>NC_042615.1:415449959-415750204 GCF_901001135.1 Rhinatrema bivittatum
CGCACTCCTCTGTCGCATCGCCCCCACCCCTCCGAAAAGTAAGGGGGCCCCTGGGCAGCAGTACAACCACCAGATGAGAAACAGACACCTGCAAAGGGACCGCGGAGCTCAAGCCTCCTCCGCCAGTCTTGGTGACGTCATCACCCTTTTTTACCCCGCAGAGTTTTACGCTGCAAAGATGGCTGCCAGCACAAACTGAGCTGATGTTGACTTTCCTTTTAAGCTTCCCCGCTACCCCTCTAGCCACGCTGTTTCTCCGATGAAGGGTCAGCTCTCCTACTCCAGTCAGCCCAACCCTGCTACCAAAAATCGCGATGTGAAAGGGTATAAAAACCAGGGCTATTCTTAATTTATTGTAAAGGTTCTGTTGTCAACATGTATCTCCCGGCTCTGACGACCGACAATTCAAAGGTGGAGCAGGGAAGGGGGGAGGAGGGGGTGCTCCGGCGCAAGACTGCCCGTTCGTCTCCCGACCTCCAGCACAGCTCATGAGGAATATTTGTTGGGTTTTTGTTTTTTTTTTAAATTTAAATGAATACCGGGATCTGGTATGTAATGAATTCAGCCCGGACTAGTCTGCATCGGGGAATCAGTGACTACGCTCGCACCGAAGATGGCGGTCAGGAGATCAGAAAGGCAAAAACTTCCCTGATTCGCAGTGCTCCCATCTTGCAGCAGTCAACCCGGTTCTCCCAGCACCAGGCTGCCCACTAGTCCCATGGTGCTCGCCCCCACAACAGCAAACTCAGAGGACTGCTCTTTGTTTTTAAGTTGTCGGCCGTGCTGTTGCTTCTTGCCTTTACCTTCACCGCTTTTCGCCCGGTCAGTCTGTCTCACACGGGGCTCACGCGCCTCAAGATGGCGGGCGGGAGAACAAGCAGCAGAAGCCTTCTCCACTGCCCAGTGCCGTCCACTCGCCGCGGTCAGACCTCCTTTGCGGGCGATTTTGATCCTCACAAATTGCTGAAACTGTCGCTGCAGTGATTCGCCGGATTTAGTGTCAATTTCAGGGGAAATTAAATATAGTGGGGCTGAGCAATGTGAAGCCTCAGGCATAAGCAGCCATCTTCGAGCGCGGCGAACAGCCCCCCCCCCGAGCGCCTGCTTTCCTAACGCGTGCCCAGTCTGGGCATGCGATACCGTATTTAAATGAGGGGTTGCGCTGAAAAGGAGGCACTAGGGACAACAGCGCGTCCCTAGCGCCTCCTTAGCAGCAGAAGCCCAGGAGAGGTGGCTGTCAGTGAGTTTGGAAAATGGACACTCAATTTTACTAGCGTCCATTTTCCTAACCTGTACATAGCCACGGGTTAGGAAAATGGGTGCTTGTAAAATTGAGTGGCTGTTTTCCTAACTTTACCCGCCAGCACACTTCTTTTTAAATTTTTCTTTAACCTTTTGGTTCCTCTGACTTAATATCGCCACAGTATTTTCTGCTTTTCTGTACACTTTTTTTGGGCTACTCAGCAATTAATGCCTGTTCTTGGGCAGGTGCTAATTTCTGAGGGTAAAATGTGTGGATCAAATGCACTTTTTTTTTTTTTTTAACTGTATCCTGGGCAGATACAGTAAAAGCCTTATCTACATGGATTTGTGTGATGAGCGCTATTAGTTTTTGGGTTTTTTTTAGGGGGGGGGAGGTTTGGGCATGTGTTTTGGATGCGCTTAACCCCTTACTGTATAAGGGGCTGTAGATGCGCGCCCAAAACAGGTCCAACCCAGGTTAAACAGTGCGCTCAGCTGAGTGCATTTTACTGTATCAGCCTGAAAGGAAATGACAGAGAAATTGAGTTAAAAGTTGTATGCATTGGAATTGCAAGAAATGGAAAGATGGGTTAAAAAAAGGAGCTGAAGTAGTATGCTAAGGCATGGATGATAGTGCATTAATAGCAGACGTGGGAAATAAATCTGGTAGGAGAGAAGATAAAATGAAGGTTTCCCATTTTCAACTATCATCTCTCAAGTGTTCAGCAGATTCTCACTCCAAGATTAAAACTAGTTGTAGGATAATGGTGATTTAACTTGGCCCAATAACATAATTTTTGCTTTTTTCCCTCAGTTAGATATGAAATATTTATATTAAGCTCTATATTAAAAACTGAAGTAGTTCTTGAGAAAAACATTGAAGTGTTACCAGAAAAGAGAGAAAAAACCCAATGCATGCAGAATTTCAAGATCCATAACCAAAAGAAAAAGCTAATTGAGATGGATAACTCTGTCATCAGTGGCACAACTGCAAAAGGAAAGAGTGAAGTGAATAACAAATCTCAACTAAAGACTCATAAGAAGTCCAGGAAAAGCAATAACCTTAAAGAGAGAACCTGGAAAGCTATGACCACAAATGCTCATAGTTTGGGAAATAAAATCCCAGATCTGCAGGCCCTAATGACGGAGGCAAAATTGGACATTATTGCTATCACAGATACATGGTTCACAGAATCTCATGATTGGGATACAGCAATGTTGAGATTACTTACCTGGTAATCTTCTTTTCCTTAGTGTAGACAGATGGACTCAGTACAAATGGGATAGTATCCGCGTGCTAGCAGTTGGAGACGGATCTGACGTCAGCACGGGGTATATAGCCCCACAGGAAGCGAAGTGATTCAGTAATCTTCCTTGCAAAAGCTGTTATGGATGTGTGTACTGACGCTCAGTGAAAAGTGAAAAGTGAAAACAGGATTCCCCTGACCGATTGACATTGGCTGGAGACCGCCAGCATTCACAACCGGAAGGCGTGGACACTGGTAGAGTGCACGCTCTTATGAAAACAAATGCCATGGCTCACCTGGAATCTGTGAAACCCATGTACACAGGCAGCTGGGCGGGATGCTGAGTCCATCTGTCTACACTAAGGAAAAGAAGATTACCAGGTAAGTAATCTCAACATTTCCTGGCGTGTAGCCAGATGGACTCAGTACAAATGGGATGTACAAAAGCTTTACTCCCAGTCGGGGCGGGAGGCTGCCTGAGGACCATGTAGTACTGCCCTCGCAAAAGCGGAGTCCTCCCTGGCCTGGACATCCAGACGGTAGAACCTGGAAAAGGTATGGAGGGAGGACCACGTCGCCGCTTTACAGATTTCTGCCGGCGACAGCATCCTGGATTCAGCCCAAGATGCCGCCTGTGCTCTGGTAGAATGAGCCTTGACCTGTAGAGGCGGAGCCTTCCCAGCCTCCACGTAGGCGGCTCTGACAACTTCTTTAATCCAGTGGGCAATGGTGGGCCGAGAGGCTGCTTCACCTTGCGTCTTCCCGCTGTGTAGGACGAACAGGTGGTCCGTCTTTCGCAGGTCTTGTGTCATTTCCAGATACCTGGGCAGCAATCTGCCGATGTCGAGATGGCGTAATAAACGGCCTTCTTCAGATTTCTTCAAACCTACCGTGGTAGGCAAGGATATGGTTTGGTTAAGATGAAACTGTGAAACCACTTTAGGGAGAAAGGAGGGAACCGTCCGAAGATGGATAGCCTCCGGAGTGATTCTTAGAAAGGGATCACGGCAGGACAGTGCTTGTAGCTCAGAGATGCGGCGTGTGGAGCACACCGCCAGCAAGAACACCAACTTCAAGGTTAGAGACCGGAGAGACAAGCCCTGAAGGGGTCTGAAGGTGGATCCCGCGAGGAAATCCAAAACAAGATTAAGGTTCCATAAGGGCACAGGCCACTTTAGTGGCGGACGAATATGCTTGACCCCTTGCAGGAAACGAGAAACATCTGGGTGCTTGGCGATGTCTTGCCATCCCTCCTGGGACCATAGCAAGACAGTGCCGCAACCTGAACTTTGATGGAGCTGAGGGAGAGACCCTTCTGAAGCCCATCCTGCAGGAAATCCAACACGATAGGTATGGAGGTGGCATGGGGATTGGTGCAGTGAGTGTCGCACCATGCTTCAAATACTCTCCAGATCCGTACGTAGGTGAGGGATGTGGAAAACTTGCGAGCTCGGAGGAGTGTATCAATCACGGGCCCCGAGTAACCTCTCTTCTTCAGTCTAGCCCTCTCAATGGCCAGACCGTAAGAGAGAATTGAGCTGGATCCTCGTGTTAAATGGGACCTTGACGTAGAAGGTCCCAGAGAGGAGGCAGAGGAAGAAGCTCCCCTGCCAGTAGTCTTCTCATGTCTGCGTACCAGGGTCTTCTTGGCCAGTCTGGTGCCACTAGAAGAACTAGGCCCCGGTGCGCCTGAATCTTGTGGATGATGGCGCCCAGCAGAGGCCACGGAGGAAAGGCGTATAGTAGAGTCCCTGGAGGCCACGGCTGGACCAGGGCATCGATTCCGTGCGAAAACGGGTCGCGCCTGCGGCTGAAGTATCTGGGCACTTGCGCATTGGACTTGTCCGTCAATAAATCCATGTCCGGAATCCCCCAGTGATCCACAATCATCTGGAAGGCTGTGGGTGACAGCTGCCACTCTCCCGGATTTAGACTTTCCCTGCTGAGGAAGTCCGCTGTGGTATTGTCCTTCCCGGCGATGTGGACGGCGGAGATGTCCAGAAGAGTCGCCTCTGCCCAAATCATCAGTGGGGCAATCTCTAGGGATACCTGTCGGCTCCTGGTTCCGCCCTGACGGTTGATGTAGGCCATTGTAGTGGCGTTGTCGGACATCACTCTGACAGCTCTGTGCCTCAGTCTGTGAGCGAATTGAAGGCATGCCAATCGGACTGCCCGGGCCTCCAGGCGATTGATGTTCCACGAGGACTCCTCCCTGTTCCATCGCCCTTGCGCGGTGAGTTCTTCGCAATGTGCGCCCCAGCCGCTCAGGCTGACATCCGTGGTAAGCAAGGTCCACGTGGGCGAGGACATCTTTGACCCCCTGTTCAGGTGGTTGGACTGCAACCACCACCGCAACTGGGTCCGAACTCTGGCTGGTAGAGGAAGGTGTGTGGAATAGTCCCGTCGACGGGGGCTCCAGCGAGAGAGCAGAGAATGCTGTAGAGGTCTCATATGGGCCCGCGCCCAAGGCACCACTTCCAGGGTGGATGCCATGAGACCCAGAACCTGCAGATAATCCCAGGCTATGGGCCGACTGGCTCCCATCAGATACTGGATACGCTGCCGAAGTTTCAACTGTCTCTTGGTCGTAAGACTGACCGTGTCTGCCCGGGTGTCGAACTGCACTCCCAGATATTCTATTGACTGGGAAGGTTGTAGGCAGCTCTTGCTGAGGCTGATCGCCCAAGCTTTCCAGAAGGGCTATCACTCTGTCGGTTGTCCGAAGGCTCTCTTCCCGAGATTTCGCCCTGATCAGCCAGTCGTCCAGGTAGGGATGGACCAGAATCCCCTCCCGCCTGAGTGCCGCTGCCACCACCACTACCACTTTGGTGAATGTCCGTGGGAACGTGGCCAACCCGAAGGGTAGAGCCCAAAACTGGAATTGGCGGCCCAGAACCTTGAAGCGCAGGTAGCGCTGATGATCTGGATGGATCGGAATATGAAGATATGCTTCTGACAGGTCTAATGCCGTGAGGAATTCTCCGGGCTGGACTGCGGCTTTGACGGAGCGCAGAGTTTCCATGCAAAACCTCGGTACCCGTAAGTATCGATTGACTGACTTGAGGTCCAGAACAGGCTGAAAGGTACCCCCTTTCTTGGGTACCATGAAATAAATGGAATAGTGTCCAGAATTCACTTCCCAGGCAGGTACTGGGATGATGGCGTTCAAGGACAGGAGCCTCGCCAGGGTAGCTTCCAACGCTGCCTTCTTGTGCAGGGGACATGAACAGTCCACAAACTTGTCCAGGGGAAGATGATGGAAGTCCAGATAATATCCTTCCCGGATAACGGCGAGGACCCACTGGTCCGACGTGATCTCGACCCATCTGGGGTAGAAGAGGGTCAACCTGCCCCCTATGGCTCCGTCCCCCAGATGAATCGGCAAATTGTCATTGTGGGGCGCGACCGGGACCGGAGCCCAGACCAGCCCCCCGCTTGCGCTGCTTGGACCGAAAGGACTGATTCCTGGCCTGAGGACGTGTCGCCTGATAGCGCCCCCTATACGGAACAAAGCGCTGTGAACTCCTGCCCCTGGAGGGCCGTGGAAAGGAGCGCTGTCCCCTCCTGGATCGATCTTCCGGCAGTCTAGGCACAGGAGAGGCACCCCAGGTAGTGGCTAGCCTATCAAGGTCACTGCCAAACAGAAACGAGCCCTGAAAGGGTAACCTGGTGAGGCGAGACTTCGAAGGCGCATCAGCTGACCATGGCCGGATCCAGAGCTGCCTCCTGGCGGCTACGGAGGATGAAATCCCCTTAGCTGTAGTCCGGACCAAATCCGATGCGGCATCTGTGAGGAAGGAAAGAGCGGACTCCATGTCAGCCGCTGGAGCGTTGTTCCTGACCTGAGACAAGAGGGCACGTGTCACCATGGTGCAGCAGGCAGCAATCCGCAAAGAAAGAGCTGCCACCTCAAAAGTTTGTTTCAAAATGGCGTCCATTCGCCTGTCATGAGGCTCCCTGAGGGCCGTCCCTCCTTCCACTGGAATGGTAGTGCGCTTGACTACAGCGCTAATTAAGGCGTCCACCTGAGGACACGCCAGCAGGTCCTGGAGAGCCGGTGCCAATGGGTACATGCCCTTCAGGGCCCGGCCCCCTTTGAATGAAGCCGCCGGCACCGCCCACTCCAAATCTATTAGTTGCTGAGCTGCTTGCAAGAAAGGAAAATGGCGGGCTGTAGGATGAAGACCTTCCAGCAGGGGGTTCTGCGCAGAAGGTACCGAAGCACTGGGACCAGTGATATCCAACTCCGCCAGACACTGAGACACCAGGTCGGAGAGGTCCTCCTTAGGGAAGAACCGCCTCATGGTTCTATATGGCTCAATCCCTGGGGGGAAGGTCCCCCTCGTCCGGGAGTTCGGACTTGTCCGGCGAAACCTCCTGGTCCGATTGATCTGGACTGTCCAGTGGCGGGAGGTCCCGCTCCCGATAAGACTGGGAGGGTCCAGGAACAGGAGCCCTAGGCGCTGCCACCGCCACGGCAGCCGCAGCAGGCGCCGCAGATGCAGCCACCGCAGGAACCGCAGGAACAACAGGAGCAGCAGGGACAGTAGGGCCGGGATGGGAAGCCGTTTGCATCTGGACGAAGGCATGAATCCCCTTAAAGAGATCCACCCAGGAAATTGAAGCAGCCTCTAATCGCCGGGGTACAAGATCCCCCGGGATTCCCGAGTGGTCGAGACTGCCCCCCAAATCCGGGGTAGCCCCAGGGGAACTGTCAAGAAACTGCGGCTGAGACTGGTCCTGGCCGGAGGGTCCCCCGGCCGCCTCACATTGGGCACATAGGGAGTCTGGCTCAGTACTGCGCGTGGCTCGAAGGTGGCATGCAGAGCAGAGGCCAAGAGCTGTAATGCCTGAGACAAGCGGCGGCGGCGCTGAGGATGCGGCCGCGTGCTGATCAATGCCAAGTATAGCAAGCGCGCAAGAATACGCGGTAACAAAATGCGCTTAACACTACAGGCGCCCAATAGGAGCAATATGCGGCAGCAAGAGGCGCTTAATAGAACAGGCGCACAATAGCAAGAATACGCGGCAGCAAGAGGCGCTTAATACAACAGGTGCACAATAGCAAGAATAAGCGGCAGCAATAGGCGCTTAATACAACAGGCGCACAATAGCAAGAAAACGCGGCAGCAATAGGCGCTTAATACAACAGGCGCACAATAGCAATAATATGCGGCAGCAGTAGGCGCTTAATACAACAGGCGCACAATAGCAAGAATAAGCGGCAGCAATAGGCGCTCAGCACTAAGCAGTTAGCAATATACGCTCTATGGCATTCAATAGGCTTTCAGCACTAAGCAGGTTAGCAATATACGCTCAATAACCTTCAATAGGCATTCAGCAGTAAACAGTGAGCCCAAATTACGCTTAATGGCCGTCAATAGGCTCCTAGCAATATGCGGCTAACAATATACTCACAGTGGCAGCCAATATGCGAGAACCATGGAAAATACGCACAAGGAGGAAGAAAGCCGCGCCTATTACGGGCGCGGAATACCTGAATAAGGCCACAAAATGGCGTCCTCCACGGCTTGCCACGCCGCCGATCCTCTAGACTTCGGAGACCCGGAAGAAGAGATGTACGCCTTACCAGATCCTCGGCGCTTCCTGGCTGGAACTTAGGCGGTCTCCGGCTGCGGGGGGGAGGGGCCACCTCATTGCCGCGATTGAGGAACTGCACCCGCTACCTCGTCCACGCCAGGACCGAGGGCCTCGAAGCCACACCCGAGTCTCCCCCGGGGGGGCTGTGCCCCTGCCACGGTTCGGCCGGACCGAGGACTTACACCTCCGGGGGACCACGGCAGTCACCCCGGGAAGCTCAACTGGGGGGAGTGACAGAAACGTCCCCTGAGGAGCGCGGGGCTTAAGAGTCGTGTAGAAAGGTAAAGTAGAATCTAGAATGATAAGAAAGAGAAAAAAAAAATTAAAGTAGTCTTGGAAAGCACGCTGAACCAGCGTGCAGGCACTCCAAACTGCTTTGGAGACGGAAATTACTGAATCGCTTCGCTTCCTGTGGGGCTATATACCCCGTGCTGACGTCAGATCCGTCTCCAACTGCTAGCACGTGGATACTATCCCATTTGTACTGAGTCCATCTGGCTACACGCCAGGAAATACCAGGCTATAACTTGTTAAGGAAGGACAGAGTGGATAGAAAAGGGGGAGGTGTGGCTCTTTATGTCAGAAACAATGTCCAAGCATCTGAGCTGCAAGGAAGTTGGGACAAGGAAGAAGCACTATGGGTCGACCTAAAAAAAGATGACGGAGCGTCCATTTATATTGGAGTGGTTTACAGGCCTCCAAACCAAAAGGAAAAGCTGGACAGAGATCTGGTTGAAGACATCCATAAGATAGGTAAGAAGGGAGAAGTGGTGATCGTTGGTGACTTTAATATGCCAGATGTAGACTGGAAAATCCCATCTGCAGAAGACTGGAAAATCCCATCTGCAGAATCTAAAAATAGTAGAGCGATAGTGGATGCCATGCAAGTAACTTTGTTCAAACAAATGGTAATGGAACCCACGAGAGAAGGAACTATACTTGACTTAGTGCTCACTAATGGAGATAATGTCTCTGATGTCCAGGTGGGCACCCACCTCAGCACCAGTGATCAAACGGTATGGTTTAATATCACTAAAAGAATATGGAAAAGAGCCACAAAGACCAGAGTTTTACAGTTCAAAAACACGGACTTTGAGGAAATGGGGAAGTACCTAGAGGAAGAACTAAAAGGATGGGAGAACGAGAGAGATGTGGATCAGCAGTGGACCAATCTAAAAGGAGCAATCACCAAGGCAACTACTCTATATGTTAGAAAAGTAAAGAAAAGCAAAAGAAAATTGAAACCTATCTGGTTCTCAAAGGAGGTGGCTGACAAAATTAAAGCTAAAAGAACAGCATTCAAGAAATATAAAAGATCCCAAAGGGAGGAGCACAAAGAAGAATATTTGATTCAACTGAGGGAGACGAAGAAATTAATCAAGTCAGCAAAAAGTCAAGCGGAAGAGAGGATTGCCAAGGAGATAAAAAATGGTGACAAAACATTTTTCAGATACATCAGCGAAAAGAGAAAAGTCCAAAGTGGAATAGTGAAATTGAAAGGTGGAAATGATCAATGTGTGGAGAGAGACGAAGAAATGGCAGAAATATTAGTATACCAAAGTCAATTGTTTTCATTCAGCTTCATCTAGTAACAACAGCTTTATAAACAAAGGCATAATCAAATGCATCTTTGTTCTTAATTCTATAATAAATTACTGTTATAACAATACATTCTTAAAACTCAATACGTATATTATTGAAAAAACATTACATTTCTCTACTTTTCTTTCATTATTTGAGGAATACTAGCAAAAGCTTCTAAAATTCATAGAACCAACTAGTGATATTACAGTAGTAAATCAATGCCTATGACAAACACTGTTGTATGACCACAGTATGATCTCACAATAGGTCTTTGAAGACCTATTTATATTTGCTATTTGTTTGTCTTTTTGAAGACTGTTTTACTTACAATGTTATTTGTTATCTGTCAAATTGTTTAAATGTAACGCCTTAAAACTATTTGTTATCTGACGACTTGTTTTCAATGTAACGCCTTAGCCGCGATTGTTCAGTTAATATGGAAACCGATATGATTTGATATTTTTTGTCAAGAATGTCGGTATATAAAAAATTCTAAATAAATAAATAAATAACAATACAATATATTTATAAAATTCAGAGAGATCAGAAAATGTTGTGACAGTCTTACAGCATTGGTAATAAACATGTAACCAACAATATATGTACAGCAAGACCTGCTTGGAGGTAGTTGGGTGGACTAGATGACTTCATGGATGTCCCTTACAGTCCTATTATTCTAAGATTCCTCTCACTAATAAGCATTTAAACAAAAAATCCTCAAGTATGCAAAGATCCACGATTCAATACAGGAAACTATGCAACCCAGATACCATTAACACTCACATATCCTCTGCACTAAACAATCTAGACCTCACTGACGCAGATTCAGCTACATCTTCCTGGATCAAGATAACAAAGAACATCGCAGACCTTACTTGCCCTTTAACTACAAAAATCTCATCTCCCAACCAGAACAAAAAAAAACCCTGGTACACCCCACACCTGAAAACCCTCAAACAAGAACTTAGAAGTAAAGAACTTTTATGGCGAAAAAACCCAACACAATCTAACCTGGAGACATACCGGTACAAGTCTCTCATGCATCGCTACAGGTCAGCCATTCTACAAGCTAAAAGGGATTTCTACTCTAACAAAATTCACCATTTCATTTTCGATCCCAAAGCTCTATTCTCTCTAGTCTCGTCTCTCACTAAATCCTCTCCCCCATCCATCCCTGACGATCAAGCCGCCAAAAAAGCCGCTGAGCTAGCAACCTTTTTCAAAAAAAAAATCACAGACCTCATAACTCCTCTAAATGCCAACTCGGGCTCCCATTTGCCCCCCCTCTACTCAGCACATTTACAACATAACATAACTTTGGAAAAATTTGATCTGATTTCCTCCTTAGAGATCGAAACTATCCTAAAAAAACTTAAACCTGCTTCACACCCCACAGATGCGATCCCGTCCAACTTACTCATTGCCATCCCTAAAACTGTCGCCAAACCGATCGCAGACATTATCAATTGTTCACTAATTCAAGGCTCAGTTCCAGACCCTCTGAAACTCGCAATCCTCAAGCCGCTCCTGAAAAAACCTAACCTTTCCCCAGATGATCCAGCCAACTATCGACCCATTGCAAATCTCCCCTTCATCTCTAAAATCCTGGAAAAAATAGTAAACAGACAACTGACGGAGTACCTAGACGACAACAAAATTCTAGCACCATCGCAATTCGGTTTTCGGAAAGAACGGAGTACTGAAACTCTTCTAATCACTTTAACTGACACAATACTCCTGAACCTTGATAAAAAACAATCCTGCTTACTCATACTCCTCGATCTATCAGTCGCATTTGATACGGTTAAACACTCTCTACTCTTGGAACGTCTAGCTGACATCGGAATCAAAGACACTGCTCTTAACTGGTTTAAGTCAATTCTACAAAACCGATTCTACAAAGTCAGAATCAACAACAAGGAATCACACCCCGTCGACTCCTCCATGGGAGCCCCTCAAGGCTCCTCACTATTTCCGACTCTATTCAACATATACCTCTTACCGCTATGCCAGCTCCTTTCCAAACTAAATCTTAACCATTTTATTTACGCAGACGACGTTCAAATTCTTATACCAATTAAATAATCCCTTCAAAAAACACTAGAATTCTGGAACACCTGCCTTTTATCCATCAACAACTTGCTCTCAAACCTTAACCTAATCCTCAATTCTAATAAAACGGAAATACTCCTTATCTCTCAAGTCGGTAACTACGCTAGGACAAACTTTAACCAAACAAATCAACCTTCCTTTTCTACCCAAGTGAGAAATCTCGGAGTTATCATGGACGATCAACTAATCCTAAAGAGATTCGTCAATAACACTGCTAAGGAGGGCTTCTTTAAATTGCAAGTCCTTAAACGACTCAGACCACTCTTACACTTCCAAGATTATCTTTCAGTCCTCCAAGCAATCATCTTCTCTAAAATCGATTATTGCAATTCTCTGCTAATCGGCATTCCAACTAATACCCTTAAACCCTTTCAAATCCTGCAAAACTCCGCAGCCAGGATATTGACTAAGACAAACAAGAGAGACCACATCACCCCCATCTTAAGGAACCTACATTGGCTCCCAATAAAGTACAGAATCTTATACAAAACACTAACAATCGTTCACAAAACCATACACAATCTCATTCCTCTGGATCTCAACATTCCACTTCAATTTCATCTACCAACCAGACCAACGAGAACAGCTTACAAAAACACTCTCATAACAACACACATCAAATCTTCTCTAAGCAAACGTTCCTTTTCTGCAGCAGGTCCAACACAATGGAACTCTCTACCGCCTGCACTCAGGACAGAACAATGCCCAATCAACTTCAAAAAGAGACTAAAAACTTGGCTTTTCGAGCAAGCGTTCCAATTATGATAACAATATACCTCAACACCACCACACTATTCAACAGACTAAATAAAGACTCTTAAACCAAGCTTATAATATTACATTTTATAATAAGATTAAGTTACGTTTTTGTTTCCCTTTTTCTATTATGTTCCATGTTTTACTGTATACTGTACCAAGTTTTATTTCCTGTTCTATGTAATTAGCATTCTTATATGCTTGTTTTTCAGTTACAATGTAAACCGAGACGATATGCGAATTCGCATGAATCCCGGTATATAAAAATGTTAAATAAATAAATAAATAAGTGAAAATCAACCCAAAAAACAACCACCACCCAAAAAACACCTGCCCAAAAAAAAAACCAGAAGGCATTCTTTTTTCTTTTTTAATCAGGGGTATCCAATCTTTCTGTGAGAAGGGCCACATTGCAACTTTTTCTCATTACAGAGACCAATTACCAATTAGGGGCATGATGATGCAGCACTGTCATGGCGGGAGGCCAGAGGAGGAGTGGATTGCTGTGGGGGTCAACTTATACACCAGTGCCAGATGTAAAATAAAAAACTGAATAGGAACATCCTACTATAAAACTATTTTTTAAAATTTCTCAATCAAAATAACTTCTTTCTTAAAAAAAACTCAAGATGGTATGGGGCGGCTCAGCTGCGTGCTTTGGTAGTTTTTCATAGCAATACCGATAGGCCGCAATGGGTTAAATTGGAACAAGCCTGTCTGGGCCGATTTCCCATCGATGCCATCCCCTGGCAACCGTCACTCCCTACCGCTACGAATATAGTAGTGACATATGCTCTGAACACTACTTTGCAGGTTTGGAGGCAATGGAAAAAGGTTCTGGTGGGTCCGGAACAGTTTTCTTTGATGTCCTATTTATTTACTGATGTGGTTACCCCATGGGGGGAAGGTTCCAGGGATCAACAGCACTGGACTCAAGCGGGTATTTGTAAATTTGGACATGTGTTTCAACAAGGGTCTTTACTTACTAAAGAACAATTATGTACAGCATATAACCTTGACAGGATTGACTTTTTTCTTTACGCTAAGCTATACCATTTTACATGTAAGGGGTTGTGCAAAGGTTCTCTCCGAATTAAAGGGACACTGTTTGAATCTCTGTGCAAGAATGCTTCTGTTATCAGAGGAGTGATTTCCAAGATTTATGCTCTCTTGAATGGCCGGAGACTGGACACGCCACGGCATCAGAAACAATGGGAGAGCGACTTTTGTGCTCCTCTACGGGATGAGGAATGGGAGCAAATATACCTGGCTGCACGAAAATGTTCCATCTCAGCGGGGCTCCAAGAAAACTGTTACAAATTAATTTACAGATGGCATTATACTCCAGTTTCCCTTCACAAATTCGCGCCGGACGTTCCTGACACCTGCTGGAGAGGATGTGCGGCAAGGGGTACATATTTTCATCTATGGTGGCAATGTCCTGAGGTCTCCCATTGCTGGAAGAAGGTCTTGGACTGGATTGCTCAAGCCCTTTATATAGCTGTTTCGGTGGAACCATGGCACGCTCTCTTAGGGCTACCGGTTCCTGGAGCCACTCGTATGGAACAGAGACTAGTTCTACAGATCTTCATCGCGACCAGAGCTGAGATAGCACTGCACTGGAAACAGGAACGGGCCCCGACCCTGGCAGCTATTCAGCAGCGATTACATGCTTACTACAGGTTATATCATCTCACGGCGCTACATCGAGATAGAGTCGCGGACTTTTATAAAGTCTGGAGGCCTTATACGGACTGGTTACGTTTACAGGACTCTTGCACAGGTTTAACTTTGCCAGCTCCCTGATGTTCTCCCGTAATCTTTTCTGTTTATGTCATATAGTTTGGTTTGAATGGGTGGGTTCTCTTGTTACTGGCATACACTATGCGATCAGCTGACAAGTTGGTCCCTGAAGGCAGATCATTCCTCATGTACAGTACCTGACTGGTCTGGTCCTGGGAGGGGGGAGGGGGGAGGTGTGGGAGAGGGGTGGGGTGCAGAGGGGGATTGTATGGTAGGTTCTTTAAATGGTATCAGTGGCAGGTTGCTATTTCCAGATGTTAATTCTGTATTCTTCACATCGTTCCGTCAGTGTTGGGTTGTATTCACTTTTGGCTCATAGAAGAATATGCTGTGATATGTTGTTTGTTGTACTGATTACCAATAAAAAACGTTTACAACAAAAAAAAAAAAACTCGATGTGAAATTCAAAACTTGTTTAAGCCTTCTTCAGCTGCTCTCTCCTCATACAGAAATGCAAGTTGTTTACTTATAACAGGTTCTCCGAGGACAGCAGGATACAAATTGTCACAGGCATATGACATAATAGACAGAGTCCAACTAAGTGACGTTTACTTCAAAACTTCTACAAGTTTTTGGCATGCTTCGAGCATCTGCATGCAATCCATACCTAATACTTTTTTGAAAGAGTTAACATGTGGATAAAGGTGAACCTGTAGATGTAGTGTACTTGGATTTTCAGAAGGCATTTGACAAAGTTCCTCATGAGAGGCTTCTAGGAAAAATAAAAAGTCATGGGATAGGTGGCGATGTCCTTCCGTGGATTACAAACTGGTTAAAAGACAGGAAACAGAGAGTAGGATTAAATGGATAATTTTCTCAGTGGAAGGGTGTGGGCAGTGGAGTGCCTCAGGGATCTGTATTGGGACCCTTACTTTTCAATATATTTATAAATGATCTGGAAAGAAATACGACAAATGAGGTAATCAAATTTGCAGATGATACAAAATTGTTCAGAGTAGTTAAATCACAAGCAGATTGTGATAAATTGCAGGAAGACCTTGTGAGGCTGGAAAATTGGGCATCAAAATGGCAGATGAAATTTAATGTGGACAAGTGCAAGGTGATGCATATAGGGAAAAATAACCCAAGCTATAGTTACACAATGTTAGGTTCCATATTAGGTGCTACTACCCAAGAAAGAGATCTAGGCGTCATAGTGGATAACACATTGAAATCGTCGGTTCAGTGTGCTGTTGCAGTCAAAAAAGCAAACAGAATGTTGGGAATTATTAGAAAGGGAATGGTGAATAAAACGGAAAATGTCATAATGCCTCTATCGCTCCATGGTGAGACCGCACCTTGAATACTGTGTACAATTCTGGTCGCCGTATCTCAAAAAAGATATAATTGCGATGGAGAAGATACAGAGAAGGGCGACCAAAATGATAAAGGGAATGGAACAGCTCCCCTATGAGGAAAGACTAAAGAGGTTAGGACTTTTCAGCTTGGAGAAGAGACGGCTGAGGGGGGATATGATAGAGATGTTTAAAACCATGAGAGGTCTAGAACGGGTAGATGTGAATCGTTTTTTTATTCTTTCGGATAGTAGAAAGACTAGGGGGCACTCCATGAAGTTAGCATGGGGCACATTTAAAACTAATCTGAGAAAGTTCTTTTTCACTCAACGCACAATTAAACTCTGGAATTTGTTGCCAGAAGATGTGGTTAGTGCAGTTAGTATAGCCGTGTTTAAAAAAGGATTGGATAAGTTCTTGGAGGAGAAGTCCATTACCTGCTATTAATTAAGTTGACTTCGAAAATAGCCACTGCTATTACTAGCAGCGGTAACATGGAATAGACTTAGTTTTTGGGTACTTGCCAGGTTCTTATGGCATGGATTGACCACTGTTGGAAACAGGATGCTGGGCTTGATGGACCCTTGGTCTGAACCAGTATGGCATGTTCTTATGTTCTAATAGAGGAGAGCAGGTTCTGTGAGGACTTTCCTGCTGTACTTGAAGAACACCTTTTACAGGTAAGCAACAGTCACTTTCTCCAAGGTCAATCAGGATGTAGTAATCCTCAAAAGTGGGGGAAATCCCTA
Organism: Rhinatrema bivittatum; assembly: GCF_901001135.1. Lineage (NCBI taxonomy): Eukaryota > Metazoa > Chordata > Amphibia > Gymnophiona > Rhinatrematidae > Rhinatrema > Rhinatrema bivittatum. The sequence goes on from NC_042615.1 coordinate 415,466,349, forward strand.
GGTACCAACTGCATCCAATGGGCAAAACTATTTTTGATGGCAATAAGCCATTTCTCTCTTTTTTTCTTTTTAAAGAGTGGGCAGCCTAGAAATAATAGGCCCTAAGGAGTTGGATTCAAAATCTCAAAAACCCCACAGGACAGAATGCCCAAATTTGCAGTCATGCTAGGAGTCTTTATCTAAACAATGAGATGTGAACATGTGTACTGAACTCCACAGCACAGCTTTGTGAATCTCTTCCATGGAGGCCAATCTCAAGTCAGCCACTGCTGCCGCCATTGCTCTAACACTCTGAGTTTTGACATTCCCATCTAGAATCAGGATCTCCTTGGGCATACACAGAAAGAGAAGCAATCTGCTATGCAAATCCAAAGGATGCCCTTGGCAATGGCAGTTGCATGTTTGTTTGGGTCAAAAGAAACGAAAAGCTGGGTAGTCTTGTAATAGCTTCAGTCCACTCTAGATAGTAGCCAGGGATAAATCCTCCTGACAACCAGATGGGTTCATCCTCACTGGGCACCCTAGTGGTTGCTGGTGCTGAAGAGGAACTTGGTGGAGTAGGCATCTGGGCCCAGGAAATAATACCAATGCACTCCATGCCAGCTGCATCGATGCAGTCTCCTGACTGGATTCAGGCTGCTCCATTAGAACTAGTAAGGAATCCTTTTGCACCAAGGACATGATCTCCAGAAACGAAGGAAGCTCACTTCTTGGCGTCAAAGTGATCTGTCATGAAGGAGCTGGATGTGATTGCCTGTGCTCCACACCAAGCAGCTGAAAGAACCAATGATGCATCTGTGGTGAATAAGCATTGTATAGGGAGGGACTGTTTGCACCAAAGAGTTCCTCACAGATGATACCAAAAGGGCCCTCCTCGGAATTGAGAGGGATCCCGCCTCAGTGGGCTCCATCTTCTTTGGTGCTATTTCATGCTCCAAATACAAAACCTTGAGCCTCTTAGGCACTCTTCTCGGAGATTAATCCAATACCTGGACTTCTGCACTGTGATCAAACCCTCATCCATAATGGACCTATGAGATAGTGCCTACAGGGGGAAGCCTTCCCTGATTTGTGGGAAGCTGGGGAGAGAGACTCCTAACACAATTCATGCTATTTATTGTGGTGCTGGGAACTGGATGAGGCCTCAGTCTGGGATGCAGACTGGCTCTGCTGCCCAGCCTCATACAGAAGCTTCGTGGCTTGCCCAATTGCATTTTCCAAAGATCTTCCATCTTCCAGGCACAGGTCTGGAGCGCCCATGGGGACATTCCACCATAGCTGGGACAATTTGGAGCTTATAATGCATCTTTTATAACTTGCACAGCCTCCCTGATTTTCTCTCTAAAAAGATTCCCTCCAGTACAATGCAAGTCAGCGAGCCTTTCCTGTACATCTTGCTGAAGTCTAACTGCTCATAAACATGAGCGCGTACACTCAGCTAGTACCACTGCATATGCTCTTGATACCATCTCAAAAGCTAAACAGATAATGTGATAGTTATGGCCTACTTTTGAAGAGGTGTCTACTCAATGATCTATGGAGGTCTCCTAGGCCAGGGGTGAGCAAACATTTTGAGCTGTGGGCCCTCTACCATTCATTGTAATTGGATCCCTCTTAAATTTGTATGGGTTCTAATATCTGCTACATTAATATAATGTATCTCTGCATTCTCTCTGGCCTCTTCTCCTATTCCCCCTCCCTTACCTCAGCACTTTTGCCCCAGGTGAGCAATAGCTGTGATGTCTCTTCCTGGGTAGGGACCCAGCAGCATAACTCTTACTGATCAGAGGACTGAGGGTGGCAGGTCTTCCTGGACTGTGGAACACTGCAGTGGCTCCTCTCATATCCAGTTCTGCCGCTGCTCTCCACAGCCCACCGAAAGATTCATGGCTAAGCAGTAGCCGGCTTACAATGATGTCACTATGTTCTGGCAACTCCCTCCCACCGGAGGTTGCCGTGCCTCTATGGCACAAAGGATAGTCATTTTTTTTCTTCCCTGGTTGGGCAGCCAGGGAGCCCCCCTTCAGGACTGTTCAAGCCCCCCTCTGGGGGATCCATCCCTCCAGTTTGTTCACCCCTATCCATGGCTAAAATGAGCAGATTTAACTGTCATTTAAATCCTTATGGCCCCACAATTTTTAAGTTTTAAGAGAGCAGTTGGCACCCTGTTTGGCTAAAATAAATCTGTCTTTAAACAAAATGGTAGTCCCTGCTGAGTTAAAAAAGCAACAGAAGACCATTTCTGAAGAAATTTGGCTTTAATGTGGATCCAAACTATAGGCCTATCTCATCATTGGCCTATGTTTTTAAGGTTTTACAGTATTTGATCCTTCAAAAGTTATTTGATTTTTTAGATTTGCATTATATTTTAGATCCATTCCAATTTGGATTTTGCAAGGCTCTTGGTACAGAAACTACCGTATTTTTCGATCCATAAGACGCACTTTTTTCCCCCAAAAGTGGGGGGAAAATGTATATGCGTCTTATGGAGCGAATATAAAAAAAAAACAAACAAAAATCTAACAAACCCCCCCCCCCCCCGCTGACTCCCCCAAGACCTGCCGACAATTTACTGCAACCCCCCACCCTCCTGACCCCCCAAGACCTGCCAAACGTCCCTGGTGGTCCAGCGGGGGTCCGGGAACGATCTCCTGGGCTTCGGCCATCGGCTGCCAGTAAACAAAATGGCGCCGATGGCCCTTTGCCCTCACTATGTCACTGAGACCGACCAATAGCAGCGGTCGGTCCCAGTGACATAGTGAGGGCAAAGGGCCGTCGGCGCCATTTTGATTACTGGCAGCCGACGGCCCACACCCAGGAGATCGTTCCCGGACCCCCGCTGGACCACCAGGGACGTGTGGCAGGTCTTGGGGGGGGGTCAGGAGGGTGGGGGGTTGCAGTAAATTAAGTCAGCAGGTCTTGGGGGGGGTTGCAGTAAATTAAGTCGGCAGGTCTTGGGGGAGTCAGGAGGGTGGGGGGGATTGCAGTAAATTAAGTCGGCAGGTCTTGGGGGGGGTCAGGAGGGAGGGGGTTTGCAGTAAATTAAGTCGGCAGGTCTTGGGGGGGTCAGGAGGGTGGGGGTTGCAGTAAATTAAGTCGGCAGGTCTTGGGGGGGTCAGGAGGGTGGTGGGTTGCAGTAAATTAAGTCGACAGGTCTTGGGGGGGTCAGGAGGGTGGGGGATTGCAGTAAATTAAGTCGGCAGGTCTTGGGGGGGTCAGGAGGGTGGGGGGGTTGTAGTAAATTAAGTCGGTAGGTCTTGGGGGGTCAGGAGGGTGGGGGGTTGTAGTAAATTAAGTCAGCAGGTCTTGGGGGAGTCAGGAGGGTGGGGGGTTGTAGTAAATTAAGTCTGCAGGTCTTGGGGGGTCAGGAGGGTGGGGGTTGTAGTAAATTAAGTCGGCAGGTCTTGGGGGAGTCAGCAGGGTGGGGGGTTGTAGTAAATTAAGTCGGCAGGTCTTGGGGGGTTGTTAATTTAAAGGGTTGGGATGGGGGTTTTTTTTTGGGGGGGAGGGGTTCCCAGAGAAAGAAAAGTTTTCTGATCTGGGGAGTGGACCGAAATGGCCCTCCCCAGACCCGAAAACAAAATGGGGAGAAAAAAAAAAAGCTATATACTCCCCTAATTTGCTCCATAAGACGCCCAGACGCAGAGCCGGTTTAGCACAAATTTTATTTTTTTTTAATTTTCCCCCTCTGAATCCTAGGTGCGTCTTATGGTCAGGTGCGTCTTATGGAGCGAAAAATACGGTAATTATCTCTACAATCAACAGCTTAAGAAGTGGTATTAATAGTAATAATGAATATTTGTTTTTTTTTTAAGAATTTGCCTCAGCTTTTGATACACTAAATCACCAGATTCTTTTGTATGTTCTCAGAGTATGGTATTTTTGAAATTGAATTAAAATGGTTTGATTCATATATGTCAGACTGTCAGCACCAAGTAAGGATGGGTAATAACAGCTCTCATTGGGGCCAATGAAATATAGAACGCTCAGCATAGCGCACAGCTTGATGCGCAGTTAAATGCACTAGAATAACTCCCGATGCAATAAGGAGAAATTACTACTTAACCTAATAATTTCCTTTTCTTTAGTACAGACAGGTGGATTCAGAACCAGTAGTTTATACACCTCTACCAGCAGATGGAGCAAAGCTGATGCCACGGTATATATACACCTGCAGCGACATTAGCCTGCCAGTATTCTCTGCAAAAGCCAACTGTAGACAAACTAACAAAACTTTATTAACAATAATTAACAACCAACCACTCCAGTACTCAGCCAACAGGAAACAACTGAGTTCAGACAAGGAGTGCAATAACACTATTCTAGGCAGTGGATCAACCCTTACCATTATTCCAGGAACATGCAGCCACTCAGGAGGACCATAGCACAACCATTCAGCAGCTAAGAGTGGAAAGGTGGATCCACCTGTCTGTACTAAAGAAAAGGAAATTATCAGGTAAGTAGCAATTTCTCCTTTCTTAGCATTAAGACAGATGGATTCAGAACCAGTGGGATTTACCAAAGCTACTCCTAAATAGATGGGAGGCTGCCCACAATCCAGTCAAAACCGCACGTGTGAAGGCTGCAACCTCCCGGGCCTGCACATCCAGGCGATAATACCTGGAAAGTTGTGTAAAGAGGACCGCGTTGCAGTTCAGCAAATGTTAACGGGAGACAACAATATCTTTTGCCCATGACACTACTTGAGCCCAAGTGGAATGAGCCTTAACCTGACTAAGCAACAGCTGCTCAGCATCAACAATCACGGCTGTGACTACCTCCTTAATCCAGTGGGCTATTGTAGTCTGCGATTTACTTCTACCATGGAGAACAAACAGATAATCCATCTTCCTGAGAGGTTTAGAAACCTCCAAATACCTCAAGATATGCCTCTTGACATCCAAGGGCCGTAACAGGTGATATTCTTCCATATCTCTTTCCCTGTCCAAAGAAGGCAGGGAAATGGACTGAATTCAAGTGAAAATCTGAGACCACTTTTGGAAAAAAAAGGAACGAACAATACATAGCTGTGTCGTCCGAAGAGTCACTTGTAGAAACGGCTTCTGGCAAGACAAGGCATGCAGCTCAGAAATTTGACATGCAGAACAAATTGCCACAAAAAATACCATTTTCACAGTCAGTAACCTTACGGTTATGCATCAGCTGAAAAATAGGGTCCACTAAAAAAAAAATCCAAACTAGATTAAGACTCCACAAGGGCACTGGTAACAACAAGGAAGGACAAAAATGCTTCACTCCTGCCAAGAAACAAGCCACATCTGGATGCGCCAATAGAGGTCCACCATTCACCTGACCTCGGAATCAGGCAAGAGCCATCAGCTGTACCTTTAAAGAATTAAAGGCCAATCCTTCACTCAATCCATCCTGCAAAACTTCCAAAATGAGTGGGATCTTAACTGAAAGAGGAAGAATCCCTTGATCTTCACATCATGCCTCAAATACTCACCAAACTCGCACACACAGGCTAAGGAAGTGGAGAACTTTCTTGCTCGTAGCAAGGTGGCAATCACCACAGTAGAATATCCACGCTTAAGCAACTGAGTCCTCTCAAGGGCCCTAGCATAAGACAAAATAGAGTTGGATCTTTGTGAAGAACAGGCCCCTGCCGAAGCAGATCCCTGTGCGCTGGGAACCAGAAGGAAAAGTCCACCAGGATCCTTCGAAAATCTGCATCCCACGGTCTTCTGGGTCAATCTAGTGCCACCAGAAGCACCATCCCCCGTGACCCTCAATCTTCTGAATCATTCTGCTCAACATGGGCCACAGGGGAAAGGCATACAGCAGCTTGTCCTCCAGCCACTCCAGCACAAAGACATCGATGCCCAAAGACTTTGGATCTCTCCTGTGACTGAACATTCGCATTGCGAGCAGTCACCAGTTTGTCCAAAAACGGGAGGCCCCAGTGATTCACTATTAGCTGAAATGTCTCGTTTGACAATTACCATTTTCCTGGATCCAGACCCAGTCTGCTGAGAAAGTCTGCTCTTAAACATTGTCTTTTCATGTAATGTGCGAGGCTGAGATCTCCTGAAGATGCACTTCCACCCATTCCATAAGTTGGGCTAGTTCCCGTGACACTTGCTAGCTCTTGGTTCCTCTCTGCCTATTGATATAAGCCACTGTTGTTGCGTTGTCTGAAATTATCTGGACCGCTGGATCCTGAGGTCGGTCGCTGAACCGCAAGCATGCCAACCGGACTGCATGGGCTTCCAGCTGATTGATGTACCAGAGAGACAATTCTGTGCTCAAGCACCCTTGCGCTGTTAGCTCCTGACAGTGAGCTCCCCAACCCTGAAGGTTCACATCTGCCGTGAGTACTAACCAGTCTGGTGAAATCCCCTTTCTTAGATCTGCTTTTAACTACCATGCACGTGAGTGCAGACCTCCTTTGGTAGGTGAAGTCGAATCAAATAGTCCTGAGACTGTGGGTTCTAACGAGATAGAGTACGCTGAAGAGGATACATATGTGCCCTCACCCATGACACCACCTCCAGGGACACTGCCATGAATCCGAGCACCTGAAGATAGGATCACACTATCGGGTGTATTGTGTTCATCAATAGACACACCTGAGTCATCAGCTTCTGAATTTGGCTCTCCAGCAGAAAAACCCTGCCCTGTTTTGTGTCGAACCGAACACTGAGATACTCTAAGAACATAAGAACATAAGAAAATGCCATACTGGGTCAGACCAAGGGTCAATCAAGCCCAGCATCCTGTTTCCAACAGTGACCAATCCAGGCCATAAGAACCTGGCAAGTACCCAAAAACTAAGTCTATTCCATGTAACCATTGCTAATGGCAGTGGCTATTCTCTAAGTGAACTTAATAGCAGGTAATGGACTTCTCCTCCAAGAACTTATCCAATCCTTTTTTAAACACAGCTATACTAACTGCACGAACCACATCTCTGGCAACAAATTCCAGAGTTTAATTGTGCGTTGAGTAAAAAAGAACTTTCTCCGATTAGTTTTAAATGTGCCCCATGCTAACTTCATGGAGTGTCCCCTAGTCTTTCTACTATCCGAAAGAGTAAATAACCGATTCACATCTACCCGTTCTAGACCTCTCATGATTTTAAACACCTCTATCATATCCCCCCTCAGTCGTCTCTTCTCCAAGCTGAAAAGTCTTAACCTCTTTAGTCTTTCCTCATAGGGGAATTGTTCCATTCCCCTTACCATTTTGGTAGCCCTTCTCTGTACCTTCTCCATCGCAATTATATCTTTTTTGAGATGCGGCGACCAGAATTGTACACAGTATTCAAGGTGCGGTCTCACCATGGAGCGATACAGAGGCATTATGACATTTTCCGTTTTATTCATCATTCCTTTTCTAATAATTCCCAACATTCTGTTTGCTTTTTTGACTGCCGCAGCACACTGAACCGACTATTTCAATGTGTTATCCACTATGACACCTAGATCTCTTTCTTGGGTTGTAGCACCTAATATGGAACCCAACATCGTGTAATTATAGCATGGGTTATTTTTTCCCTATATGCATCACCTTGCACTTATCCACATTAAATTTCATCTGCCATTTGGATGCCCAATTTTCCAGTCTCACAAGGTCTTCCTGCAATTTATCACAATCTGCTTGTGATTTAACTACTCTGAACAATTTTGTGTCATCTGCAAATTTGATTATCTCACTCGTCGTATTTCTTTCCAGATCATTTATAAATATATTTAACAGTAAGGGTCCCAATACAGATCCCTGAGGCACTCCACTGTCCACTCCCTTCCACTGAGAAAATTGCCCATTTAATCCTACTCTCTGTTTCCTGTCTTTTAGCCAGTTTGCAATCCACGAAAGGACATCGCCACCTATCCCATGACTTTTTACTTTTCCTAGAAGCCTCTCATGAGGAACTTTGTCAAACGCCTTCTGAAAATCCAAGTATACTATATCTACCGGTTCACCTTTATCCACATGTTTATTAACTCCTTCAAAAAAGTGAAGCAGATTTGTGAGGCAAGACTTGCCCTGGGTAAAGCCATGCTGACTTTGTTCCATTAAACCATGTCTTTCTATATGTTCTGTGATTTTGATGTTTAGAACACTTTCCACTATTTTTCCTGGCACTGAAGTCAGGCTAACCGGTCTGTAGTTTCCTGGATCGCCCCTGGAGCCCTTTTTAAATATTGGGGTTACATTTGCTATCCTCCAGCGATGACTGACTGCGATGGCTGAATATTGTTCTTGACCAGGTTCATGACCCAACCTAGCTTCTGCAAGAAGGAGATCATCTTTCTTGAAACCCGGAAGCTCTCTTCCAGACTCTTGGCCTGAATCAGTCAGTCGTCCAAGTACGGGTGTACCAGGATCCCATCCTTTCTCAAATCCGCTGCCACCACCACCATCATAACCTTGGAAAAAGTTCTGGGCGCTGTGGCCAAGACAAAAGGTAGCGCTTGAAACTGATAGTGATGCCCCAAAACCGTGAAACACAAATTGTTGATGCTCTAGTCAGATGGGAATATGCAGGTACACCTCGGATAAATCCAGAGACATCAGAAACTCCCCCGACTTTACTGCCATTAACACTGAGCGCAAGATTTCCATCAAAACAGTCACATGCAAATGACAGTTGACTCCTTTGAGATCCAGGATGGGGCGAAAAGAGGCTTCCTTTTTGGGCACAACTAAATAAATGGAATAACGGCCTGTAATTTCTTGAAACATGGGTACTGGAATCACAGCCCGCAGACTGAGAAGTCTTGACAACTTGCACTCCACTAACTGTCTCTTCTATGGAGAGTTACAGGGAACACTGCGAAACTCCAGCGCATAGCCATCTTGAATCACCTCCAGAACCCACTGGTCTGACGTGATTATGACCACCTCATAAAAAAGAAAGAGGCAATCCCCTATCTCCTGCTCCCGGGGGTGGGTCAGCACACCTTCATTGGGAGGCTCATGGGGCTCCACTGGCCGAACCTGCGCCCTGTCTGGGCTGCCTGGGACAAAGGACTGAGACCTACTCAAAGGTTGAGCACTCTGAAAGGCTGCTCTTCTGTAGGGTTGAAAACGTTTGGATGCCCTATTATGTCATTTCATGCTGAAGGAGTGCAGCGTGTGTTTCTTATCCTCTGGCAACCGAGGAATCTGGAAACTCACCCTAATTATTGGCCATTTGGTTCAGCTCACTCCCAAACAAAAGCGAGCCTTTAAAGGGCAACTTCGTAAGGTCAGACTTGGAGGTTGCATTGGCACACCAATTCCTCAGCCATAACTAGCGTCTGGCTGCTATTACCGAAGCCACCCCTCTGGCAGAAGTGTGGACCAAATTGCAGCCCGTATCTGCCAAAAAGGTGGCTGCTGGTTCCATCACTGCCTTGTAATTCACACCAGATTCATCAACTTCCTGAGAGAAAAGTAAACAAGAGCGAGCCACCAGGGAACAAGAAGCTACCTGCAAATTAATTGTCATTGCTTCAAAGACCTGCTTAACGATAACCTCAAACCTCAATCCTCTTATCCAAGCAGCTCCTCCTTTTACAGGCATGGCCGTCTGCTTGGTAACAGCACACAAAAGTGTATCCAATTTTGGAAAGCATAATTGCTCTTTCGCAGATGGATCAAAGGTGTACAGACCTTCCAGGATTTGTCCCCCTTTGAAATTAGCTTTCAGGGCGCACCATTCAAAATCAAGCAATTCTTGAATGGCCTCCATAACAGGGAAGAAACATGAGGCTTTATGCAAAGAAATCAAAATGGGATCTTTCTTTGGCTCAGACATGTATTCAGCCCCAGGTACTTCCAGCATCTTCAATGTCTTGGAAATCAGAGATAGTAACTTCTCTATGAAAGAACCGCAACATAGTTCCATACGGCTCCAGTCCTGGAAGAATTTCCCCATCCTCCAGGGAGTAAGGATTAGCTTAGTCATCCGTGCCATCTGGATCCCTTTTGGGAAGACCGGCAACAGCTCTAGGTGTACGCCTGCGCTTACCCGCAGCACCAGGTGTGTGGGATTTCGCCGCCTGCAGCTCTGACCTGGGACTTTTCCCAAGAAAAGGCAGCAAGATCCTTGCCAAAACCAGGAGGCATCGGTCCTGTGCCCACTGAACTCCCTTCCTCCGTGGACAAACCAGTTAGGAGAGCTCCAAGGTCAGGCAACCCTTCCAGCAGTTCCACATCAAGCTGGGAAACACCAGGCTTAGTAAAAATCAGTCAAAGGCAATTCCCCCTGAGCCTCAAAGCAGCTCTGACACAAGTTAGTGGGACGCCAGGATAAGATGCCCGAATATGACAAGCAGCACAGAGGGTAAGGTGCTTAGGTTTCTTTGCAATAGGCGCCATCAGTATGCTCTAACAAGTATCTGAAAGAGTGCATCCAGCTGTATTGGCGCTGCAAAAAATAGGCGCCCAAAATTTTGGCGATCATCACTGCCTCGATAAGCATCCAAAAAACGAGCTCCCACGAGGCCACTCAGAACGTGCATGTAGATAAACATGTGCATGTGACCACCCAGATAGATGCCCTAACCGGATTCCAAACTAGGCACACAAACTGGGCTCACAACTGCACGAACAGCTGGACACACTAACACGAACTGACAGAACTAAAGAGGGCAGCCTAACGCGCAGGAAAACAAACATGTGAAACGCTGCCATGGCCTATCATGTGGCGAGCAAGAAAAGCCTGAGTGGGGCATAGCCAAAAGGCTGCTTGACCCGTCAGGCTGTCCACATCCCATAAACTCCCTCAGACAGGAATGAACGTCAGATCAAAATGCATCAAGCATGGACACTCTTGGGAGGAGGAATCCCTACAAAACTCCCTTTTTTTTTTTTTTGCTCTTTACCTGAGCTCAGCCTATTCCCCACTTTCTGTTTTTCTTTCTTTTCTTTTAAACTTTAAGCAAATCCCAGTAGGGAGATCCACCTCTACCATCTGCTGGAGACAGAGAATACTTGTGGGCTGATGTCACTGCAGGGATATATATATACCCTGGCATCAGCTTTGCTCAGTCTCCAACCGCTGGTAGAGGTGCATAATCCACTTGTTCTGGATCCACCTGTCTGAACCACTAAAAAATGGGATTAGCATGTCCAAAATGAGTGTAGCTAATAGCGCTCAATCACATGTAAATGCCATGTAGATGAGGCTATTAGCTATTACAACCTATGCAAAAATGGTTGTGTTCTTGACATGTTTTTACTCGCAAAAGTTAACACCAGCCCCGGAGCTGGTTGTTAAAATTTTGAGACGCCCCAAGCCTCCATAAAAAGAAAATACTGCTTTTTCTGTGATTTCTCCTACTTAATATTGTCGCAATATTAAGTAGGAGGAACCACAGAACGCAGCATCAGGAAAAAAAAAAAGTCTGGATGGCAGTCAGGTTAGGAAATGGACGCTCAATTTACGAGAATCCATTTCATAACCCGCACACAGCCACCTCTCCTGAGCACCCAATAACAAGAATGTGCTAGGGATGCACAATTGATCCGTAGCGTGTCCTTTTTAGCGGGGCACCTCATTAATATAAAGAATTGTGCGCCCAAGAAAGGTAGATGGTCGCACATTAGAAAAATGGGCGCTCAATACGAGCGCCCGTTTTCTACACGCTCATATTGCATTGGCCCCACTGGCATAACTTAACCAGTGTCCCCCAAGGCTCTGCTTTGTCTGCTTCTCTTTAGAATCTTTACTTTGCCCCTATAGGTAAACTTCTTGTAGGGCTTTGTGAGGGATCCCGTATTTATGCTGACGACGTTCAGTTTTTCATTGAAGTTACGCCATCTTGGGCTGATACTTCTGCCTTACTTTCTCTTTGTATCTCAATGATTAGAGCGTGGCTTACCCATAAGCAGCTCATTCTGAATTTACAGGAAGCTGAATTACTAGTGGCTCACCGCTTGTCCAATTGTTCTATTCCTTCCTCTATTCATTCCCTCCCTGTTTGTTGATGTACCACATGGCCACCTGGTTGTCCGTCCGGATCAGGATGCCTTGATTGGAGAGGCGATCCTGGAATACCCTGGCAGCATATCTGATTGCTCGCAGCTCCAGGAAATTTATATGGTGTTTGGCTTCCTCTGGAGACCAAGATCCTTGTCTCTGCAGATCGGCCACATGGGCTTCCCCAGCCGAGGTTGGAAGCATCGGTGGTGAGATTTGAGGGTCTGGAGCCTGGAAGGGCAAGCCCTGGAGGAGATTGACCTGATTTCTCCACCAGGCGAGAGACTGACAGAGTGAATCGGTTACGTGGACAATGGTCGACAGGGGCTGAATGGATTGAGTCCATTGTGACCTTAGAGTCCACTGCATGACTCTCATGGCCAAGCGGGCCATTGAGGTGACCTGAACTGAGGACGCCATGTGTCCCAGGAGGATGAGAAAATGGTGTGCAATCGTGGAGTGATGAGACTGCAGCTGGTGTGCAAGAGACACGAGAGTGAGAGCTCGCTGTCGAGGCAGAAAAGCCTTTGCCTGTAAGGTGTCCAAGTCTGCCCCAATGAACGATAAGTTTTGAGATGGAACTAAGTAGGATTTGTCGTAATTGACAAGAAATCTGAGTGAAATTAGAGTGTGTAAAGTAAGATGTAGGGACGACAGAGCAGCTTGCTGCGTGGGAGCCCTAATTAACCAATCATCTAGATAGGGGCAGACATGAACACCTTGAGTCCTGAGGAAGGATGCAACTACAACGAGGCATTTTGTGAAGACTCGTGGTGTAAACGCGAGGCCGACATGGAAGCACTCTGGACTGATACTGCTTGGGGCCCTATTAGAAACCTCAGGTATTTGCGATGAGATGGAATTATCGCGATATGAGTGTACGCGTCCTGAGGTCTAGAGAGCAGAGCCAGTCTCCTCTTTGTAGAAGAGGAAGAAGAGAGCACAAGGTTACCATTTTGAACTTCTCTCGCTGGAGGTACTTGTTGAGGGCACGTAGATCCAGAATTGGACGAACACCTCCTGATTTTTTGGGGATTAGAAAGTACCAGGAATAGAACCCTAGGCCTTGCTGGGAATAGGGCACGGTTCTATTGCCTTGGACTGGAGGAGGGAGATAGATGTCCTGTTACAGAAGGATGGAGTGATCGGATGTTCTTCACGTCGGTAGAGGTGGGGAGTCTGGTGGAATGGAGAGAAAGTTCAGACGATAACCTTGAGCAATTATCGCTTGGACCCACTGGTCTGAGGTGATTGTGCCATTTCAACAACAGGTGACACTCAATCGACCTCCCACTGGTATGTGGGGCAATGGAAGCTGGCTGCTGCTCTCTATGCAGGAGTCAAAACCGGAAGCAGGGCCCAGCTGAGGAGCTGCTTGCGGTTTTTGTTTTCATGTCTGTCTATGTGTTCTATGATTTTGTTCTTTAGAATAGTTTCTTTGATTTTTCCCATCACTGAAGTCACTTGTTGATCTACAGTTTCCCGGATCACCTTGGAGCTCTTTTACACATTTGCATTACATTGGCCACCCTCCAATTTTCAGGTAGAGTTTCAGAACTCTGGGGTGTATACCATCTGGTCCAGGTGATTTGCTATTCTTTAGCTTGTAATTTTATGCTACTATTATTAGCTTTGCAAATGTGTTTGTCTTTATAGTGATGTCACAGCATTAGAAACATCCATATCATCCAAACAATATGGATTTTTACTCATTTTTATTATATGAGCGTATCAATTGTTAAATTCAGAATTCTCAGAAATCTCAAAATATAGAACTTTGAAAATTACAAATATTTCCAAGTTAAAGCTAACCCATATTTTGTATAAAAACAGTGCTTTTTGAGTTCAAGGAGTATACATTTTTTAAAATGAAATTTGATAGAGCGACAGGGATTGCAACAAATATTCTACCAATTTTAAAGGAACTGGACATTTATTTGTGAAGTTACTAGCAACAGAAAATCATGTCTATGCATAATAAGCTCCATAATTACGGAGCAGCAACTACTGTGCCAGCTCAATAAAATAAAGCAGTAATAAAAAGTGGTAATTAATCCTTCAAACTATTTTTACCTTTAGCCATTTGTCGACACACTTGGCATGGAACTCATGGTTGCAGGGTAAGACTCTAAGTAGCTGCCTTGACTCAAAATCACACATGCATACTACACACCTACAAAAATAAGAGGTTATAGATGTCAAAGACATTCACAGTTCCACATGGCATAATGATACTGACACACACACAGACTGGTAAACAAATTAACCAGTAAAGATTAGGGCAGGAATTTGTTAACTGGGTGTGGAACTGGTTGAGCAACATAACTCAGAACTATAGTCAATGGTATCCAATTTGGTGACTATAAAGTGACCAGTGGAGTACCTCAGGATGCAGCATTTAGGTTGTTTATTTTCAATACATTTGCCCGCAATACTGAAAAGAGACTTGAGTGAAAAATGTATCTGTTTGCAAATAAGACAAAAAACTATAGCAGGGTAGACACCTGAAGGTGTGGAAAAATGAAAGGAGCCTGGCGAAACTAGAATAATGGCCCTGTGTTTGGAATGTGCTTCAATATAAAAAAAAAGTATAAAATTATGCATTCAGGATTATTTATTTATTAGTTAGATAGGAAAACTGGAAACTGCCAAACAAGAAAGGGACTAGAAGTAATTTTCTCATCCTAAAGGTTACTAATCATAGTAATAACCAGCAGGGGAAAACTAACACTGTGCTTGGGTGCTTAAGGAGTGGTATCATCCGCAGCATAAGGAAGTAATATTACCTTTATATAGTTCATAAATAAGACTCCATTTCGAGTACTAGGTTCAGTTCTGACGACCATACTTTTGTAGACTTTGCTAAAATGTCACCTAGTTGTCTGTATAAGGTCTGGGCTATGCGCTATGGATGGTCCTTTCTTGTACAATATAGGTGCATTAACACTGTCACCTGACACCCTCTGGGAACATAATTATATTACAACCATTACCATGGCAGGAGGATTAAACCTACTTAAAAAATAAAAGATAGGTGAAGGAGCTCAGAGAGGCTACCAAGCTGGTATAGGACTCAAAACAAATCTACACAGAGGCTTTAGGGCTCAAACATACGCTGTGGACAGTGAGCTATAATAGAAATATTCAAATACTTAGCAATCTTCAATAAAAGACATTTTCCAAGCAAAACAAAAATTTAAAGACAAGGAATCATAAGTTGGAGGAAGAAGGCTCGGAAGAAATACTTCTTTAATAAGAGGGTAGATGAAGTCTTTACAGTCTACCAGCAGGCTTAGTATTAACCAAAATGACAGAATTTAAACATGCTTGTCATAGATAGAAAGTGCAGTGATAAGCATGAGTGAGGTGAATAGCAACTGGAAGAAATAGGAAAAGTTAAGATGTCTGAGTGTTAATAGTAGTTTTAGCACACAGGGGGGATGGGGGGTTTCAAAGTACTTTATGTACATAAAATCTGTTTTATGTGCATAAACTGCACTTTGAAAATCAACCCATGAGTTCTGTGGATGAAGGTACATGAGAAACCTGATTTATGCTCACAAGTATGCTTTCAAAATTAGGGCTAAATTCTGCGAGTGGAAAATACTTGCAGACTTTAGCTCTCTGCAAGCTGTTATGAAATTACCTTCCCTATGCTAAATTACATTAAATATTAGAGAGGTAAAATGGGAGAAGAGCCAAGTTAACATACACAGAATAGCAGTATTGCCTCTTTTTGTTCTTTCAGCAATGTCAAGGCTCTAATACAGTGGTCCCCAACCCTTTCCTGGGGGCCCACCAGCCAGTCGGGTTTTCAGGATATCCACAATGAATATGCATGAGAGAAAATGTGCATGCACTGCCGCCATAACATGCAAATTTTCTCATATGCATATCTCATTGTGGATATCTTGAAAACCCGACTGGCTGGTGGGCCCCCAGGACAGGGTTGGGGACCACTGCTCTAATATATTCTTAGGCAGGGAAACCAGGCAGAATGGATGGGTCAAATAAATGGTTCTAATCTGCTGACTTCTACTGTGTTACTCAGACATACATAAGCAACTTTTAGTAACAAGACCCCTACCAATTACTAGCATAAAAATGGTTCAGTACATTGGAGATGGTCTGTTTGTGTTTAAACAGTAAGCTACGAAGCCACTAGTCATGGATTCCAGTTGACGCTATTCCTTAATATTTGTAGTGACAGTCCCACATTGCCTGCCCCAGCCAAGCCTGGCACTTCCATTAGGCAAACTAGGCAGTTGCCTAGAATGCCAACTATTATGGGGCAGCAAAGAGCAGCTATGTAGGGCTGAGAATGCAGGCTTAGTTCTTGAGCACACTGTAATCTATGAATAATGTTGCATCACGGGAGCAGAGGTTAGGAGGAGGGAAGGATTACCAGATGAGGGGCTGGAACCAGTGCAAGGATATTAGGCACCCTAGGCAAACCTTTAGCTTGCACCATTCCCCAACCTCCCTCCCACAAGTAAAAATTATGCATTTATAATAGATTTCTGAGATAAAAATATCACTTATAGCAGTACATAAAAAATATCTACCTTATAAATGGCCTGTGACCGACGGCCCGCAAATGCGCAGTAGAGCACAGCTCTACTGCGCATGTGCGGGCAAGGACGTTGGTCAGAAAAAAAAAATGGCGGTGGGGCCGCAGGAGCGGGAGGAGAAGCAGTGGCGCCGCGTGCGCGCGGTGCCGCTACTTCTCCTCCCCAGATCTGCCGGCAGATCTCGGGGGGGGTGTCACTCCGCGCCCCCCCCCCCGAGATCTGCCGGCAGGAGCGGGAGGAGAAGTAGCACCGCTACTTCTCCTCCCCAGATCTGCCGGCAGATCTCGGGGGGGGGGTCACTCCCGCGCCCCCCCCCCCCCGAGATCTGCCGGCAGGAGCGGGAGGAGAAGTAGCGGCACCGCGCGCGCTCGGTGCCGCTACTTCTCCCCAGATCTGCCGGCAGATCTCGGGGGGGGTCACTGCCGCGCGCGCGGGAGTGACCCCCCCCCCCGAGATCTGCCGGCAGGAGCGGGAGGAGTTAATGGAGCCGGGTGAGGGTTGCGGGAAGTCGCGCTTACGGCGCCGGGAGGAAATGGAGGTGGGTGAAGGGAGGGACTGAGAGGGGGACTAAGTGAGTGGGAGGGAGGGAGAGGGGGACTGAGTGAGTGGGAGGGAGGGAGAGGGGGACTGAGTGAGTGGGAGGGAGGGAGAGGGGGGACTGAGTGGGAGGGAGTGAGGGGAGAGGGGGGACTGGGTGAGGGGAGAGGGAGGGGGGGGAGGAGTGGGGGGGGGGGGGTGGTGAAGAGTGAGGGGAGAGAGAATGAGGGGGAGGTGAGAGACAGAGGGATGTAGCCCGTTTTAACGGGCTTTACGGCTTGTATTATACATATTGAATGTCAACAAGAAAATCCTGCTAAAAGGCAAAAACGACACTTGGAACTCATATGGTGGTATTTATTTATATTCTGCTTTTTGGCACTTCAAAGAGGACTACATTCAGGTACTATAGGTATTTCCTTTTCCCTCAGAGGGCTTACAATCTAGTTTATACCTGAGGCAATGGAGAGTGAAGTGACTTGCCCAAGGTGACAAGGAATAGCAGTGGGATTCCCTGGTTCATAGCCCACTGCTCTAACCACTAGGCTACTCCTCCTCTCCTGTGATACAACACTCTCCTTAGATTGTAGTGAGCTCAGGAACTAAGCCTGCATTCACAAGATCTGACCCTGCAAGGCAGGATTGGTTGTGTGCAGGGCAGAGGTGGAAGTTTACCACCACAAAGTGTTGTCACTGTAGGCACAGACCTAATAAGCCTGTGCATAAAACCAGGCCTGGAAGCCAGGTATATACTCTTGGAACTTGTGAGATCATGTCCTGCTATGCAGTGGTCATATGACATTAAATCATTATCTCCCTATTTCACTTTACCAACCTGTAATTGGGTAAGCCTACCATTGTTCTCCCCATCCTATTGAGAGTTGATGATTGTGTCTTTACTACAGGGAAGTTCAACATGTGACTCAAGAAAACATCTGCCAAAATCAATAACGCTGCCCAAGGTCATAGTGAATATAATAAAAACTCTGATCTGTTAAAAACAGATCCATAATAATCCCTTATGAGCTGTATTCTTACCACCCAACAGTTACTAACAGTTTGACTGATGGGCAATTTATGAAATTAAATGCCTTTACTGGATTGAAGTTCAAAAGGTTTTGTCTCACCACTACTGCTTTGAGAATATATTCTGAGGATTCTATTTTTCAGTGTGAAAAAAAATGTTTTAATTAAGGTTGAATATGAAACTGGCCTCCACAAAAGAAAATAAGAATGTAAATATACAACTATACAAAAAGAGAAATGGTGACCATGCTAAAAATATAAAGTACTGCTTATCTGTGACACACTCTGAAATCTGTATATGATGATTTAAAAACAATTATGCATTCTTTAATCAGGACGCCCATTGATTACTGTAATATTTTGCTTCTTGCTTTACCGCAATCCACAATATGAGCCCTTAAATATGTACAAAACTCAACAGCCAGAATTATTGCTGGGCTCCCATTAAGAGAACATATTACTTCACTTTAGTATGATAATATTGGCTGCCTATAAATTGGAGGATTAAGTTTAGGGTTGTACTCTTTTTTTTTAGGGGATTGATTGGCTTATCTCCATTGTTTTTAATGCGGATTTAAAATTATATCAGCCCACGATTTCACAAAGGTCAGGAAGTTCCCTCCTTTAGGTTGATTCACCTTGCTGGATTTCATGAGTGGCTTTTTATGGAACTTCTTACCTCTAGAGATTAAAAAAAAAAAATAATTTCAATTTTAAAATTTAGAAAGTTGATTATTTTAATCAAGCATTTAATATTTCTTCATAATATACATCTACAGGGGTGGATTCCCGCTGTCGACCGGCCCGGGGATTCGCCGCCCCTGCCGGCCCCGGAGACACCACGTGGTCTGCCGAGCGCGGCTGTGACAGAGCCGCGCTCGGCAGACCACGTGACTAGAGCGACCGGCCCACCGGGGGATGCTCGATCCCCCGATAGGCCAATCCGCCCCTGTACATCTACAACTTACATTCCCTAGATAGGGAAGTTAAATTAGAGAATAAAAAGTTTTGACTATAAAGTTTACAAAGTCAATTAAAGCATTCTAGTTTAATCAAGTTATTACTATTTTTTATTAACATAAGTTTAATCTAAATTCCCTAGACAATGGGATAATGGGAGTTCTAAGTTTTCAAAACATTCACAGATTGAAATACGACTGTGGCACTTTATTGAACATCTGTTAAAAGATTTTGATAGCTGTAGACGTCTAGGCAGTTTTGAGATTTATTTTACGTTTTATTTTGTTTTATTGTATGTGTTTGTATTAATATGTTTAATACTCTATTTTTTGTATTAATTATGAATATTTTTATTGTAAAACACTTAGTAATTGATAGAGGTATATAAATTTTATAAATATACAGTAGACTTTTACTGGGTATCAAGAAAGCCAGAAACCATGAATGAAATAAACTATGATTCATCTGTATGAAGTGCTCTGAATCTGACATGCTCTGTATTTTTTGTGTGCATATACAACTTTAGACAGTAGTAAGAAAAAATTTTCTTCATGAGTTTAAATTTAACAAGTGCGCTTGCTTTGTCACATGACTGTAGTAAGGAAAAGCAATGTGGAATGACTTTTAATACATAAATATATGAAGTACACAAGTGCCCTCCAAATAGCTTTTGAAAATAGTAAAAGTAAGAACTCTAGCCAATCCTGACCTCTCAACAATAATTTTAGTAAATTGAAAGCAGCATCAATAGCATTCTTTAAGTCAGTGAATGTACTTGTAAAAAATAAGAAGCTATTTAAAGATAGTGAGGTTATTATGGAAGCTATGCTTATTGCTTTTGAAACATTTTGAGACTTCAAAACAATGTGGAAATTAATATGCCATGAAATATGTACAACTATCTAGAAACTCAACATGATAAATAAAAGTAAAAAAATATTAACCGCCTGTTAAAACATTTTATGAATTGCAAATTTCTTCACTTGCAAGTTGATGAATCAACCGATGTATATGACATAGCTCAGTTGTGCATTTTTGTTGCGGTAAGTCTTGAGACCAGATATGCTGGCAGTTGTATAACTGTCAAAACATATGGCAAAGATATCTATCAGTCTTTATTTTCTTTACAGGTGATTGGTCCCATTCTATAACAACTTGTCAACAACTCACAATGCACCTAGAATGCTAGGAAAGAAGACTGGTTTTATTTTTAAGGGAAACCCCTTCATTTTCATACATTATCACTGCATCATCCATCTACAGGCAGTGTGTGCAAAAGTGCTCAATTTTAAGCATACTGTGGATGTGGTTTGCAGATTATCAACTCAAATCTGGGCTAGGCTGCTTAAAACACTCCTGTCTCAACTTCATGTGCAATATGGTGTGAATGGGAAGACTAGGCAGAAAAATCTGTCATGTTTTTATGCTTCTATTTCATCTTGCATTTTGAAATAAAGTGGCTTGCAAAGGAAAAGCAAGTTTCTTACCATAAACTGTGTTTTCTGTAGATAGCAGGATGAATTAGCTATGATCTGTGGGTGACATCATCCAACAGCATCGGATGGACTTGTCTCTCCAAGCTAGTAGAGCTTTGAACTCCACTGGGCATGTGTGGAAGTTCCTGCACGGGTGATGCCTCGAGAGCCTCCTTCAGTCTACATTATAGTTAAATAGTAGTCGAATCTCCAGGGATGCAGGCAGGCATTTCATGGGTAATTCATCCTATCTATGGAAAATATTGTTTACATTAAGCAAGCTTGCTTTTTTCCGGTGATACGCAGACCGAATCAGCCATGATCTGTGGGGAGTTCCAAGCAGCTGGTTGCAGTGAAGCAATTACTGACTAAGCAATCCAGAGTTCTCTGTGGAGAGCAGACTACTATGAGAACAGGTCATGCAAGACTGCTTGCCCCAAGTTACTGCCAACCCTTGAGAGGTTGTTCAGACAGCAATGGAACATGAAGATGTGATTTGTGATCAAGTTGCAGATTTGCAAACATACTTGAAGGTACTACCCTAAGATGAGCAATAGGAAAAGCCAGAGTTCTAAGATGAGGTGATTCCACCTACTCTTCTATCTGCAATCCTGTTAAGAGGTAGCAGTGTTGAACACATGCTACTAACCTGGTGGACAACATATGGTAGGCAACTTTGACATCAAGTCAGCCTGGCGATGCGACTGAGTTCTTTTCTTATACCAGATAAAGACACTTTTATATTCTAAGGTATGAAGGCCTTTTTCTCCTTCAAAGACACATGGTGTCAATAAAAAGGGTAGACAACTTGATGGACTGACTGATATGGAAATCCGAGACAACCTTTGGAAGAAATTTTGGTTCAGTAGGAAAGACCATCCACCCGATCATGGGAAAAATTATATATATGGCATAAGCTTGAAGCTTGCAGACCCTCATAGCTGAGGTAACTGCAGTGAAGAATGCTATTTCCCATATCAAAAACGAAAGGAATCCTTCTGCAGTGAACCGAATAGGCGGCCCAATGAGCTCAAAAAGGACATCATTCAATTCCCAAGGAACAGGAGGTAGTTGTGCTGAGGGCTAAAAGCAACACAAGCCTTTTACAATTCTAGATATCCATGGATACATAGAGAGATGGGTTTAGCAAGTACTTTAAACATGGTAAGCCACTGGCTTTGGGTGTAGTTTCATCAGTGGTGTGGCAGGCCTGAGTAAGAGAGGAGGAGCAAGTATGGTAGCACGTGCTTAGGCTCACAAGAAAAGGGGTTGAGGGATTTCAGTTGGTACCATTTGGAATACCCGATACATGGGATAGTATAACACACACTGGTGAATTGCGTTTTAGTTGGAACCAAAAAGTCCTCGATTGCTCTAGACAACAAAAGATGAGCAAGCAATGAGTGTTCAATATTCAACCCATTGAGCTGAGGTATGGAAGACTTGGGTGATAGAGTGTGCTTTCATATTGAGTTAACATAGGGTCTTGTCCTCAGGTTTATGGGGATGGACCCAGAAAGCAAATCGGAAGCCGATCCAAGGTTGCTATGTAGCAGTAAAGACAAAGTATAGATCGGTGTATAAAGAAGAGACCTTTATTGAAACTTGCCCAACTCTGGCAGAGTTTCGCTCTGTCAAGAGCTGCCTCAGGGGCTACTAAAATAAAAAATCAAATTGAATATAAAATTAAAACGCACATATTTAGCAACAGATGTAAACTCCCAAAAAACAGCAAACAAGCAATCGTAATGCAAAAAAGAGATGTTAACATATGGTCCTCATTTATAGAAATATCAGAACAAGAAGTTGAATCAATGATAAAAAATATAAACCCTGCTCCACACAAAATCGATACAATACCAACAACTGAGATAAAAAAGATTACCAATGTAGTAACCCCAACACTACCTAATATCATAAACCTATCCCTAACTGAAGGATTAATGCCAGACACTAAAAGGGGCAATCATTAAACCAATCATCAAAAAGAAAAACAGTGACCCACTAGCCCTCATTAACTACCACCCAGTCTCAAACCTCCCATTACTAGCTCAATTAATAGAGAAAACAGTACAAAAACAGCTAGCTGAACACCTAGACAATAACATACTGTACCCTTCACAACACGGCTTCCGAAAACACTACAGTACTGAGACATTACTTCTCTCACTAACAGACAACATACTAAGAGGTTTTGATAACAGTAAACATTACATCCTTATAATGCTCGACTTATCTGTAGCCTTTGATACAGTAAACCACAAAATACTACTAAAAAGACTTGAAGAAATTGGAGTATATGACAAAACAATAAACTGGTTCAGATCCTATCTAAACAGGTTCTTTCAAGTCCAGATAAAAAAACACATTATCAGAAAAATTTAAACTTGAAACAGGAGTACCTCAGGGTTCAGCACTGTCTGCTACCCTCTTTAACATTTATATGCTACCCTTATGTCATATGCGGGCAGGCCTAGGGATAATACATTACATTTACGCAGACGACATTCAATTAATTCTACCAATAGACGACACAATTGAGAAAACATTAAGTCTAGCTAACATGTACCTAGACATAATTAAACAACTACTAACCAAATGGAACTGGTTATCAACATTGACAAAACTGAATTCCTTCACCTTGAGAGAAAAACATACTGAAATCATTCAAACACCGATAACCCTAAGAAATAACCAAAAAATTGAGCTAGCCGAAAAAGTAAGGAATCTGGGAGTAATAATGGACCCAGAAATCAACCTGAAGCAACACATATCTATAAAAGTAAGCGAAGGCTATGCAAAACATATGGTCCTCAGAAGATTGAAACCATTACTCACACCTGCCCACTTCAGAACAGTATTGAAAACACTTATCTTTTCCAGCACCGACTACTGCAATGCACTCTTACTAGGACTCCCAAGCACATTGATAAGACCACTCCAGATACTTCAAAATACTGCAGCCAGAATACTGACGGGAAAAAAGAGGAGGGACCATATAACCGAAACTCTAGCAGACTTACATTGGTTACCTATCGAATACAGGATAAAATACAAGACCTTATGCACCATACACAAACTAATAAATGATAAAGAAGCAGACTGGCTAAACACAGTCTTACGAGTACACGTTCCACAAAAAAACCTCTGCTCAGCAAACAAAGCACTACTAACAATCCCTTCAGTAAAGTCAGCAAAATTAATCCAAGTGAGAGAAAGGGCTTTATCATTGCCTGGGCCCATACTATGGAACACGATGCCCCCTGAACTCAGATTACAGAATAATCCCAAAACTTTTAAGAAAAATTTAAAAACATGGCTCTTTAAAAAAGCCTTCACTAAAGAGTGTGGAGGGTAGAGAATGAAAGTACAGGGTAATGCAGATGAGAATGAATTTACTCAATCCTACATTTAAGAAGAGATAGTACCTCAATAATATACCTGGACTTGACCAACATTACTCAAATAATGATTTTATTTATGAAATTGTAACCGAACTTTATTGGCACCTGTTAGAATGTACTATATCCTACATTTACTTACCTTAGTCTATGTGCCTATTTGTAAACCGTTGCGATGGTATATAACTGAGCGATGGTATAGAAAAGTTTTTAAATAAATAAAATAAATAAATAAAATGTAAACATCATAAACAACTGAAATCATAAAACTATGTTACTGTACATGAGAACATATATATGTGTGAAGACATCATGATGGTGTGTGTAACACAAACATTCATAGTTCGAGCTGAACAAAGGAATATGTGAACAGATCACATGATATTAAATCCTTATGTAGAGACGTGTTTAAATTATAAAAAAGTGGTTGATCAAATGGCAATATAAACAAACAGCAAAGGTAGGTATAGATGTACTGGAGAGAACAACTTGGTGTTAATGTGAGACATATCAACAGGTGGGAGAGATATTAAAATTGAAAAGATAAGAATACAAATAAAAACAAATGAGTATAGGGAAAATTGCTTACTGCATGTCTGCAGGATATATATTATGAAGAATAATTCCCATTCTGTCTATTGAGCTTTGTGATTATAACATTTGTGCTCAATTTGTTCCAACTTGAAAGAATGAGAGATAATTTCTATTTATTCATTATATTTTAACAATAGATAGATGGATCACTTGGTTGTACAGTGGCTCTTATCACCCATAGTTGTGTAAAAATAATAAAAACTAAAAACAATGTATAAAAAATAAAGAAATAAAAATAAAAACAAAGCTGGCTCTTAAATAAAATATATCAATGCCACATGCACAGAGTTAAATCTTAAATAAAATAGGCATGATAAAATAAAATAAAATGGAATCAAAATGGTGAAATTAACAGTGCCCTGGATGGAAAATTACGCTCCTGTATCCTTTATTATTGAAACTGAGGTGGACTCATTAATATCGAATAAATAGCGGATGCCGGTTCAAACTATATATTAGGGTGGACTGGTCACAAGTGGTGTTGGAACGGCGCAATCAGACACTTAAAGTATAACTTATGGCAGATTGAATGGAATAGTGTAAGCGGGCACATGTAAACACCGCCTTATCTTATCATTGTATACCTCAATATTACAGCTGCCTTTGTGATCCGGACCATGCCAATACAATGTCCAGCTCGGAATATTACGATCCCAATTCTTTGTTTATATATCCAGGCTATGAACAGATTCAATGTGACTGTTTAGACAAAAGCTGTAAACATATGCAACTATGATTACATAAAATCTGTGGTACCTCTGGCTTGAAAAACAAAAATCTATAATAAAACACTTCATAAACAGAATAATACTGCAGTGTGCATGCAAAGAGTAAAGCGGATGTAAGTGCAGACAGGCCACGGTGAAAATACTGAAAGCGAGCCAGTGTGAGCATCGCCTTTACCCTTATTGAAAAACTAAAAATTAAAAACAAGACTATATACCAAATAAAAGTAAAACTAATTGAATGTCAGCATATTCTCTCTGTGAAACCATAATGCTTTTAGTGGAACTCAAGTCTAATAGGTAGATACCACTGGCTTCAACATAAATAACCTCTAAATATATTCCTTTGTTCAGCTCGAACTATGAAGGTTTGTGTTCTAACATACACCATCATGTCGTCTTCACACATATATATGTTCTCATGTACAGTAACAGTTTTATGATTTCAGTTGTTGATGTTTTACATCATTTTGTTTACGTCTGTTGCTATATATGTGTGTTTTAATTTTATATTCAATTTGATTTTTAATTTTAGTAGCCCCTGAGGCAGCTGTTGACAAAGAGCAAAACTCGGCCAGAGTCGGGCAAGTTTCAATAAAGGTCTCTTCTTTATACACTGATCTATACTTTGTCTTTACTGCTACTTAGGTTTATGGGGGCAGTGCTGGAAAGTTGTTTAAGATATGCAAATTATGGGGGTCATTCATTAAATTGCAATAGGGCCCTAACGCCTGCGATAAATAATGCATCGTGAGATGGGAAGAGTTTGGGTGGAGTAAATTAAAATGAGGGATGCTTAGCATTGTGTGCGTTAGCCGGAGAGAACTACATCTTTTTTTTCCCTGGTATTATGCTGTGTGATGGTCCCGAAATGGGATTTGCACTAAAAACCGTAAATTCAATTTCAGGCAAGAGAGGGGGAGAAGAGAGAGAGATATCCTCTGGGGAGGCACACAGTCAACTTTTTGTACCACTGTAGGAGGGTCAACCAGTAACTCAGGATGAAGTTTTGGTGGTAACCTAGGATTTGGGGGTGGGGGGGGGGGACGGACTTCTACATGCACAGCCAGAGGTATGAACAGCACAGTATACATCAGTGAAGATTTGATGTGATTTGGAGTGAGGAAAGGTACACAGAGATGAGATTTGTACAATGTACTCTCAACCTAGCTAGGTCACACCAAATCTTCACTGATGTGTGCTGTTCATACCTCTGAGCATGTAAAACTGCCCCCCCCCAAACCTAGGCCACCGCCAAAACCTCACCCTGAGTTACTTGTTAACCCTCCTACGGTGGTATAAATAGTTTACTTATATGAGAGCCTTATAAAGAGGTGCTCTCTCTCTCTTTAGGCAGCAGCCCAAAAAGTGATAAAAGCCTATCTGGGCACTTCTCAGCTTGTGATGTGAAAATATTGCTGGTGCGATAAATTTAATGCGCATTTCAGTAAAATACCTATGCAATGCGGTAAAATAGCGCATATAGCCCTATCTTGAAAATTACCCTAACCTCGCCACCTCTTTTTTTTTTTTTTTTTTTTAAATTGTGGGCACTATTCTAGCAAAATTTATAGCAAAATGATGAATCTAGGCCTATGTTTAGCCAGGCCATGCTGGAGCTATACGAATTAAGGGAGCATGATCTTGCGGCAGCGTTCACACTGCTCTAGCAATCATCAGTAGTGGTGGAAGACTGCCAATAAGGCTTTTCCCTCAATTGAGGAGGAAACCACCCTAAGCCAGTCAGATCACTGGGTAGAAATAAGAACAAACCAATCTAGTTACCTGCTTTGTACTGGTGCAAACCGATCTAGTTACCTGCTTTGTACTGGTGCAAACGTCAATCAAACCCTAAAACAAATCGTTCGGTAAATGATTGTCACAAGGACCACTCACACAGTTGTAATAATCTGTTGGGATGATTCATCAGCTTGTTGAAGATTCCTGGAAAACAGGTTTGTAAGAGAAGCCAATGACTGGTTGTGCACGCCTCAATCTTGTACACTTCCTTGCAGAGAGACTATGATTCTGTGCCTCTCTGTTCCCTGATATAAAACATAGCAACCTGATAGGCTATTCGAATTAAGATGCTCTTCCCTCGAAGAAGCAGCATGACTTTTGCTAGAGCACATCTGATCACACTTAATTTGAGCCAGACTGATCTGATAGTGGCTTTGTTCATGAGACCAGGTGCCTTGAGATCAAACTGATCCTGTGGGAGTGCATCTTCCCTTTCAAGGACCAATGTGGATGAACGCGAAGTGGCACTCCGCCCTGAACACCACATCTTAGAAACTTGGACTATGGTGGATAATGGATGGGTCAGCTGATCCCATTGAGAGTGGAGACACGCCCCCCCGTGTAGAGAATGGATATAAAGGCAAGTCAGTGGAGCCACATCCAACTGCTGCTGCCATATGTCCCGACAAAAGGAGAATTGCTCCAGTCGTCACATGTTGGGAGGCGAGTAGTTTGTGTATGAGCGATATCGTGTACACTCGGATCTGACTTTTTGAAAAAATGATCCAAAAATTATAAATTTTGGAAGAAGACAAGCCATCTTATGCAGGGAAAGCAAAATTGCTTACCTTGTAATAGGTGTTATCCCAGGACAGCAGGATGTAGTCCTCACATGTGGGTGATGTCACTGACCGAGCCCTATCGCGGGAAAACTTTATGTCAAAGATTCTAGAAAACTTTGACTGGCCCTGTGAGGCCACTGAGCATGCCCAGCATGCCATGATATTCTCTGCCACAGGGGTCTCTCTTCAGTCTCATATGTAGCAATAAGCTTTAGCAAAAATAAAATAATAAAAGGTATGAGACCAACTCCGCGGGGTGGCAGGTGGATTTCGTGAGGACTACATCCTGCTGTCCTGGTATAACACCTATTACAATGTAAGCAATTTTGCTTTATCCCAGGACAAGCAGGATGCTAGTCCTCACATGTGGGTGATTAGCAAGCTAGAGGCTGAGTCATTTTGTAGTGAAGCTACAGTGAAGTATTGTTGTTGAAAATGATGCAGCCGAAGATCACAGCAGGTTGGATGTAGAAGGAGTTGGGATTACACTGGAAACAAGTTCTTTAAGACAGTTTGTCCATAGGCTGAATCTTGTCGTCCTTCTTTGTCCAAACAGTAATGAGCTGCAAAGGTGTGAAGAGAACTCCATGTTGCTGCTTTACATATGTCAAGGATTGGCACTGAGCGATAGTGTGCTACTGAGGTTGACATTGCTCTTACTGAATGTGCCTTTACTCGCCCTTGGAGAGGAAGACCTGCTTTTTCATAACAAAACTGTATGCAATCTGCTAGCCAGTTGGATAGAGTATGTTTACCCACTGCTTTACCCGGCTTGTTTGGATCATAAGATACAAAGAGCTAAGTGGATTTTCTATGGACTGCAGTGCGGTCTAAATAAAAAGCCAGCAGAGGTCTAGAAGTGTGGGAACCAAACTTGTTGAGGCCAATATGGGGCTATGAGTATCATGGATCCTGTGTCTTGTTGTAGCTTCACTAGAGTTTTGGTTATGAGTGGTATCGGAGGATACACGTTTAGTAGGCCTGAGTTCCAAGGGCAAGCAAAGGCATCCTTGGCTGGCTGGTTTTTCTGTTTGTGTAGAGAACAGACTTTGTCCACTTTGTGATTCAGGGGTGAAACAGAGGTCTATTGTTGGTTGACCCCATTGTTGAAAGATCCTGGTCGCTACGGAGGGCTCCAGGGACCATTCGTGTGGTTGGAATTGACGACTGAGTCGATCCGCTAGTACATTGTGAATGCCTGCTAGATAAGTGGCCCGGAGAAACATTGAGTGTGTTAGGGCCCAGTCCGAAATCTGTGCAGCTTCTTGACAAAGGAGATACGAGCCCATACCTCCCTGTTTTTGATGTACCACATGGCAACTGTGTTGTCCGTTTGGATGAGAACAGTCTTGTGTGAAAGGCAGTCCTTGAACGCATGCAGCGCATAACGTATAGCTCGAAGTTCCAGAAAATTTATTTGAAAAGTTGCTTCGAGCTTTGTCCAAGTACCCTGGTTCTGGAGATTGTCTATGTGAGCTCCCCAACCCAAGGTGGATGCATCTGTAGTTAAAGTTAAAGTCTCACTAGTTGCTGGAAGGGTAGGCCCTTGCACAAGTTGTCTTTGTTCGCCCACCATAGTAGAGATGAACGTAGCTGGTGGGTAACTTGGATTGGAGAATGTAGTGGTTGAAAGGCTTGGATCCATTGTGATCTTAGAGTCCATTGAGTTACTCTCATGGCTAATCGTGCCATAGGAGTGACATGAACCGTGGAGGCCATGTGGCCTAGTAAGGTTAGAAACTGATGAGCTGTCGCTTGTTTCTGTGAGTAAATGGATCTTGCCCAGAGGGAAAGTGTGTTTGCCCGATCCTCGGGTAGAAAGGCTTTTGATAGGATAGTGTTCAAGTCTGCACCTATGAATTGAAGTAGGTGAGACAGAGTGAGATGGGATTTTTGGTAGTTGATGAGAAAACCCATGGAGTGAAATAGAGAAATTGTTCGACTGAGAACATAAGAACATGCCATATTGGGTCAGACCAAGGGTCCATCAAGCCCAGCATCCTGTTTCCAACAGTGGCCAATCCAGGCCATAAGAACGTGGCAAGTACCCAAAAACTAAGTCTATTCCATGTTACCGTTGCTAGTAATAACGGTGGTTATTATCTAAGTTAACTTAATTAATAGCAGGTAATAGACTTCTCTTCCAAGAACTTATCCAATCCTTTTTTAAACACAGCTATACTAACTGCACTAACCAAATCCTCTGGCAACAAGTTCCAGAGTTTAATTGTGCGTTGAGTGACGAAGAACTTTCTCAGAATAGTTTTAAATGTGCCACATGCTAACTTCATGGAGTGCCCCCTAGTCTATTATCCGAAAGAGTAAAAAAATGATTCACATCTACTCGTTCTAGACCTCTCATGATTTTAAACACCTCTATCATATCCCCCCTCAGCCGTCTCTTCTCCAAGCTGAAAAGTCCTAACCTCTTTAGTCTTTCCTCATAGGGGAGCTATTCCATTCCCTTTATCATTTTGGTAGCCCTTCTCTGTACCTTCTCCATTGCAATTATATCTTTTATGAGATGCGGCGACCAGAATTGTACACAATATTCAAGGTGCGGTCTCACCATGGAGCGATACAGAGGCATTATGACATTTTCCGTTTTATTCACCATTCCCTTTCTTATAATTCCCAACATTCTGTTTGCTTTTTTGACTGCCGCAGCACACTGAACCGACGATTTCAATGTGTTATCCACTATGACGCCTAGATCTCTTTCTTGGGTAGTAGCACCTAATATGGAACCTAACATTGTGTAACTATAGCATGGGTTATTTTTTCCCTATATGCATCACCTTGCACTTGTCCACATTAAATTTCATCTGCCATTTAGATGCCCAATTTTCCAGTCTCACAAGCTTTTCCTGCAATCTATCACAATCTGCTTGTGATTTAACTACTCTGAATAATTTTGTATCATCTGCAAATTTGATTACCTCACTCGTCGTATTTCTTTCCAGATCATTTATAAATATATTGAAAAGTAAGGGTCCTAGTACAGATCCCTGAGGCACTCCACTGCCCACTCCCTTCCACTGAGAAAATTGTCCATTTAATCCTACTCTCTGTTTCCTGTCTTTTAGCCAGTTTGTAACCCATGGAAGGACATCGCCACATATCCCATGACTTTTTACTTTTCCTAGAAGCCTCTCATGAGGAACTTTGTCAAACACCTTCTGAAAATCCAAGTACACTACATCTTCCGGTTCACCTTTATCCACATGTTTATTAACTCCTTAAAAAAAGTGAAGCAGATTTGTTAGGCAAAACTTCCCTTGGGTAAATCCATGCTGACTTTGTTCCATTAAACCATGTCTTTTTATATGTTCTGTGATTTTGATGTTTAGAACACTTTCCATTATTTTTCCTGGCACTGAAGTCAGGCTAACCGGTCTGTAATTTCCCGGATCTCCCCTGGAGCCCTTTTTAAATATGGGGGTTACATTAGCTATCCTCCAGTCTTCAGGTACAATGGATGATTTTAATGATAGGTTACAAATTTTTACTAATAGGTCTGAAATTTCATTTTTTAGTTCCTTCAGAAATCTGGGGTGTATACCATCTGGTCTAGGTGATTTATTACTGTTCAGTTTATCAATCAGGTCTACCACTTCTTCTAGGTTCACCGTGATTTTGTTCAGTCCATCTGAATCATTACCCATGAAAACCTTCTCCAGTACGGGTACCTCCCTAACATCCTCTTCAGTAAACACCGAAGAAAAGAAATCATTTAATCTTTCCGCGATGGCTTTATCTTCTCTAAGTGCCCCTTTAACCCCTCGATCATCTAACGGTCCAATTGACTCCCTCACAGGCTTTCTGCTTCGGATATATTTTAAAAAGTTTTTACTGTGAGTTTTTGCCTCTACAGCCAACTTCTTTTCAAATTCTGTCTTAGCTTGTCTTATCAATGTCTTACATTTAACTTGCCAATGTTTATGCATTTTCCTATTTTCCTCTGTTGGATCCTTCTTCTAATTTTTGAATGAAGAGAAGTGAGAGCTTCTTGTTGAGATTGACTTCTGATGAGCCAGTCATCTAAATATGGAAATACATGGACACTTTCCTTGTGCAAGTGACCTGCAATTACTGCCAGACATTTTGTGAATACTCTGGGAGCAGAGGCAAGTCCGAATGGCAGAACTCTGTATTGGAAATGTTGCTGACCGACCATGAAGCGTAGATATTTGCGGTGAGGAGGAAATATTGGAATGTGAGCGTAAGCGTCTTGAAGATCCAGAGAACAAAGGCAATCTCCTGTTTGAAGAAGTGGAAGCATGGTGCCTAGAGAAACCATCCTGAAATTTTCTTTCTTCAGAAATTTGTTGAGATTTCTGAGATCTAGGATAGGACATAGGCCTCTGTTTTCTTCGGCATGAGAAAATAACGGGAGTAGAATCCTCAGCCCTGCTGAGTCTGGGGCACGAGTTTTATAGCTCTGGCTCTCAGCAGGGTGGATAATTCTGTTTGTAGATGAATTATGTGAGATTCGTTCTGCAGATGTGTCCTTGGTGGAGATTCTGATGGAACTGAGAGGAAATTGAGTTTGTAACCTCGAGCTACGATGGAAAGTACCCATTGGTCTGTTATTTTTGCCCAATGGTTGTAAAAATAGGATATTCTGCCTCCTACTGGTAAATCTGCCCGAGGGTTGAGGAGATTGTTTTGTTCCTGTTCTGTGTCTCAAAATCCAGCCGCAGGTCCCGCCTGTGGCGGAGGATGAGGGCGAGCAGGCCTTGGTTGTCTGGCCTGGGAACGTTGTTGCGGCCTAGTGGATCTGCCCCTCGATGCTAGAGGGTAGTAACGTCGTTGATGGTAGAATGGGCATCTGGTTCACATCTGGGAGGACAAAGAGATGGCTGTACAAAGGGTTCCTGTGGAACTTGTGACAATTGGCGTAAGGTCTCTGAATGCTCCTTTAGTTGTGCCATGGCATCTTGGACCTTTGAACCGAATAGGTTGTCCCCAACACATGCCAAATCAACAAGCTTGTCTTGGACCTCAGGCCTGAGGTCAGAGGCCTTAAGCCATGCCCAACGCCTAGCACTAATTCCAGCAGCCACTGTCCTGGAAGCTGTCTCGAAGCTATCGTAAGCCGCCCTTACTTCATGCTTCCCCGCCTCCAGGCCTTTATGTATAATTGCCTATGCTGCTTCCTGGGATTGCTGTGGCTAGGATGTGATGAAGTTCTCCATCTGCTTCCCATAGATTCCTCTGATATTGTGTCATGTAGAGTTGATAAGAGGAAATTCTGGTATTCCTACCCAGGGAGTCAAGGTATCTCTGATCTTTGCCTGGGGTGGGGGTGGGGGGGTGTGTTGAAGAGTGTGGACGAATACGTTTTGATTTCTTTTGAGTAGATTCCACTACCACGGAGTGGTGTGGAAGCTGCGATTTCTGATATCCAGGAGCAGTCTGTACCAGATATGTTATATCTACTCGTTTATTATCAGCAGAGACAGAACATGGGTGCTCCCAGATACGATGTTGGAGATCCAGCAGTACGTCATGTATTGGAATAGCCAATACCTGTTTTGGAGGGTCGACAAATTGAAGCACCTCCAAAGTTTGTTGTCTTGTATCTTCTTCTGCAACCAGCTTAAAGGGTATGGTATCCGCCATCTCTTGAATGAAGGTGGTGAAAGATAAATCCTCTGGTGGAGACTTTTTTCTTTGGTCTGGAGGTGAAGGCTCCGACATGAAGTCCTCCGAGGATGTATCAGTATGATCATCGTCCCAGGTGTCATTTGGATCATCCCTGTATGGAGAGAGTGGGGGAGATCTTCGTGGTTGACGAAGGCCCGAAGGCCCTGGTTGTGGATCAGAGGGTATTCTTGGTGAAGTGTCCTCTGATGGTTTTGATGGAAGGGCATCAATAACATCTTGATAT
Source organism: Rhinatrema bivittatum (assembly GCF_901001135.1). Classification (NCBI taxonomy): domain Eukaryota; kingdom Metazoa; phylum Chordata; class Amphibia; order Gymnophiona; family Rhinatrematidae; genus Rhinatrema; species Rhinatrema bivittatum. The sequence goes on from NC_042615.1 coordinate 415,500,045, forward strand.
CTTCTCAAGAGATTTCAAAAGAATGCCAAATCGTGCTTTTCTGGATCCCCAGACGGCGGCTGCATCGATGGCATGGAGGTTGGTATCGATGCTGGTATCAATGGAAGTGCCAGTAATGGTGTCTGTATCGATGTCGGCACCGATGAACCCGTCGGTATTTGTGTATGAATCGATGTCGATGCAGTAATCAGCCTCGGTGCGGGTATCGAGTTCGATCCTGGCATCGGCATCGTCACGCTTACCGGCATCGGTGCTGAAGGCACTGGCGGTGTCGCCGGAGTTGCTTGCTGCTCCTTAAGAGCCTGGATAACCGCTTGACTGATAAAATCAGACAATTCTGGCATTACAACTGGTGAAGTCACAGCAGTTGTACGCGGTGGCAGAGGCTGTGGTGGCAAATCCTCCACAGAGCCCTGTGGAGGTTCAGGTGTCGATGTTTCCTTTTGAACAGGCCCAGGCGTTGAAGGAACCGGCGTTTCCTGGTTCCGTGGCCGCTATGCGCTCGATTCTTCCGGGGGAAGAGATTCGGAGGTGGATGGATGTCTGTGTCGATGACGATGCTTTGTCTTGTGCTGCCCAACTGATTTCATCGATGCCGTTGACGAAGCTGGAGACGGGTGATCCTTCCGGACGATGTTTTTTTGATCAGGACCAGTTTGGTAACTCCAGCCGGAGACGATTTCGATGACGTCGAGGGAATTGGAACAAATGTTCCATTTTTTCTTGACGAGCCTTCCTTCCTTTTACCGTCATCTCCGCGCACTTTGGGCAAGTGTTGACATCGTGTTTTTCACCGAGACACATCACACACTCGAGGTGTGGGTCGGTGATAGACATTGTCCGGTTACATATAGGGCATTTTTTGAAGCCCGTAGCCATTTTGGGTCGACAGCCATCGATGACCAAATGTGAGAATTTGAGAGAGAAAATTTATATTTTACTCAATGAGTAAAATTGAGACAGAGGTACTCACCAGCCGGTGAAAAACCCCGAGAGATCCTGATGGGAGAAAATACTATTGAAAAATGTGACTTTTCAGTCAGAAAATTGTTGTAAGAGACTTGCAATGGCTCATGCTCCGCGATGCCTACAGCAGCGCGGAAAAATGAAGACTGAAGAGAGACCCCTGTGGCAGAGAATATCATGGCATGCTGGGCATGCTCAGTGGCCTCACAGGGCAGTCAAAGTTTTCTAGAAACTTTGACAAAGTTTTCCCGCGATAGGGCTCAGTCAGTGACGTCACCCACATGTGAGGACTAGCATCCTGCTTGTCCTGGGATAAAAACCAAAGCTTATTCCTGAGGGTTCACTGTGATTAGCTAGTCATCCAGATACAGGAAAGAACTTTAATCCTCTGGCGATTGAGGTGTGCAGTTACCACTGTAAAGCATTAAAAACTCTTGGAGTTACACATATGGCAACAGAGGAATCCTATACTGGTAGTGGGAAGAATCCAACTTGAAGAAAGGTAGCACCAATGGGAAGGATGGCTGGGTATATGAATTTATGTATTGTTCAGTTCGAGAGTGCTTAATCATTCCTGTTTTTGGATGTAAGGGAGATGCATACTGAGGGAATTAATTTTGAATGCCTATCGAAGCAAGTGTGTTTAGAGGCCTCAGTTCCAGAATGGGCCTCAGTCCACCTGATTTCTTAAGGATTAGGAAATATGCGGAAAAGAAACCTTGTCCATGCTGGGATGCAGATTACTTCTATCATTTGTTGGTGAGGAAGTGATTACACTTATCGAAGAAACTGCGCCAAGTGAGACAGATATGAATCAAGATATGAGCAATGTGGAGGGGATAGTAGCCAGGAAAAACACAAATAGGATCCAAACTCCACTATTCGGAGGTTCTAGGTAATCATCCATCATGCCTTGAAGATTTGGATCCTGTTTCCCTCCAAAACAGAGTTCAGAGGGATAAAAAAACTGGGTCTGGGCATGTGCTGGGGCTATTGAGTAGTCTTAGGCTGATGGTGTGAACACTGCGACAGGGTGTGGCTGGACGTGGCCACTAACACTGGGCCAGAAAAGGTGGTAGGTGGTACTGCTGAAAAGGCCAGAATTGACACCTTTGAAAGTCTGACCTTTGGTACAAGGCGATCAGGGACGCATGATTGGGTTGGACTGCTACATTCCTTTTCTTAAAATGTCACAGTGACTTCACGGGGACATCATCTTGGATGCTATTAACCCTGAGCCATTTCATATACCAAGCTTCCATCAAAGCTAATGCGTGAAAGAGTTGAAAAGTCTGTAGACAGATTGGAGGTAGTGAAGAATGCATGCTTCCATCTTTAAAAGCAGTTAAGGGTAGTAAGACCCTTCTACTGCAGATTGTAGGAAAAAAACTTCAGATTTTGAATACAGTTGTGAAAATTTTAGCCCATATCAAACTGATGCGTAAAGTTAGGGGCAGGAAATGAAGTCTTGGAATTCTTCTTTGCCAAGAATATCCAACAGACTCTACAATGACTGACTGATGCAGCAGCTGGATGACTCCGAATCCTAGAGAGTTTGAACTCTATATTTGACAATCAACTTTGCAGCCGTAGAAATGCCAAAGATAGATGTTTCCACATTCTCATCTGCAAACAGTTTAGAGTGTTGTAGACTGGGAGAGCCATTGGCTCTGACAGGGCATCCAATATTTGGAAGGACTGTAAATTTTCTATTCAGGGGTTCTTTAATGTTAATAGATTAATTTTCAAAGGAGTTACGCATATAAATGTAACATACTATTGAAGCAAGTTTCAAAAACTAGCTGCCTGTGTTAAATACACTTAACACAGGTAAAATGTATGAACAATTCAATAGCAAATCTTGTAGTAATCCTTAGAAAGCCACTTAACATGGGTATAGTGTATGTACACACGAAGAACCCAGTTTTAAGCATGTAAATGCTTTGAAAATCATGCCCTAAGCCTTGTCCACACCTGTTCCATGATCTTTGAATTCGACAGGTGTGTTAGTGTGATGTTAGGCGTATCCGGAAATGTGTTAGGAGGTGTATTTGTAGTACCCTCTCCTGAAAGTGAGTGTTACAAACCTAATGATGATGAAGGTGAATCAGGGGGCTCTTCCAGCTTCTTTAGAGGGGAAATAAGCCTTGGTCAGCCTTGTCTGAACAGCTTGGCTCCCCTGCCATTGAGCGTGAATATCAAGAACCATATATCAAGGATTCTGAGGAATCGCTGCAGCAATGCTGAAGAGGAGCAGTTGGATTAAGCTCTCTCTTTAAATGAGGTAGCAAAGAAATTTCAAACTAGAACTACAGTCTGGTCAAGCAACTGATGTGCCTCTGAACAGGCGTAAGTGGTAGAACATCCTCTAAATAGGATATGTTCCTGCACCTCCACAGCAGGTCTTTCTTGCTTTTTTTTTTTTTTTTTTTTTTGGAGGTGACAGTATAAAGCATTATGGAACTGGAGCCTCTAATCAGACTATCAGGCAGGAATGAATGTGGGCTGTGGTAACTGAAAGGTGTAGATAAGATAAAACCAACAACTGAGCTAGAGTGGCCTGTATACAGCTACTGCCAGTGCCTCATTGCATCCTTTGAGGTGCATCCATTGGTGCAGCCTGCGTTGAGTGTATCCAGTGGCGTGTCATGTGTTGAGTGAGCTATGGCGCCTTGTGCTGACTGTGCCAATACTGACTTACATTTCTTCGATACAGGTGCCAGTTCGATACAAGAAGATTGTAACACTTGATCCTGAGGCACTGATTTAGGTTGATAGGGGAGGTAATGTAGAGCTTCTGCTCAACTTATTTCCTGATGAGGCAGACTATGCTGCACTGTGAGAAGAAGATCCTCTGCCATCTGAGAGACTTACACAGTTCCTTTATGTGTGGCGCCCTGGAGTGTAATGAATACAAACAGATCCACAGGCACATCTGAGGAGAAGCAGGGGTAATGTGCCATGAAGGACATCATCTTACCAAGAATGCAGTTCTATGGCCATTCTGAGGCGGCACAAGTTTTCTTTTTGTAGCACTGAAAAAATGCTGTTGTGGGTGCTAATCAATTAAAAGTAAAGACAATGAAGAAAAAGAAACAAAATTTAAAGGATTCTGGAAAAAAAATCTGAAGAGCCTGAGTACACATCCGGACTGTGCTTGGACAAAAAAAGGACTGAAGAACCTTTTGAGGAAATGCCTGCATGAGAACTCCCACACATACTCAGTAGAGCTCAAAGCTCTACTAACTTGGAGAGACAAGTCTGTTTGGTACTACCAGATGTCATCTCCTACAGATCATGGCTAATTCAGCTGCTTATTGACAGAAAAAGTACTGAAGCATTTCTAGGAACTTTTTCCAGAAATAAACAAGTTTTGCAAGAAAGAAATCAATACTGCCAGCAGATCAGCAATGGGTCACCAATTTGACATTTCTTATCAATTCTAAACTAAACATCAGGCCTGGATTTAAGGTGAGTGGTACCCCCCCCCCCCCCCCCACACACACACACTAATGACACCTCCCCCCCTCCAGTCCTCTTTTCAGCTGTGGCAGGATGGGATCTGCCATGGCCAAACTGGGCCTCTCTCCCTCCATCCCTATGGAGCTCAGGGCACCCCTGGCGATTGCCCAACTTGCCCACCCCAAAAACCAGCCCTGCTGAACACTGCATATCTTGGAACTTCAAGGAAGGGACAAAACTGACACAGGTGATTGATTCATTACATGCATTCAGATCTAACCTGAAACTGTGGAATGCTCAAATCAAAGAGTTTTCATTCACTGTTCAAGCCTAGAGAAGCAGCCAGAAGATTATGCATCTTTCAACAGAAAGACTTGTAAACATGTTAAAAAAATTGCAGAAAGCTTTGAAAGACAATTTGATTATATCAAACACATTATGCCATGCTCTTCAACAACCATATGGCCAAGACCTCGAGGGTACCCAAGGGACAGATCTGATGCACCATTGCCCAGGCTTTCTCAGGGTGCAGCGGCGTGAAATGCAGTGGGAAGCAGGTGGTCCACAGATACAGGGACATAAAGGCCCAGTTGAAGACAAAGTTGGCTAACCTTAAGAAGTACACATAGCTGAATGGGCGAGTGAGCCCCTTGTCCAAATGTACTCATGCCCATGGAGGAACGCTTTGTTCAATGGCTGGGACCAGATGTGTTCGAAGGCATGGCTGAGCAGCTGGACATCATGCAAGCCGGAGCCGCTAAGTTCACCTCACCTGAAAATGGCAAAGCTACTAAAGTTGTGCACATTATTCAGCATAAGATGCTCATATTGATTGACATGCAAAGTGCACATCTCATGGCAAACAGTGCATGTGTGAACCTCTTGGTTTTGGTACTTATGTCTTCTGGTTTCCACAGGTCTCACCCAGGACCCTGCCGTTCTCAGCTGTCAAGCCCCAGGAACCAGCTGCATAGCAGCACTTTTCCGTGCCCCCTTGCCTATAGATGCACAGATACAATTCAGCGAGGAGGCAGAGTAGCAGCAGCAGCTTCCTCAGCACAGACAGATCCTGGAAACCCTTGGCTCAGAAAGCCCACTGAATGAGAGCTTAGACATTTCAGCATTCATGTAGGAACCCAGCCTGCAGTGGGACACAGTTGAGCCAGCGCAACCTTGCTCCAGCACACCACATGGCCAGCACGAGGCAGCAGGCACTGAGACGGTGCAGTCCACCAGCAGCCATTTCTGGAGGCCCAAACCTCCACTCCAACCATGACGAGCACAGCACCAGCACCACCTCCAGCACCAACAGAGGCCTCAATGCACAAGCAGCTGGACTGGCTGGAAAGGAGCCATGGTGTCCACCTCCACCACATACAGGTAGATCTAGTGCACCTGAGGGGGGCTGTGAACGGGCAGACCTAGGCCCTGCTTGACCAGATGGCAGTCCACACACAAGCTCTCACCACAGTGCTTACATTGATAAATAACATCACCAGAGTCCTGACCCAGATTCTACAACAAATATCAGAGCCTCCACCTGTGCCTTCCCCAGCATCCCTAGGCTCCATGCCACATAGCAGTCCCAAGCCTGAGAAAAGACCCAGGGATAGGCCCTCCCCAAAGACATGCCACCCCCAAAGTGGCAAGCCACTACATGGCAAAGAGCCATGAAGGTTTAGAACTGCTGCCCTGTAATGCCTAAGAACAAGACTTGTCAAACAAGACTGGCCGGGTCTTTGGACAGAGTTCCTGTATCAGCTAGATGAAGAAGCCTGCTGGGCCCGTCCTGACTACAGAGTTCCTAAGCCGGCTAGATTGAAGAAGCCTGCCGGGCCTGTCCTGTCTACAGAGTTCCTGTGCTGGCTAGATGGAAGAAGCAGCCCATTGGGCCCATCCTGACTACAGAGTACCTGAGCCAGCTGGATGATTGGGTATGGTCTACTGTGTGCCAGTGTTGTCCTGCTGTCTACTTCTAATGCCCTCCTCAATGCTGCCCTCTTTGATTCTTTCTCCAGTCACGGTCCAGCTACCATCTCATGTCTCATCTCCTACTCCTGATGCTGGTGTGTCATCTCATCTCATCCTGCTGCTGCCTCCATGCTGCAGTGTCTTCTCCTGGGGCTGCGCTCTCCATTCCTGGTCCTCAGCCTCCATGCTGTGCTCTCCAGTCCTGGTCCTGCTACTTAACCTTTACTGCTGGGCCCTTAGCCTGTTTCTTTGACTGCACTCTTTCAACATGGAGTGTCTGGGGGTCTTTTGGTTATCACCACATAGTTGTGCTGCAGCTATTGGAGTGCCACTTTTGCTTTCTATGTTCTTTACTGTAATCATGATTGTGCAAAAGGATAAGATGCTAATACTGTATATGTAAAGTTGCCATTTTTAACACTGTAATTTAGAGGTCTACGCTCAATGTGCTGTTCATTTCATTTTCAGTGTCATGTGTAATTACATATCTTGTTCTTGCAGAATGCAATTACCAAAGATGATGACTTGCTTTCAATCTGTTGACATTTGTGATGTAATAAAGTGGTCACAAGCTTGAAAGAACACTTTCTGTTTGTCTGTTTTTATTGTGTAATTTTCCTCTTAAGGGTTCACTAGGTCAAAGGTTTAGTATCCACATGATCTTGCATGCTAGAGTGGCACTGGCCATTCCAAATAGGTACTTTTCTAGCAGGCAAGATCATATGGCCTATGGCATACAACCAAAAGCTGATTATATGTTCCCAAGGAAGACAGCAACGCTAAACAGGAAGCTCCTTACTGTGGAGCTCCAGTATTGGCTTCAGTTGCCTTCTCCAGAGAGCATACTCTTAGCTAATTGTTGGGTACATGAGTATTTATGTAAGATGGGCACTAGCTAGCTAGTCTTCACCTCCATACACAGTCCGGTGGAATAGGTGTAGAAATGTTTGCCTAGAGGTGCAGTAGCTATAACTTCACTCTGTTGAGAATCAATCAGTTGTCTAGATATGCGAAGGTCATAGTGCACCTATTACCAACCATTGGCCTGTAACATTGTGAAAATATATCACCTCTGACCAAACAATGGCTCTTCTCTCTGGCATCAAATGCTATCATGACAAGTCCAGTCAGAGAGCTACTTGAAAATGACAAAGCCCTAGGTGTGTTTTATCTCTAGGGAGCATAAATGTGCAACTGCAGGTTTTTGGGACAGAGTATATAGTGTACATGTAAAGCCTGTGTGGTGCTAAGGGCAAGTTATACGCATCACTCCACAAGCCTTAATACTTGGCCCATTACTTGGGTCCTCATTCCATCTAAAAGGCAATCTGGACAAAACCCTTTTTAGGTTCTACACTAAACAAAACGTCTTCTACTTGTAGGCTGCTCTAACACCGTGTCAGCAGCTTGTGACAACTGAAGAGGAGTGAAGGAGTTGTATAGGTTAGAGAAATCTGACAGCCCAAGACCAGACAGCTAGGAAACCTGCAGTTGCTTGGGAGCAGGCAGACTTCCACAGAATGGCTGCCTCCCCTATATTTGCCTGGTATATGGATCTGTATAATCGTCTGCCTGCTCCCAAGCAACTGCAAGCCTCTTAGCTGTCTGCTCCTGGTATGTCAGGTTTCTCTACACAACACCCTCACTCCTCCTCGGTTTTCACAAAGTTGCTGACACGGTGTTAGAGCTGCCTACAAGTAGACAGAGGTGCATAATGCAAGCTTGTGTAGAGAACAAATGATGCGGGGAAAATTGGCCGCTAAACCTGTCCCCTAAAATCAACTACAGAAATGTGAAACCACATCTGTGCAGACCCAAGAAACAAAGCGGAAGCCGATCCAGTAGGCTGTGTAACAGTGAAGACAATAGGTATTAGCTGGAATACTGTTTGTTCATTTTGTATCCACATATATTTGAATAATATTGCTCTCACTGTTGCTATTACATGGCAATGCAGTGTGATTAAGGAAAAGGTCCTATGATATGATAAGAAATCTACTACACTGAATGTTACTACGATATCATCTTTGCTAACATACCTAAGTCCTGGTTCAATCAATTGCCCCTGAGGCAGCTCTATATAAGAGAGCGAAACTCGGCCAGAGTCGGGCATTTTTTAATAAAGGGCTTGTTTTCATCAACCACTTCTGTGCATACACACAAAACATTTATTTATTTATATTTATTTAGTGCTTTTTTTATACCGAGATTCATGATACAGATCATATCATATCGGTTTACAAGGAACAAGGGGTTATAACGTTAACATAAACAGAGGAAGGCAAAAGTTACAATAAAACAGGGGTACTGGAACTGGGGAGAAGAGGAGCCAGAAGCAGAAGATAACTCGGTAACAGTAATAATAACAAATCATTTACAATATCGGTAATGGAGAGCATTGAATAGAGGGCATTGGTATATGACTATAGCTGAGATGGGCCTGAATTAAGGGAAGGCTTGTTGAAACAGCCAAGTCTTGAGTTTTTTCCTGAACGTCAATAGACAGGGTTCTGATCTTAGATCTTAGAGCTACATATAACAGCATCTTTGTATGTGTAAAATGCCAGCATATACAACTGGCAGAACAAGGTGCAAAAAATGGTTTGGGTGGAGTGTTCAGGATCTGTTTTTCCAAGGCCACGGTCTTGAAAAAGGGAACTTCTAATAGTAGTGCTAGCAGGCTTCAAGCAACCCCCCCAAAACAGCAAACCCTCTCTGGCAGTTGAAGCTTTTGAACCATGCACACCCCCAAACAGGACAATTAGGCCCACTCTAACTACTAGGTGGAAGGGTATCAGAGTCTGGAGGGTGGAAAGTATAAACTACAGGCAGATATCTACTCATCCAGAAATGTGACTCACCATATCTGAGGTCCGATGCTGTCAAGATTCACCGCCCCCCCCCCGAACACAAGGAACAAACAGTGTGACAGTGTGAGCCGTAGGTGGAATGTTCTTTGATTAAGTGTGAAGCCATTTTCTCCCCATACGATACAACTGTATCTCTGAGGCACCCGTTGTAAACAGTGGAAGCACAGGATCACCTGTGTCGAAAGACAGTCTGTGCAAAACGGATGCGCGCACACACTACCTGCTGTGGGGCATGCATAGGTGCAATAATGGAGGGAACAAGGCCCAAATTACCCCCAGGAACAGATGTAGACCAAGGCTAATACAGCACGTCACTCACCCAGATGCAAACAGTTACATACATATGTATTTATGGGACAGACTACCTCCAGCAGTTTGTGCACCTACACATGGGCAACGAGTATGTTCCTGGCATGTCCGTAATCCTCCATCATTGATGTCTATGGCTGCCTAGTCCCTAACTGATAACGAGGGAGTCAGAGTCTGAATTATGCACAGAAGATTTGGTACACCTGCCAACATGAGGCAGGTTGTAGCCTCCTGAGGTCATCATCTAACAGCAGCTTCTCTAGCTTTTATACTATACACAGAGCTGATTGAGAGTATCAGAACACTTGCCCTGTAAAAGTGAAAAACACCACATGAAAGACAGTCTATAGTACAGCAACTCTTCCACCTTGGCCACAAGCCCTGCCAGCCATGTGGATCAGCAAAGGCCTCCAACCATAACATCCCTGAAAAGGTGGTGACTGACCTTGAAAATGAACCATTCTGCAAGCTATTCGCCCCAGAAGTCCTCAGCCTATGTACTTTAAGGGTGGCCAAAGATAGCATAAGGACTGTAACTGATACTAGATATCGCAACAAGCAAATGAAAATTGGTTCTTACCTGCTAATTTTCATTCCTGTAGTACCAAGGATCAGTCCAGAGAAGTGGGTTGTGTATCCCTACCAGCAGATGGAGTCAGACAGCAAAACTTTGGGCACTGCCATATATACTATAGTGCAACCTGCAGTCCCTCAGTATTGACTTGTACCCAAGCCCACATGTACCAAACTAACATAAGTAATGGACGAAGGGAACTCAGCCAAACAGAACCGCCCTTCGGCCTCATAAATTACCTAACCGAAACAACCAGTAGGAAAACAACTGTTCCATCAAACATGTCTAAAAAAACGGAGCTCTGTGCAACCATCGGCACAAAAAGAAAAAAAAAAAACTCAGTAAGGCTGCCTTTCGTTAGCTGAAGAAAGGGGTGGCCCTCTGGACTGATCCTTGATACTATAGGAATGAAAATTAGCAGGTAAGAACCAATTTTCTTTTCCCTGTACGTACCAGGATCAGTCCAGAGAAGTGGGATGTAACCAAGCCACCCTACACTGGGCGGGAATCCGAAAGACCCGCAAGCAGAACACACTCACCGAAGGACGACCCCTCGGTAACCCTTATGTCCAGATGATAATGTTTAGTGAAAGTGTGCGACGAAGACCACACCGCCGCCCTACAGATTTCCTGAAGTGACAGCAATTGACATTCTGCCCAGGAAGTAGCCTGGGCTCGACTGGAATGAGCGCGGAGGCCCAATGGAACTTGGCGTCCATGAGCAATGTATGACTAACAAATGGCCTCTTTAATCCAGCGAGCATTGGCCGCCTTAGACGCTTTGTCCCCATTTTTTGGGCCACCAAAGAGAATGAACAAATGATTGGACCATCGAGAAAAACATTGGTAACTTCCAGGTAACGCAGCAAGATGCGCCGCAAGTCCAGCAAATGCAGATCCCTGCCCTGGGAGGACTCACGAGACCAGTGAGGGAAACCCGGAAGCTCCACAGTCTGACGTGAAAAGCCGAAACAACTTTCAGAACGAAGGACGGAACCGTGCGCAAGGACTTCGTGAATGTGAAGAAAGGGATCCCGACACGACAGCGCCTGTAACTCAGATCAGACATGCCGAGCAAATGGCCACCAGAAATAGCGCCTTTAAAGTGAGATCCTTCAAGGAAGCTCTGCGGAGAGGCTCGAAGGGGGGACCACAGAGCACTCAAAGCACTAGATTCAAACTCCAATCAGGGCACACAGAACGAATGGGAGGCTGCAAGTGTTTAACCCTCTCGAGAAACCGAGTAATATCCGGGTGCACTGCCAGCGAGCCGCCGTCAAACTTGCCAAGCAAGGCACCAAGTGCTGCCACTTGAACACGAAGGGAATTGAACGCTAACCCCTTAGCGAGTCCCTGTTGCAGAAACTCCAGGACCTTTGGGCATGCACTCCTAATGGATCGCAGGAACGCTGTTGACACCATGCTTCAAACAGCTTCCATGCTCTCACATAGGCCATAGAAGTGGCCGGACGTCTTGCCTATAGAAGCGTAGAAATGACCTGTTCGGAATAGCCCTTCAAACGTAAACGTCGCCTCTCAAAAGCCAAGCCACAAGAGAGAAGTGATCCTCCTGATCCGAAAATATTGGACCCTGTCGAAGTAGCTGTGATAGATACGCGAGCTGCAGAGGGCCCTCGAGAACCAGATCAGAGAACCACAGACGACGCGGCCACTATGGGGCTACAAAGTACCACCCTACCTGGATGGAGTTCCATGCGACGGAGAAGCCGACCGATGAGGGGCCAGGGAGGGAAGGCATAAAGAAGTATTCCCGTGGGCCAGCGGCACACCAAAGCATCGAGACCCACCGAGCCCGGCTCCCGATGGCTGAAGAAGCGTTCCCATCTTTGCGTTCGCCCGCGTTGCCAGATTCAACTGCGGTACGCGCCACCTGGCGCAAATGAGGTTCCGGGCGTCGGGAGACAGCTCCCACTCTCCTGGATCGAGCTGCTGTCTGATGAGAAAATCCGCCTGCACGTTCTCCATGCCTGCGACATGAGACGTGGCGATCCCCTGTAGATGTTACGCCCAGGAGAATAGGAGTCACGTTTTGAGTGCCACCGCCGGACTTCTTGTTCCGCCTTGTCTGTTGATGTAAGCCAGTGTCATCGCATTGTCGGAGAACACTCTCACCATTCTGCCCCGGATCCAGGGTAGGAATGCTTGTAGGGCTAGCCGCACCACTCGTGTCTCGAGTCGATTGATGGACCATGCGCCCTCCGTCCGTGACTAGAGACCTTGGGCGGATCGGTCTGCACATACCGCTCCCCAACCGGATAGGCTGGCATCGGTGGAGATTATCAGCCATTTCAGAGTTTCCAAGTCCACCCCCCGCTCCAGATTAGTGCGCGATAGCCACCATGACAGACTGACTCTGGATTCTGGAAGTAACGGCATCGGTAGGTGGAATTGTTCGGACACCGGACTCCATGGAGATAAAAGCGCATGCTGCAACAGTCGTAAGTGAGCAAATGCCCACGGCATTAAATCCAAGGTTGAAGCCATGGACCCCAGAACTTGAAGATGATGCCAAACTGTGGGGGTCTTTCTCCAAAGGAGAGAATGGATCTGGTCCTGTAACTTTGTCACTCGGTCCGCCGCCAGAAACACCTTTCCGTGCAAGGTGTCGAACTGCGCTCCCAAGTAAATTAACTCCTGCATGGGTTCCAAGTGACTCTTCTGCACATTGATGACCCACCCAAGCGACTGCAAGGTCCCCATCACCATGCGCACTGATCTCTCGCAGTCCTCTCGGGACTTTGCTCAAATCAGCCAGTTGTCCAGGTAAGGGTGGACCAAAATCCCCTCCTTGCGAAGGAAGGCCGCTACGACCACCATTACCTATTGCGAAACCAAACGGCAGGGCTCGAAACTAGAAGTGTTGTCCCAAGACCTTGAAACGCAGAAACCGCTGGTGGTCCAGCCGGCTAGGGATATGAAGGTACGCCTCGGTGAGGTCCAGGGAGGCTATAAACTCCCCTTTCCGTACAGCAGCTATTACCGTCCTCAGGGTCTCCATGCGAAAACGAGGGATCCAAAGACTGTGGTTCACCTTCTGAAGATCAAGGATGGGATGAAACGTGCCCTCCTTCTTGGGAACCAAAAAGTAAACAGAGTATCTTCCCCGTCCCTGCTCTGCATCTGGAACTGGGACAATCGCTTGTAGCTCGAGGAGGCGTTGCAGTTACCTGAACTGCTTCGCATTTGGTGTGAGAGGCCACTCGGGACTCCACAAAAACTCCCGTACCGGTCGCAAAAACTCTAGAGCGTAACCTTCGCTGATCACCTCCAGAACCCAGCGGTCTGAGGTAATCCGCTCCCATTCTGTGTAAAAGTTGGACAATCTGCCTCCAACAGCTTCGACAATGGAATGGGTGCTCGTGGCTTCATTGGCTGGGTTTACTGGTTCCTGCACCGAGGTGTCCAGAATCTCTACCGGCGCGATGAACCCCACGAATGGACTGCTGATGTCTGGGAACCTGTTTGGAAGTCGAAGGTGTGGAATATCGACCATGCGAAAACGGAGGTACTCCCAAAAGCAAGACCGGGAGGGAAAAATCTTCTTAGAAAACCTCTTATCTTGCAGCAACTTATTGCCCTTAGATTCTCCTAGCAGTTTAACCAGCTGATCGAGTTCCTCCCTGAAAAGTAGCTTGCCCTTAAAGGGAAGATTACAAAGCTGTGACTTGGATGACAAGTCCGCCACCCAATTTCGAAGCTAGAGTAGTCGACGTGCTGACACCATGGACACCAAACTCCGCGCAGAGGTCCTCACCAGATCATACAGCGCATCTGCCACATATGCGATGCCCGCTTCCAATCTGGCAGAACGGAGGGCATCACCACCAGTGGCCCTGGAGTTGGCAGCAGAATCTTGCACCCAGCAGAGGCATGCCTTCTGCATAAGGCTAGCGCAAACCGCCGCCCGCAGGCTCAATGCGGCCACTTCAAAGACCCGCTTCAACTGGATCTCCAGCTTGCAGTCCTGCAGACACCGCCGCGTCCACCTTTGGAATCTTTAGGAGGTCCAAAACATCTGTCAACAGAGGGTACATCTTCGTCATAGCTCTGCCCACATCAGGAGCATCCCACTCGCGAGTAACCAGCTTGCGAACTTTTTAGGTAATGGGAAAAACGTTGTGGAGCCCCGGATCCCATCAAGAACCGGATTAACCTCTTCGTTATCAGAATCTTCTTGGGAAATCTTCAGACCCAGGATATCCAACACCTGGGGAATCAACGGGCGCGGCTCATCCTGCTTAAACAGACGCACCATACTGGGATCGACCCCTCAGTAGGCTGGATGTCGTCACCTTCCGGGTCATCCGGATCCACATCCCTCAAATCCGGGATCTGATCCAGATCCGCTGGACCCACGGCCGAGGTTGATGCAGCCCCCGCCCCAGGAGCCGGAACCTGCGGCTCTTGGGCATCCTCCCCAGGACGGGGGTACTCTCCTGACCATGGCTGCGGCTCCATGTTCCGCCCCAGCTTTGCAGGCAGCTCTGCCAGGTCCCTCGGCTGCCCCTGTCTCTTAAATGCAGTATGCTTCTTTGCCAAAAAGGCTTGATGCATCAGCAAAATAAATTCAGGTGAAAACCCCTCCGGGTCCCCGATCCCCCTCCAGGGAATTGAATGAGCCGGATCGCCAGCCCCAAGGGTAAGATCGGCCCCCACCGGGGCTAAAATGGGGAAGGGCAACCTCTTCCCCCGATCCACAGCAAGAGGCCTCTGTACCCTCCCCGCGGGAGGGAGCAGCCGATTCAGCCGAGCCTTCCAACCCCCAGGCAGCTGCCCAATCTGGGAAGGCTAGAAACAGGAGGAGCTCTAGCGCCCCCACACCCCCGGGGATCTGCTGGCCGAAATCGCGGGCCCAATTGGCAAAACCGCGCCGCCATGTGGCCCGTGCTGAGGAGGAAGGCTTGGACGGAGAAAATCGTGTGCTGAGCAGACACGGAAAAAAAAATCCAAAATGGCACTCCGGGCCCAGTCAAAATTGAGAATCGTGGCAAGATGCGCTGAGACACGGGGACGCAGCCAAAACACTTACCTCCTCCTCCAGACTCACCCCGGAGCCGAGGAAAGGCACAGCTAAGCTCCATAAACGGCCGCCAAAATGCAGGCCCCGCCCCCCCTGCACCGACTCCTCACCTCAGCTGAGAAAGCCGGCAAACTGCTCTTTTTTTGTCAACTTTATGTAGATTCTTCCTCCAGCAGGGGTTAAGGGAGCAGCTGAAACAGCTACGGAGGTGAGTAGCCAGGAGCCCCTGGTCTTCAACCCCTGAGCTGGAACGAGCGAGACCCAGGCAGGGGTATCTAACCCCCTGGACGCCCTGCTTTGACTGAGGGATGGCCCATGAAGGTGCCTAACACCTCAGGAAGCAATCGCAAGAAAAAGGAAAAAATTCTAACTATCTAACCTGAAAAAATTCAAATTAAAAACACTAAGACTTCAGGTGTATCTCTAACCATCTGTTGGAGTCAGGTGGCACTATAGTATAAATGGCAGTGCCCAGAGTTTTGCTCTCTGTCTCCACCTGCTGGTAGGGATACACAACCCACTTCTCTGGACTGATCCTGGTACGTACTGGGAAACTACTCTGTATATTTTCTAGGTACATACCTACATACCATAGCACCACATGACTAGCCCTAAGCCTTGCAGCACAATGACATCTCCATATTTGACAAAGGTAACATGTGATGGGTCAGGTGAGACAAATGGCTTCTAACCTGTGTGTTGGGTTCAATGACATGAACCTTTTCTTAGGAGACACGTGGGTGCTCTTAAGAGTCATTAGAAACTATTCTGTGACACTGGCATTTCTGAGGTGACTTGCAAATAAAAGTGAAAGCATGACATTTGATTTCCAATCCTGCCTTTACAAAGTCTGACCACCATCCTTGTGTAGCCTCCCCGAGAAGCTAAGCTAACAAACATATCATCCCAACGGCCAAGGCATGTACATGATAGGAGACATTTTACCTAGGTATGTGTAGCAGGGTGCATCTGTGTATGGGTGCATGCATGCTAGCTTAAAATGACTGTGAGCACTGTAGGAATGCCATAATACTGCACAGGTGCTTTATTAAAAGCTGGAACTAAAGGCCTGCTAGGTGAGCAGTCTGATGTCAGCACTAGCTGAAACAGCTGAGGCAGTGCTGTCAGCAGTATTTTTGCAAGCCCATCTAACACAAAGAATCTCATGCACATGGTTGCCAGCTATGGGATGAGGCTGTAAAATGGCAAGTCTATGACTGATACCTTAAACTGTATAACTGTAGCTTTGGGCTGTGCCTTTAAGTATGAAAGCTACCTGTGGTTTATAGGATTTCTAGAGCTGTTTCTCTCCATGTTGAAGGTCCAGCTGGAGTTCCAGCACATCTATGGCACTATCTCACCCACACATGAAGGCTAGGACATAGTCCAAGGGGCAGGCCCACCAAGTAAACGCTGCAAACTAGGCCAAGTTATGTACACTGTGTTGGCAGTCCTACATCAACTCTCGTGACACATGCCTCTTTTACACTCAATATCAGTCAGAACAAATTACACCAGCCACATGTATTTGGTATTATCTTTACTCTGACTGCAATATTTCAAGTACAATCCGACTGCTCCATAATCAAGATGAAGCCCAAGTATGCATACAAGCTTTCTGTTTCACTGACCCAGAGAGAAGAGCAGTGAGTGAAAGATAGATGATATAGAGGAGAGCAGCTGCAAACACTCTACTGGCCTAAATTCCATGGTAGGGGAAGGGGTAGTTGAAGCCTAACAGGCAAGTAGTATTCTATAAGGCTTTGCCAAAACTAGCTGCCACTCAGCATGGTGTCCTCAGCTTGTGCGGGTGCACATGGGGGATCCAGGGGTAGATCCGGAAGTATCTCCATTGGAATCCTATGGTGTAGAGCGCAATTATGGAATATACAGCAGAGCAGCACTATATCTCATACTTTGGATGGGGTATACATTAAAGCTCCATCCATTTTGTCCAAACAGCAAAATCTACTTTTAGAACTCCGAAGATGTGTTCTATGACACAGCGGGTAGAACTTACATAGAAACATAGAAATGACGGCAGAAGACGACCAAACGGCCCATCCAGTCTGCCCAGCAAGCTTTGCACATTTTTTTTCTCATACTTATCTGTTACTCTTGGCTCTTAGTAACCTTTTGGTTCTAATTCCCTTCCACCCCCACCATTAATACAGAGAGCAGTGTTGGAACTGCATCTATGTGAAATATTTAGCTCAATTAGTTAGGGGTAGTAACCGCCGCAATAAGCAAGCTACACCCATGCTTATTTGTTTTCCCAGACTATGTAATTCAGTCCTTTTTGGTTGTTGTCTGGATATAGATCCTCTTTTCTTCATTCCCCCTGCCGTTGAAGCAGAGAGTTATGCTGGACATGCATTGAAAGTGAAGCATCAGACTTTCTCCCCTGCCATTGAAGCAGAGAGCCATGTTGGTTATGTGTGAAGCATCAGTCTTTCTCCCCTGCCGTTAAACCAGAGAGAGCTATGCTGGATATGCGTAAAGTATCAGTCTTTCTCCCTTGCCATTGAAGCAGAGAGCTATGCTGGATATGCATTGAAAGTGAAGTATCAGGCTTATTTGGTTTGGGGTAGTAACCGCCGTAACAAGCAAGTTACTCCCTGCTTTTTTGTGAATGCAAATCCTTTTTTCCACATTCATTCACGTCCTCTAGACTTTATGGATCCACAGTGTTTATCCCACGCCCCTTTGAAGTCCTTTACAGTTCTGATCTTCATCACTTCCTCTGGAAGGGCATTCCAAGCATCCACCACCCTTCTCTGTGAAGAAATACTTCCTGACATTGGTTCTGAGTCTTCCTCCCTGGAGCTTCAAATCGTGACCCTTGGTTCTGCTGATTTTTTTCCGACGGAAAAGGTTTGTCCTTGTCTTTGGATCATTAAAACCTTTCAAGTATCTGAAAGTCTATCATATCACCTCTGCTCCTCCTTTCCTCCAGGGTGTACATATTTAGATTCTTCAATCTCTCCTCATAAGTCATTTGATGAAGGCCTTCCACCTTTTTGATTGCCCTTCTCTGGACCGCCTCCATCTTGTCTCTGTCTTTTCGGAGATACAGTCTCCAGAACTGAACACAGTACTCCAGGTGAGGCCTCACCAAGGACCTGTACAAGGGGATAATCACTTCCCTTTTCCTACTTGATATTCCTCTCTCTATGCAGCCCAGCATTCTTCTGGCTTTAGCTATCGCCTTGTCACATTGTTTTGACGACTTCAGATCGTTAGACATTATCACCCCAAGGTCTCTCTCCTGCTCCGTGCACATCAGCCTTTCTCCCCCCATCGGATACAGTTCACTTGGATTTCCACTCCCCATATGCATGACTCTGCATATCTTCGATTACTCTTCCAGCTTAAATCCAGTCTCATTCTCTCCATTCCTTCCGGCGTGTCCACTCTGTTGCAGATCTTAGTGTTGTCCGCAAAATGACTAACCTTACCTTCTATCCCGTCCGCAATGTCGCTCACAAAGATACTGAACAGGACCGGTCCCAATACCGATCCTTGCGGTACCCCGCTTAACACTGCTCTCTCTTCAGAGGGAGTTCCATTTACCAACACACATTGTTTTCTGTCTTTCAACCAGTTTGCAATCCAGGCCACCACCTCGACACTCATTCCTAAGCTTCTCATTTTATTCACCAGTCTCCTGTGCGGGACCATATCAAAAGCTTTGCTGAAATCCAAGTAGATGACATAGAGTGCCCTTCCTTGATCCAATTCCTTGGTTACCCAGTCAAAAAAGTCAATCAGATTTGTCTGACAAGATCTTCCCCTGGTGAATCCATGCTGCCTCTGGTCCAGCAATTCTCCTGACTCTAGATAGTTCACTATTCTCTCTTTCAACAGTGACTCCATTACTTTTCCCACCACCGAAGTGAGGCTAACCGGTCTGTAGTTACCAACCTCTTCTCTGTTCCCACTCTTGTGAAGCGGGACCACCACTGCTCTTCTCCAATCACTCAGCACCACTCCCGTTTCTAGGGATCTATTGAACAGGTCACACAGCGGACCCGCCAGCACATCTCTGAGCTCTCTCAGTATCATGAGATGAACTTCATCAGACCCCATGGCTTTGTCCACTTTCAGTTTCTCCAGCTCTTCCCATACATTTTCTACTGTAAATGGAGTTACATCTACTCCACTCCCCTCCAGTTTCTTGTTAACTAGCGACTGTCCTTCTCCAAGGTCCTCTTTAGTGAACACAGAACTGAAGTATTCGTTTAATATTTCTGCCATTTCTTCATCTCTCTCCACACATTGCTCCTTTCCACCTTTCAATCTCACTATACCACTATGAACTTTTCTCTTTTCACTGATATATCTGAAAAATGTTTTGTCACCTCTCTTTACCTCCTTGGCAATCCTCTCTTCCGCTTGACTTTTTGCCGTCTTGATTAATTTCTTTGTCTCACTCAGTTCTACCAGATATTCTTCTTTGTGCTCCTCCCTTTGGAGGAGCACAAACTTAAGGCCTCGTTGTACCTAGTCTCTGCTGGCATGTTGGGAATAGCAACAGGGATGAGAAGCCAGGTCCTGCAACTGTATCCCGAATCTCCTGCGACAAAGACAGAATGGGTGCAATATTCACACCATAGTCACTTTGAGATCTAGCTGCCAAACTACAGCATGCTAATAAGACAGTAGAAGCTAACCTCTAGCTTAGCATTATCCTCAAAAGCCTATTTCCCTACCCTATGTGCATACCACCTTTATCTGGGACACTATATGACCAGTATAGCAGCATTTGAATCTAGGTCAGATCTTCCAAACTAGTAAACTTCATCTGGGGATTCCACCATATGTATGGCACCCCCTCAAAATCAAGCTAAGGTTATTCGTTAGTAGTAGTCATCAAACTCTGAAGCAGTCCATCAGAGTTACCACACCTGTCCCAGCAGAAAAATCTAAACCTCCTGGTCTGAATGTGCAAGTCCCTGGCTGCTCTGCAGTATGTCCCCCAGAGATACAAATTTATGAGCCCTGACACAGGGAATATGCTAGGCCCCAAAAGGCACAGGCCACTGCTTCTGGTTTACTTGTGTGATGGGCAAGGCAAACTGTGCTTGACATTCTGGCTGACTCATCACTAACAGGGTACACTTGATCTGCCAGTACCAGCAGTGTGGATACTTAAAGGTTGAGATTAACCAAAGAGATTTCAACTGCTCCAAATGGGAGGAATGGAAAAGGTGACTGTTTAAAGAGAACACTTAGAAAGTGTGTAGTGCCTGTTCACATACCAAGCTTTATGGCAAGTACATTGTTTGGCTTCACAAGATTAGCAGGCCTCTGGAGCTTGGGAAGAGAAAGCCAGGCCCTGGCGCAATGGCATGCAGACTTAACTGTTCAAGCCACCTTTCATGTCAGCGATGTTGTTAAATCCCCCACAGCCCTCACCCCCACCATGTTCATGCCATTTGCTGCTAACACATAAGCCAGAGATGGAATAGAGAAAAAACCCTCTCTCATTCCTACGAGCCAACCATTACCATAGAAGCCGTTCTCAGAATGTTTATACAGGCCCAACTGCCTAAGTATAAAGGAATTGTGTGCGGCTCCCGGGTACCTGGCCACCACGCCAAGGATGCACATTTGAGCTTCAAAGACCAGTGAGGGAATGTAAGAGCTTTCTGTTGCAGAAGGGCATTGGATAAACACTATGGATCCCTAAAGGCTATAGGATGGAAATGAAGAAAAGAGTGCATAGGGTAACTTGCTGGTGTGGCAGTTACTACCCTTAACCAATAAGCCTTCATACTGTTGATGCAACTCCATCATTGCTCTCAGCTTCAATGGCAGCGGGAAAAGAGAAAAAGGGGAATTGGATTCAGACAGCTACCAACAAAGACCCCAACTTTTATGGTCTGGGGAAACAAATAAGCATGGGGGTAAACTTACCGATGTGGCTCTTACTACCCTTAACCAATAAGCCTGATACTTTTGATGCAACTCCAACATTGCTCTCTGCTTCAACGGCAAGAGAGAACGGGGAATTGGACTCAAGACAGTAATAAACAAGGGCCCTGACTTTTATAGTCTGAGAAACTGATAAATATGGGGGTGGCTTGTATGGCGCGGCAGGTGCTGCCTTGGGCTTGCTGAGCAGACCATATGGACCGTTTGGTCTTTTTCTGCCATCATTTCTATATTTCTCCTCCCTATTATGGAGCGGGATGATGGCTACGTGAGTGCAGTCGTTAGCTCTCAGAACATTAGCGATGGCATAAAGCAAAATTGCTTACCTTGTAATAGGTGTTATCCCAGGACAGCAGGATGTAGTCCTCACATATGGGTGACATCGATAATGGAGCCCTATGTACGGAAAAACTTCTTTAAAAGTTTCCATGAAACTTTTGACTGGCACCAGAGTGCCTACTGAGCATGCCCAGCATGCCATGATATTCCCTGCCACAGGGGTCTCCCTTCAGTCTTGTTTTGTAGCAATAAGCGTTAGCCAAAAATAAAATAATAAACGTAACGGACCCAACTCCGCGGGGTGGCGGGTGGGTTTCGTAAGGACTACATCCTGCTGTCCTGGGATAACACCTATTACAAGGTAAGCAATTTTGCTTTATCCCAGGACAAGCTGGATGCTAGTCCTCACATATGGGTGATTAGCAAGCTAGAGGCTGAGTCATTTTGTAGTGAAGCAACAGTGAAGTATTGTTGTTGAAATGAATCAGCTGAAGATCACAGCAGGTTGGATGTGGAAGGAGTTGGGATTATACTGGAAACAAGTTCTTTAAGACAGATTGTCCATAGGCTGAATCTTGTCTTCCTTCTTTGTCTAAACAGTAGTGAGCTGCAAAAGTGTGAAGAGAACTCCATGTTGCTGCTTTACAAATGTCCAGAATAGGTACAGAGCGAAGGTGTGCTACTGAGGTTGACATCGCTCTGACTGAGTGTGCTTTTACTCGCCCTTGAAGAGTAAGGCCTGCTTTTTCATAACAAAATTGTATGCAATCTGCTAACCAGTTTGACAGAGTATGCTTACCCACTGCTTTACCTGCTTTGTTTGGATCATAGGATACAAACAGCTGACTGGATTTTCTTTGGACTGTTGTGCGGTTTAAATAGAAGGATAACGCACGCTTACAGTCCAAAGTGTGTAAGGCTCTTTCACCCTGGTGGGAATGAGGCCTAGGAAAGAATGTTGGTAAAACTATTGATTGGTTCAAGTGAAATTCCGTGACAACTTTAGGAAGGAATTTTGGATGTGTACGGAGGACTACCCTGTCATGTAGGAACTTTGTAAAAGGTTCGTATGTGACTAGAGCTTGTAGTTCACTGACCCTTCTAGCTGATGTAATGGCTATGAGGAATACCGTTTTACAAGTAAGGTATTTAAGGTCACAGGTATGTATGGGCTCAAATGGAGAACGCATAAGCCTGGTTAATACAACGTTCAGGTCCCATTGTATGCTTGGGAAATGAACTGGAGGTTTAATGTGAGTTAGGCCTCTCATGAATTTACTGACGAGAGGCTGTGTGGAGATAGGTGCATCTCCCAGCTTGTTATGATAAGCTGAGATTGCACTTAAGTGTGCCCTAACAGATGACGTTTTAAGACCAGAGTCTGAGAGATGGTAAAGGTAATCTAGTAGTGAGGCAGTGGGGCAAGTGAAAGGATCTAAAGCTTTCTGAGTGCACCACAAAGTAAACCGTTTCCATTTGTAGGAATAATTCTTTCTAGTGGAAGGTTTACGTGAAGCTATAAGTACTTGAGATATAGAGGTTGGAAGGTTGAGAGATAGAGGTTGGAAGGTTGAGATTTAGAGGTTGGAAGGTTGTAAGATCAAGCTTTCAACATCCATGCTGTCAGGGACAGGGATTGAAGGTTGGGATGGCGCAACTGACCCTGTTCCTGAGTTATGAGATTGGGAGGTACTCCCAGGCGAATTGGATCCCTGACTGAGAGATCTAGCAGTGTGGGGAACCATACTTGTCGAGGCCAATATGGGGCTATGAGTATCATAGTCCCCTTGTCCTGTTGTAGCTTCACTAGCGTTTTGGTTATGAGTGGTATCGGTGGATACGCATATAACAGGCCTGAATTCCAATGGCGAGCAAATGCGTCCTTTGGTAGGTTGTTCTGCTGTCGGAGTAGAGAGCAGTAATTGTTCACTTTGTAGTTGAGATGGGATGCAAAGAGATCTATCGTCGGTTGACCCCAGCGTTGGAAGATCTTGGATGCTATCGCTGGATCCAAGGACCATTCGTACGGTTGGAATTGACGACTGAGGCGATCGGCTACTACGTTGTGGATGCCTGCTAGGTAAGTGGCCCGTAGAAGAATTGAGTGTGTCAGGGCCCAGTCCCAAATTTGTGCTGCTTCTTGACAAAGGAGGTAAGAACCTGTCCCCCCTTGTTTGTTGATGTACCAAATGGCTACTGTGTTGTCCGTTTGGATCAGAACAGTCTTGTGTGAAAGGCAGTCCTTGAATGCATGCAGCGCATAGCGTATAGCTCGAAGCTCCAGGAAGTTTATTTGAAAAGAGGCTTCGAGCTTTGTCCACTTGCCCTGTGTCTTTAGATGACCAATGTGTGCTCCCCACACTAAGGTGGATGCATCTGTAGTCAACGTTACCTGTGGAACTGGTTGCTGGAAAGGTAGGCCTTTGAGCAGGTTGTGCATTGATGTCCACCAGATCAGTGCAGAACTGAGCTCTGGTGTGATATGAATGGAAGTGGACATTGGTTGAGTGGCTTGTATCCACTGTGCTTTGAGTGTCCATTGCATTAGTCGCATGGTCAACCTGGCCATGGGAGTTACGTGAACTGTGGATGCCATGTGCCCGAGAAGAGTGAGGCACTGGTGAGCTGTCACTTGGAATTGATTCCGAAGAGTGTGAGTCAGGAAGACAAGTGTTTGAGCACGGTCTCTTGGAAGAAAAGCTTTTGCTATTATGGTATTTAGATCTGCACCTATGAACTGTATAAGGTGAGATGGTGAAAGTTGAGATTTTTGGTAATTGATGAGAAATCCCAAGGAATGAAGCAAGTGGATAGTGAGCTTGAGAGAAGTGAGGGCTCCTTCTTTTGATTGACTCTTGATGAGCCAATCATCCAGGTAAGGGAAAATGTGCACTTTCTGTTTGTGGAGGTGTGCCACTGCTACAGCCAAGCACTTTGTGAATACTCGAGGGGCTGATGCAAGGCCGAATGGCAGCACTCTGTATTGAAAATGTTGATCTTTTACCAGGAATCGCAAATACTGACGATGAGGAGAAAAGATGGGAATGTGAGCGTAGGCATCTTGAAGATCCAGAGAGCAGAGCCAATCTCCCCTTTGAAGAAGAGGTAGAATGGAGGCTAAGGACACCATTCTGAATTTTTCTTTTTTGAGAAATTTGTTGAGATTTCTGAGGTCTAGAATGGGTCGAAGGCCTCCTGTTTTCTTTGGAATGAGGAAATAGCGGGAGTAGAATCCTCTGCCCTTTTGAGGTCCAGGAACTGGTTCTATGGCCCTGGCTCTCAGAAGGGTGGATAATTCTGTTTGAAGAATTATGGAATGTTGATTTACTGTCCAAGATGGAAGTGGTGGGTTTTCTTTTGGAACAGTAAGAAAATCTAGTCTGTAACCGTGAGTTGTGATCGATAATACCCACTGGTCGGTGGTTATGGAGGTCCAAGTACTTTGGAAGTGCATTATACGACCACCTACTGGTATGTTTGGGAATGGGTTGATGAGGCTGCTGCTCTCTGAGTTGTTTCAAAAACCAGATGTAGTGGCAGTTTGTGGTGGTGGTTGTGCCCTTGCAGGCCTCTGCCTAGGTTGTTGGCGTTGAGGTAGGCGGGATGTTCTGGGTCTACTCGTTGGGGGATAATACCTGCGTGGACGGTAATATGGACGTCTGGCGTCACGCTTTGGTATTCTCCTAGTAGGAGGTTGAGTATCCTGAGGTATTAATGATAATTGTTTTAATGTTTCTGTGTGGTCTTTAATAGTAGCCACAGCTTCCTTGACCTTTTCCCCAAAAAGGTTGTCCCCCAAGCAAGGAAGATCAGCCAATCGTTCTTGGACCTCTGGACGGAGATCAGAGGCCTTTAGCCAGGCCCATCTGTGTGCAGCTATGCCTGAAGCAGAAAGTCGTGCTGCAGTCTCAAAGCAGTCGTAGGTAGCCCTTACCTCATGTTTTCCTTCTTCGAGGGCTTTATGGATGATAGTCTGGAAAGGTTCTTGATACTGATCAGGGAGAGACAGGGCTAGGTCTTGAACCTGCTTCCAAAGGTCCCTTTGGTATTAATTCATATATAGCTGGTATGATGTTATTTTGGATACCAGCATGGAACCCTGAAAAACCTTTCGGCCTAAATTATCAAGAAATCTGTTGTCCTTTCCAGGCGGTGTAGATGAGTGAGATTTTAGTCGTTTTGCCTTCTTCTGGGCAGACTCTACCACGACTGACTGATGTGGCAATTGTGATTTTTGAAAACCTGGTATAGGTTGGACCAAATAAGTTGCCTCTGATCTTTTATTGACTGCTGAGACAGATCCTGGGTGTTCCCATATCCTGTACTGAAGGTCTTGCAGAACTTCATGGACTGGTACTGCTAATATTTCTTTAGGAGGTTCTACAAATTGCAGAACCTCCAGTGTTTTCTGTCGTGCATCCACTTCCGTCTGTAGTTGAAAGGGGATGGTATCAGCCATATCTCTTACAAAGTTTGTAAAGGAAAGGTCTTCAGGAGGTGACTTCCTGTGGTCATCAGGTGGAGAGGGTTCAGAAAAAATATCCCCATCTGAAGAGTATTCAGAACTTGTGTCAGTACCCATGTCCTTTGGAGATTGATGAGTGATTGGCACTAGTGGAGGCTCCCTAGGCCTTGATGGTATTAGAGGAGAATGAGGCCTTCGAGGTTTTGGAATTCCAGAGGGTCCTGGAATTGGCTCTTCTGGTGTTTTGTTTGATAAAAGATCCAGGAGAGAGTCTAATTTTGACATGAATGGATGTAAAATGGAGACATTCTCTGTTGGCACCGATGGTCCCGGATGTGGCATCGAAAGCCGTTCCTGTGGCATCGCTGATGCCAGCGGCATCGATGGCGATGGATCTCTCGGTATCGGAATCGGCATCAGTGTAGATGTCGATGGCTGAGGCGGAATCGCATCGCGCAGAGCCTGGTGCACTGCTTGACTAATATATAAGTCAAGTTCCGCTCTCATAGCTGGTGATACCAGAGCAGCTATGGGGGGAGGCGGTGATGGCGATGCCGATACCTCCTCAGAGCCCTGAGGAGGTATGGCGCCCGGCACCGATACCGGTGGGGATCGCCCTGGATCAGTAGGCCTCGAAGCCTCCGCACTCGTCTGAAGTATCTTTGCGGGTGAGGCCGTACCTGTCAATGGGTCTTCGGTCATCGGTGCAAGGTGTCGTCGATGCCGGTGACGGTGTTTCTCCTTTTTTTCACTTCCAGAGGGGACGTCTTAGACGATACTGATGGCGATGGTGTAGAAGCGTCTCCAGCCTCCGGACGTCGTTTTTTCAGTAATACTTGCCGGACGGATCCGGATGGCGATGACTGAACCGAAGTCAATGCCTTTGGGAGCAATTGTATTTTAAATAGTTGCTCCATTTTTTCGATGCGGAGACGACTGCCTTTTGTAGTCATCTCTGCACAAAATGTACACGATTTTACATCGTGTTCTTTGCCTAGGCAAAGAACGCATTCTAAGTGCGGGTCTGTGATAGACATATTCCTCGCACAGTTGGGGCATTTTTTGAACCCGGAGGCCATTTTGCCGGACAGCCGTCGACGGCGATGACCAAAAAATATCGGTACCGGCTGGAAACCGAAGGGAAAAAAAAGTTACCGCGGTGTTATCGAAGGGAAACCCTTGCGGTGGGATTAATTTTTTTCCGAAAAAGTTAAACTTTTTTAAGGTGGCGAATTCACCACAGGACTCCAATTGTACCGCGATGCTAACTGCTTCGCGGAAAAAAGAAGACTGAAGGGAGACCCCTGTGGCAGGGAATATCATGGCATGCTGGGCATGCTCAGTAGGCACTCTGGTGCCAGTCTAAAGTTTCATGGAAACTTTTAAAGAAGTTTTTCCGTACATAGGGCTCCATTACCGATGTCACCCATATGTGAGGACTAGCATCCTGCTTGTCCTGGGATAAAAGCCTCTCTTCAATTCCATGAAGTCCTGCCTGTCCCGAAGAAATGCTATGTAGCGATTCATGTGGTAGGATACAGCTGTTATGACCTAGTCCAGACAGCAGGAAAAAGTGGTTTGGGACATTCTCCCCCACGACCCCTATTGTCGTTTTGAAGGAGCAGGTTGTCATGAAATGCAGGGTGGCCTGGCACAGTGCAGGACCTTTCCGTGACCAGATCCCCTCGGATTTCTTCATATAATATCAGGACAGCCTGAGGTGATACCTGCTAACCTCATAATCCTCTGGCATGCCCAGCAATGGAGCTCGAGGAGGAAAGAATCGCTCCCTGTATCTCCTCTGCCATGCCCACCTGCATGCCAAGCGCTGCCATGGGCCCTGAACCTCTCCCTGCTGGGCCAGAGGCTCATACTCTGGTGCAGGGACTTCCCTAGGAGGGGTTGGAATTTCTCTTGCCTGTTCTTGTGGTTGTTCTTGTCTGCGGCAAGCCTCCTAAAGCATCCAGGAGACCCCAACAAGTACACTTGCCGCACACATTATCAAGCCAATACAATATAGGCACAGGGAAAATAGGCATACATGATTGAGCGCCCACTCTCTCAAAGCATGCTGATCAACCTCTCCAGTGTGTCCGATTTAATATTTATATCGGCTGCCAGGCTAAAAGGAGGCACTAGGGGAAATTGTGCACCCCTAACGCCCCCTTGGCAGCGGACACCCAGGAGAAGTAGCTGTCAGCAGGTTAAGAAAACAGACGCTCAATTTTATGAACGTCCTTTTTCCTAGCCTGTATACAGCCACAGGTTAGGAAAACAGACGCTCGTTAATTGAGCATCCCTTTTCCTAACCTGACCGCCAGCAGTTTTAAAAAAAAAAAGTTTTTTAATCTTTCTCCTTTTTGTTCCTCCGATTTCATATCGCTATGATATGAAATCGGAGGATAATTACCTGATAATTTCCTTTTCTTTAGGACAGTCAGATAAATCAAGAACAAGTGGGTTATGCACCTCTACCAGCAGATGGAGACAGGGCAAACTGACGTCACAGTAAAATTACCCCTGCAGTGACATCAGCCTGCCAGTATTGTCTTCAAAAGCAACTGTGGACAGACTAGCAAAATTCTTGATTAAGAACAAGGAACCATTTCAATACTCAGCCAACAGGCAACACTGAGCTCAAACAAGTATGTATAAACATAAGTCTAGGGTCTGGATTAACACTTACTACTAATCCCCATAACACTTAATCACATAAGAGGACTTTAATGCAATCATTTGCCAGCCACAGGAGGGAAGTTGGACTCATCTGACTGTCATAAAGAAAAGAAAATGATTAGGTAAGTAGTATTTTCTCATTTCTTAGTGTCCAGTCAGATGAATTCAGAACAAGTGGGATGTACCCAAACTACTCCCGAATAAGGCAAGAGTGCAAAGGCCGTATCCTCCTGGGCCTGCACATCCAGACTGGAAAAGGACATGTTGCAGCTTGGCAAAATGTCGACAGGGGACACCAATCTAATTTCTGCCCATGACACTGCTTGAGCCCTAGTGGAATGAGCCCTAATCTGAGTAGGTAACGGCTTCCCTGCATCCACGTATGCAGCCGTTACTATCTCCTTAATCCAGTAAGCTATAGTATCCCGTGAGGCCGGCTCTCCCTGTCTAGTACCACCGTGAAGAACAGGTGATCCGACTTCCGGAAAGGCTTAGAAACGTCCAGATACCTGACAATGTGTCGCTTGACATCCAAGGGTCGCAACAGATGATATCCTCTGCATTTCTCTCTGTCCAGAGACAGCAGGGAGATTGACTGATTCAAGTGAAAATCAGTGACCACTTTCGGTAAAAAGGAAGGAACAGTACGCAGCTGTACTACTCCTGGAGTCACCTGAACAAACGGCTCAAGGCAAGACAAGGCTTGGAATTCAGAAAGCCTATGCACAGAGCAAACTGCCACAAGGAACACCATTTTCAAGGTCAATAACCCCAAGGACAGTGGTTTAAACGTAGGCCTGCCAAGAAATCCAATACCAAATTAAGACTCCAAAGGGGCACCGGAACCCGCAAGGGATGTCGAAGATGGTTTCCGCCTTTCAGAAAATGGGCCATATCAGGATAAGCCAACAAGGATCCACCATTTACCTGACCCCTGGAACAGGCAAAAGCCGCTACATGCACCTTCAAGGAACTGAAAGCCAAACTTTTATTCAAGCCATCCTGCAAAAATTCCAAAATGAGTGTAATCTTGACTAAAGAAGGAAGAATACCTCGATCCTCACACCAGCCCTCAAACACTTTCCAAACCCATACATAAATCAAGGAAGTGGAGAACTTTCTATCTCTCAGTAAGATGGAAATCACCACACGGTATCCCCGCTTCAGGAAGCTAACTCTTTAAAGAGCCATACCGTAAGACAAAATTGAGTTGGATCTTCGTGAAGGACAAGTCCCTACCACAACAGGGTCCTGTGCGCCGGAAGTAAAAAAATGCGAATCCACCAGGAGCCTCCGCAGATCTGCATACCATAGTCTCCTGGGCCAGTCTGGAAGTACCGAGAGCACCATCCCTCTGCGGCGCTCAATCCTCCAAACCAAACTGCCCAACATGGGCCATGGTGGAAAGGCATACAGTAACTTGTCTTCTGGCCACTCCTGCACTAGGGCATTGATCCGCAATGACTTTGGATCTCTTCTGTGGCTGAAGAATTG
Organism: Rhinatrema bivittatum; assembly: GCF_901001135.1. NCBI lineage: Eukaryota > Metazoa > Chordata > Amphibia > Gymnophiona > Rhinatrematidae > Rhinatrema > Rhinatrema bivittatum. The sequence goes on from NC_042615.1 coordinate 415,530,089, forward strand.
TGGAATGTTCACACTGCGCAAAGTCGCCAGGAGGTCTAGGAATGGAAGACCCCAGTGGTCTAGAAGCAATTGAAACACCTCGTTTGACAATGCCCACTCTCCTGGATCCAGATTCTCCCTGCTGAGAAAGTCTGCCCTTACGTTGTCTCTTCCTATTATGTGTGAGGCTGATATCATCTGGAGATGCACTTCAACCCATTCCATAAGTTGATCTATTTCCAGTGACACTTGTTGGCTCTTGGTACCTCCCTGCCCATAGATGTAAGCCACAGTAGTTGCATGGTCCAACATTATTCAGACTGATCAACCTTACAGCCTGTCGCTGAACTGTAAACATGCCAGCTGGATTGCCCTGGCTTCCAGCTGATTAATGTTCCAGAGAGAATCTTCTGCATTCCAGCGTCCTTGCGCTGTCAGCTCCCGATAGTGAGCTCCCCAACCAAGGAGACTCACGTCCGTTGGCAGTACCAGCCAGTCTGGTAGGGCTAGGGAGACTCTCCTCTTTAGATGATCTGCCTGTCGCCACCCTGCAGTTGGGAGGAGACCTCCATCAGCAAGTGGAACCGAATCCAATAGTCTTGAGACTGCAGGTTCCACAGAGAAAGCAGTGAGCACTGCAAAGGATGCATATGTGCCCTTGACCATGGTACCACTTCCAGGGTTGCTGCCATTAAGCCAAGTACCTGCAGGTAAGACCACACGGTTGGGCACAGTGTGTTCATCAACAGACGGGGCTGCACCAGCAACTTGCCATCCTCCGAATGGGGAACCAGAGATTCACCCCACTTAATGGCCAGTTTCTCCAACTTGCTGACAAACTAGAGCGAGCTGTTAAAGGGCAATTTGGTGAGGTTAGCCTTGGAGGTCACTTCGGCCGACCAATTTCTCAACCATATCTGATGTCTGGCCATTACTATCTAAGCCACCCCTCTGGCTGAAGTGTGGACCAGATCACAGCCTGCATCTGTTAAGGCAGCAGCAGCTGGTTCCATAACTACCCTGGAGTTTACCCCAGAGTCATCAACCATCAAGGAACAAGAAGCGATCTACAAGTTCACTGTTACCACTTCAAATGCTTGCTTAAGGATAGAATCAATATTTTATCATGAGCATCCCTCAAGGCCGCTTCTTCTTCCATTGGAGACCACGCACACAAGTGCATCTACCTCAGAAAACTTACGTGTTCTCTTACCACTGGATCCGGAGGGTACAGGCCTTCCAAAACCTGACCCCCTTTGAAATTAGCCTCTGGTATGCCCCACTCAAGATCACTCAATTCTTGAATGGCCTCCATCACTGGGAAAAACCAAGAGGCTTTATGCAAGGAAACCAAAATGGAATTTATCTTTGGCTCAGACACGGAATCTGCTCCAGGAACTCCAAGATGTTCAAGGTCTGGGAAACCAGAGCTGGCAGTTCGTCTCTATGAAAGAACCGTAATAAAGTTCTATACGGTTTAATCCAGGGGGAATTTAATCATCCTCAAGAGAGTCAGGACTGGTGTCATCATCCCTGCTATCCGGATCTCTATCTGGAGGTCCCGTTGCCACTCTAGGAGTATTCCAGTGCTTAACAGAAAGTCCAGGCAAGGATCCTACCTGCATCTCTGCTCTGAGCGCATTGAACAGGGCTGAGAACTGTGCCTGAAGAAAGGATTGCAACCACTGGAAAAATTCTACCCATGAAAAAGCACAAGTATCAGGTACCCGAGGTGTACTCACTGAGCTACATTCCCCTGCTGAGGAACTAGTTAGGGGAGTTCCAAAATCAGGCACCCCACCTGAGTCGTCTTTACCCAGACCAACATCTGGCTGGGAAGAACCAGGTTTAGTGAAATCAAAGGAAGACAATTCTCCCTGAGCCTCCAAACAGCACTGGCACAAATTAGCGGGCACTCCTGACTGAGACGCCCAAATATGATAAGCAGTGCAAAGATAAAGGTGCTTAGGCACCATTATGGCCAACAGTGTGCTGAGTTTCAGCCAGAGGCGTGCATCTGTTTTTTGTTTTTAAATATGAGGGCTCAACCTAGGCACCCAAAAATTATGCATCTAACACTTATGAGACACACCTAAGCGCCAAAAAATAAACACGCAAAAAAACAAGCGCACAGTACTACATGTGCGCAGAAGGTGGCAAGCAGCCACTACGGCATCACTTCCAGTGGATGCATAGACTACAAGGTCAACTGTGCGTCCAAAAACTGGGTGCACAGCTAGACGCACATGCCGGACCAACAATCCTACAGTGCAGCATTAGAAAGCGCGCAAAATGCCATTGTGACCTACCACGCGGCATGCAGCAAAAACTCGGAGTGGGGCCTAGCCTAAGAAGGGTGCTCAACCCGCTAGGCTGCCCACATCCCTTGACCTCCCATGGAGCAGGATGAACATCTGAGCAGCGTACAGAGCATAGAGAGCAAGGGAAGGAGGAAGCCCTAACACAACAAAAACCTCCTTATATTTTTTAAACTTACAAAAGCTCAGCCTTACCTGCTTGAGTACAGATATGGTTTCTGGCTGCAGGGGGAGAGGACACATGCCATCACCGCTGTGCTCAGATTCCTGTACCTGCTGCCTTTCAGCTGCTCAAGCAGCTAAGCCCACACCAGCTGAAACCAGTTACCGGATCAAGGCACTCGTTTGAGGGAACACAGAAATCACCTCAAGAATTCTCAACTGTGGGAGGGACCATTTGGTATCACCGCAGGAGAGCCAGACAAATTTATTTCCTTAATTCTCCTTTTCTTTAAATTGAAGCAATCCCCAGGGGTGAAATGCAGACGTGGAGACAGAGAATACTGGCAGGCTGATACCAATTCAGGAGTATATGTAATGTGACGTCAGTTTGCTCCGTCTCCATCTGCTGGTAGAGGTGCATAACCCACTTGTTCTGGATTAATCTGACTGGATGCTAAGAAAAGCAGTATTTTCTGCTTTTCTATACACTTTTTGGATTGCGTTGGGCGCACATTTTTTTTTTTTTGCATCAAAGGAGAACAGCTAATAGCCTCGTCAATATAAATTTACATGTGATGAGTGCTATTAGCTTCGTGGGAGGTCTGGTCGTGCATTTTGGACTTGCTAATCCTCTTATAACATACGAGGCTGTGGATGAGCACCCAATCACGGGTTAATCAGTGCGCTCAGTTGAGTGCACTGTATTGCATCGGCCTGTATTGGTTTAAGAAGACAGACCAGGTAAGAACAGGTGTTTTTATTGGCCTGGGAAGGCGAGATAGGTGTGTCTGATACAAGGCCTCTGCATATGATTACAGACATGATCCGCGGTAATGGCCAGGCTCACAATAAAAGCTTTTTACCTTTGTACCGCAAACAAACAAAAAAAAAAAAGTGGTTCTTTCTGATGTTGAATCCCACGTTAGTGTGCATTAAGCTGTTGTAGAATGCAGTAGGACATTAATTTGCATTAACTCTCCTCACATGCTTACTAAATTTAAAATGTGCATGCTAGCTTGTGTTGCGCTATTTATTGCGCACACAATGCGCATTAGATCCCATTTAATGTGCATTCGGGCCCTAATGCCCTTAGTAAATGACCCTCCCTAATAAGGTCATTCAAAGTATTTTTCCCATAGACACAGAATGGGAGAAAACCTTCACCGAGAAGAAACTCAGTCTTATTGTTCTGACCATACCGGCCAATCCATTTCTTTAAATAAATTTATAGCCACTCGTGATTTGTTCTGTCACTTTACCTTTCTATCCACTTCAACAGTTTGTAATCCCTTTTCGAGTGGCCATGTGATAGTGATACATCTTTTATCAAATAATGATAATAGTAACACTACTTCTGAATTCAGGTAGCCAACTATCTGCTCAATGCAAGTCAAAAACCTGGCAATTATGTACTGAAGGATCTCAGCTCATTAGCCATCACATGGCTGCAGTTTAAATGTCTGTTTTATTTCCATGTTCTTATTGATGTTACAGTTACCCTTTTAATTTAATCTCGACAAACATGGGACATGTACTGTAATATGTAAGGCGATGCATAAATGTTCTTAAATAAATTAAATAAATAGGCCCCATAGTGAAATGTGACAATGACTACCTAGAAATGGAAATCACTATTCAGAGTGATCTGAATGGATTCCTCATCTTCTGATAAGTGGTTAGGGAAACTTAAGCAGTCACAGAAGTAACCCATTTTGAAAGGACTTATCTTTGCATCAGCACATTTTGGATTCACTTATTTGTGTGAGACATTTTCTGCAAATACTTGAATGCAGAAAGCAATTCATGACTGACTAAAATGCTTCTCAGCAACTGTAGGAAATAGCAAAATTGCTTACCTTGTAATAGGTGTTATCCCAGTACAGCAGGATGTAGTTCTCACATATGGGTGACGTCACTGAATGAGCCCTATCACAGAAAACTTTGTCAAAGTTTCTAGAAACTTTTGATTGGCACACTGAGCATGCCCAGCATACCATGATCCCTCGAGCCACAGGGGTCTCCCTTCAGTCTCGCATGTAGCAATAAGAGTTAGCAAAAATAAAATAATAAAATGGATCAGACCCAACTCCGCGGGGTGGCGGGTGGGTTTCGTGAGGACACATCCTGCTGTCTTGGGATAACACAAGGTAAGCAATTCTGCTTTATCCCAGGACAAGCAGGATGCTAGTCCTCACATATGGGCGATTAGCAAGCTACAGGCTGAGTCATATTTGTAGTGGACCAACAGCATACAACTGGTGCAACAGGTACAACAATTGGTGTACTGTTGGAAAAATTGGGGCAGCCTGAAATTACAGCAGGTTGGATGTAGAAGGAGTTGGGATTATCTTGGAAATAAAGTTCTTTAAGACAGATTGTCCGTAGGCTGAATCTTGTTGTCCTTTGCCCAAACAGTAATGAGCTGCAAAGGTGTGAAGAGAACTCCATGTTGCAGCTTTACATATGTCAGCTATTGGCACTGAACAATAGTGTGCTACTGAGGTTTTGTAGAGGATGAGTATGTGACAAGTGCTTGCAACTCACTAACCCTTCTAGCAGATGTAATGGCTATTAAGAAGATAGTCTTCCATGTGAGAAATTTAACATCGCAGGAATTCATGGGTTCAAAAGGAGAACGCATGAGTCTTGTTAATACCACATTGAGGTCCCACCATTCTGTGACTGGTGACGTATCGGGGGTTTAAGGTGAATTAAACCTTTCATAAATCTACTGACAAGAGGTTGCACTGATACTGGTGCATCCCCTATTGTATGATGGTAAGCTGAGATTGCACTTAAGTGTATCCGTACTGATGAGGTTTGGAGACCAGAGTCTGAAAGGTGCCATACATAGTCTAGTAAAGATGATGTGGGGCAGGAAAAGGGGTCAATACTTTTTTGTGCACACCACATGGTGAATCTTTTCCACTTCGAAGTGGAAGGCTTACGTGAAGCTACAAGCACTTGAGAGACATTAGTTGAAAAAGATTGAGTGGTTGCAAGATCAAGCTTTCAACATCCAGGTTGTTAGAGATAGGGATTAAAGGTTGGGATGGCGCAACCTGCCCTGATCCTGAGTTATGAGAGTGGGAGTTGTACCCAGGCAAATTGGTTCCGTGATCGAGAGGTTGAGAAGTATGGGAAACCACATTTGTCGAGGCCATTACGGGGCTATGAGTATCATGGACCCCTTGTCCTGTTGTAGCTTCATTAGGGTTTTAGTTATTAGCGGTATAGGGGGATACGCGTATAGAAGACCTGAGTTTCAGAGGCGAGCAAAGGCGTCCCTGGATAGTTGAGTTCCCTGTTTGTGCAGGGAACAATAGCTGTCCACTTCGTGATTCAGTTGGGATGCAAATAGGTCCATCGTTGGTTGATCCCAACGTTGAAATATCTTGGTCATTACTAAGGGATCCAGGGACCATTCATGAGGTTGGAATTGAAGACTGAGATGGTCCGCTACTACGTTGTGAATGCCTGCCAGATAAGTGGCCCGGAGAAACATAGAATATGTCAGGGCCCAATCCCAAATCTGTGCGGCTTCTTGATAAAGAAGAAACGAGCCCGTACCTCCTTGCTTGTTCAGTTACCACATGGCAACTGGGTTGTCCGTTTGTATTAGTAGTCTAGTGTGAAAGACAGTCCTTGAACGCATGTAGAGCATAACGTATAGCTCGAAGTTCCAGGAAATTGATTTGAAATGTTGCTTCGAGTTTTGTCCAAGTACCCTGGGTTTGGAGATTGTCTATGTGAGCTCCCCAACCTAAGGTGGATGCATCTGTCGTTAAAGTTACTTGCGGAATTGGCTGTTGGAAGGGTAGGCCTTTGCGCAGGTTGTCCTTGTTCGCTCACCATAGAAGAGATGAACGTAGCTGGTGGGTTATTTGAACTGGGGATGACAGCGGTTGAATGGCTTGTATCCACTGTGATCTTAATGTCCATTGGGTTATTCTCATAGCTAACCTGGCCATAGGAGTGACATGAACTGTGGAGGCCATGTGGCCGAGTAGAGTTAGAAACTGAGGCGCTGTCACTTGTTTCTTTAAGCGCAGAGAGAGTGTGCTAATGAGGAGAGTGTCTCTGCCCGGTCTTTTGGGAGGAAGGCTCTTGATATTATAGTATTCAACTCTGCTCCGATGAATTGCAGTAGGCGAGATGGCATGAGGTGGGATTTTTGGTAGTTGATTAGAAATCCCAGCGAATGGAGCAGATTGATTGTGAGCCCGAGAGAGGTGAGAGCTCCTTGCTGTGATTGGCTTCTGATGAGCCAGTCGTCCAGGTAAGGAAAAACGTGCACACTTTCCTTGTGCAAATGAGCTGCTGCTACCGCTAGGCACTTTGTGAACACTCTGGGTGCTGAAGAAAGTCTGAATGGCAGGACCCAGTACTGGAAATGCTGATGACCCACCATGAAACGCAGAAACTTGCAATGAGGAGGGAATATTGGAATGTGAGTGTAAGCATCCTGTAGATCCAGAGAACAGAGCCAGTCTCCTGTTTGAAGAAGAGGAAGCATGGTGCCTAAGGAAACCATTCTGAACTTCTCTTTCTGTAGAAATTTGTTGAGATTTTGGAGGTCTAGGATGGGACGTAGGCCTCCTGTTTTCTTTGGAATGAGGAAATAACGGGAGTAGAATCCTCTGCCCTGCTGAGGTCGGGGAACTGGTTCCACGGCCCTTGCTCTCAGAAGGGTGGATAATTCTGCTTGCAGAAGAGTGATATGATCCCTGTGTATCCAAAGAGACTTTGGTGGAGAGTCTATTGGTACTGTGAGAAAATTCAGTTGGTAACCTCGTGTTATAATTGATAGTACCCATTGATCTGTTGTGATATTTGATCAATGGTTGTGAAAGAGAGAGACTCAACCTTCCACTGGTATGGTTAGTTTGGGGTTGATGGAGTGGCTGCTGTCCACTGGCTGTTTTTCAAAAGCCTGATGCTGGGACTGTTTGAGGAGGAGGTTGAGGCCTAGAAGCCCTCGGTTGTCTAGGCTGGGATCTTTGCAGCAGTCTAGATGCTCTACCACGGGGTGCTAGTGGAGTACCTATGTGGCTCATAGTAGGGTTTTCTGGTATCCTTTCGTGCCGGGCGGCATGAGGCAGATGAAGTATCTTGTGGGATAGCAGATAGTTGACGCAGCGTTTCAGAGTGTTCTTTAAGATGGGCTACTGCATCTTGAACACTTGTTCCAAAAAGGTTATCGCCCACACAAGGTAAATCTACCAGTTTTTCTTGAACTTCAGGCCTGAGATCAGAAGCCTTGAGCCAGGCCCAACGATGTGCACTGATACCAGTTGCCGCTACTCGTGAAGAAGTCTCAAAACTGTCATAGGCAGCACGGACCTCATGCTCACCTCTTCCAAACCTTTGTGGATAATGTCATTAACTGAATCCTGATACTGTTGAGGCAATGTCTCAGCCAGTTGTTGCATCTGTTTCCAGAGGTTGTGCTGATATTGCATCATATAAAGTTGATATGATGCTTTTCTGGAAGTAAGCATCGAGCCTTGAAAGACTTTCCTGTCCAGAGTGTCCAAGAACTTTTGTTCTTTTCCTGGTGGAGTCTATGAATGAGGGCGTACTTTCTTTGATTTTTTCTGAGCAGATTCAACCACCACAGATTGATGTGGAAGTTGGGCCCTCTGATAACCTGGGATGTGCTGCACCAGATAGGTGATATCCATCCTTTTATTTACCGGTGGAACTGAGCATGGGTATTCCCATAATCTGTGCTGCAGTTCTACTAGGACCTCATGTACTGGAATTGCTAGTACTTCCTTAGGAAGGTCTACAAACTGTAGAACCTCTAAGGTCTGTTGTCTGGTATCTTCTTCCGACACTAGTTTAAAAGGAATAGTGTCAGCCATCTCTTTTACAAAATTGGTAAAAGACGGGTCCCTCTGGGGATGACCTTTTTCTGTCTTCAGGTGGGGACGGTTCAGACATGAAGTCCTCTGAAGATGTGTCTGTGTTTCTATCTTCCCAAGAGTCCAATGGAGTATGCTTTGGAAGAGAAACATGAGGAGGCCTCATGATTTTGTGATGAAAAGAATGGTATAGACTGAGAGACCGGAATTCTCGGTCAGGAGAGTCCGGAGGGTCCCGGTTGAGGTTCAGATGGTAGAAAAGTACCAGAAGCATCGTCACCAACTGGAATAGGAGTGACAGGCTGCACTAGAAGAGCTCCGATCAGGGCATCAAGCTTCGATATCAGTGGCTGGAATATTGACAAATCCGTTATCGGCATCGGTGAAGGCACTGGCTTCGGTGAAGGCACTGGTACAGGCATCGGCTCCAGTGGTGTCAATGGATGAAGATCTCTAAGAGCTTCTCTCACTGCCTGGTGGATAAATCCGTCCAGTTCCTCCCTTATAGCTGGTAAAGTCAGAGCAGCTATAGGTGGTGGCAGAGAAGGCGACATTGGCTCTTCCACAGGGCCCTGTGGTGGCTCGATGTCCGGCACCTTTGAAGGCAGGGGAACGCCTCGGAGTAGTAGGCCTCGATAAGTCCTTGTAGACGAGACCTCTTTGGCGATGGCTGTCTTGGTAATAGTAAGGCCTCTGGCGTCGATGATGATGCTTTTGTTTATGCTCCGTGGACTTTTCAAGCCCGGATGTTGATTTTATCGATGCCGCAGATGGAGTCAGGGATAGTTGGTCTCCGGAGCCATCTGTGCGACGCTTGCGAACTACTAATCTTTTTGACGCTCTAGCCAGACACGACTGAGTCGACGTTGATGGCATAAGTTGTATATGGAAAAGATGTTCCATTTTTTCCTGTCGGCCCTTTCTGCCATTGGCGGTCATCTCCGCACACTGCGGCCAGGAAGAAACATCATGCGACTGCCCTAGGCACAAAACACACTCGACATGCAGGTTGGTAATCGACATTGTACGAGTGTAGTTCAGGCATATTTTGAAGCCCGTGGTCATAATGAAGGCCGGACAGCCATTGACGGCCTTCTGACGAAAAAATGAAGTTCACCTGGATAGAGCGGGAAAATATTTCTACCCACCGGCCGGTGGTCGGAGGGAGACCCCTATGTAGAGGATGAAATGAGATATATTTTAAACTTTTTATTCTCAAGTTTGTGTGAAGAAATTCACACAGGGCTCTTTCACCGTGATGCTAACTGCAATGCGGAAAAACGAAGACTGAAGGGAGACCCCTGTGGCTCGAGGGATCATGGCATGCTGGGCATGCTCAGTGGGCTCAGTGTGCCAGTCGAAAGTTTCTAGAAACTTTTACAGAAAGATTTCCGTGATAGGGCTCCGTCAGTGACGTCACCCATATGTGAGGACTAGCATCCTGCTTGTCCTGGGATAATGGCTATACCATAGAAAATAGATTTTATCCAGGAAGCTAGCAAACAAATTTAATGTCAGATATCACTAAAAGTTAATACTCAACATAGCTTTAATTTACATAGTAATACAGTAAATGCAGCAGATGACCAACTGTCCCATACAGTTTTCCCAGTTGTCTTCCCCTCAATCATGACTTTAGTTAGACAAGTATACAAATTCCCATTTTTAAACCAACATGAGCTCCCCCAAACATATTTTACCAGACCTGTGCGATACTGCATTGTTATGCTTTTATGTATGTAAATGTTATCTACCTAGAACTGATAAGTGTGCTATAAATATTTTAAATAAATCTCTGAAGCCTATTCCAATCAATGCTGTCACAAGCATGTTAAATTCCAGTACAGTATTGACCTCTATCATCTCTACTTATAAACCATTTCAGATACTTTGTTGGTTCTCACAAGTCCCATATTTAACCCAACACTCACACCCTCTCCTTAGATCTTACCACCAAGCTTTATAATAATGCAAATTCCTCCAAAATTAGTGAGGCTGTTGTCTAAAACATCATGCCACTCGGTGCTTGATATTATTTATTTATTTTAGTTTTTTCTATACCGGCATTCGTGAGAGTATCACATCATGCCGGTTTACAAAAAACAGGGGGAGTGATAAAAGTTACAGTGAACGAAATAAATAACAGGTGCTGAACGAAAACAATTACAGTTACAATCAAACAGGGAAAAGTATAACTAGGAGCAGAGAAAAGTGATAGGAAATTTAACAGAATATATTAACCGAAATTTGACAGGGTACATTTACAGAGTTTATGCTATTTACTAGGACATGTCCATTTGCCATTTTGTAGTTTTTTGCGTAAGGGTAGTGACTGGAAGTTGGTTAGAGGTGAGTTAAGATTTATTCCGAGTCTGGGAAGGCTTTTTTAAATATTAATATATTAATATTTTTAAATATTAATTCAGCTTTTTTAAATATTAATTTAAATATTTTTTAAATATTAGGATAACAACCATGTATATTAATTTAAAATACATTTATATTACTAAAGTAATCCACACAAAAGAACAAGAGATTATTTAAAAGTGATTTTGAGAATACATATATATCAGGAGATAGTTTTCATTACCAGTATTTGGAGAATTAGTATTTTATATTTTCATCAGGAAGCGTTATTGGCAGGATTATCAAAAGGGAAATTAGAACTAGGTCTTAAAAGGGATGTTTTAACATTTGACAAGACACTAAATAAATGGATAAAATGTGCCTTTACGCAGTCTTTTATTTTAAAGATATAATGCTCACTGCACTTTATAGTTTCATTATTGCCCATGGAGGTGTAAAGGCTGGGTATCATTGCTCTACTATACACATTATTTTCTATCAGCATGGTATTGCACTTATCAAAATTTTCCCAAGATGCTATATATTCTCCAATGACATGTAAAATCACATTGACACTCTCTCTTTTCCTAAGATGATATTCATGGAGATACACAGACATCAAGATGAACTGAAAATCCAGGTAAAATGGATAGTACTTACAAAGTCTGTTCTGATTGATGGTTGCTAGGATTAAACCTATAAGATGGAAGTTGTTCAATGTCAGCTTTTGTTAGTCCCCGAGGTTTGGCCTCTCCTAGTCTTTCTGCCAGATTCAGCAATGCCTGTAAGAATTTTGGACTTTTTTAAATTTCAAAATGTAAGTATCAACTTTACATGTTGACCATTTTAAAGCACTTTAAACGTTCTTTATATACACAAGTTTGTTAAAACAAATTCATAATCATGTCCCCATCTCATCCCATTCTACTTTAAAAAAACATTTGGGAATAAGACACTTGCTGATAAGAGCCAGATCTGGATTTTTTTTCATATATTTTTTACTGAATTCATATGCAAGTTTGCTTACACGAAAACAAGGTTCTATGTAGACAGCAGGATAAATTAGCCATTATGCGTGAATGAAGTCATCCAATGAGGCTGACATGGATCCGTCTCAAAACTCAGTAAAGCTTTATTGAGCATGCATGGGGAGTTCCTATGTGTACACTCTGCCTTGTAAACCCTTCAATCTTTTCAGAAGCTTAAGATTTAACAAAACAGTCACTATTAAGAATGGCTAACTCAACTTGTCTACAGAGAACCTTGTTTACAGAAAAGCAAACTTGCTTTCTTCATTGGCAATTAAGCATGAATTAGTCATTATATATGGGGAGTGCCAAGCTGAGAATTGCAATGTGGAAGCACTTAAAGACAAACAAGCCTCGCTGGGTGGAGAGTAGACTACTGGGAGAACTGTTATAATGGTCAGCCGAGAAGGCCGACCGAGTCTACCCCTTTCGGCTTGTCAATAATTTCTGGACTCAAAGCCAGGGCAACAAGAACACTTCAACTCAGCAAGAGGTTTTTAAATTTAATTTATTTGGCTTCTTAAAAGACAAGTGTTCCTGTGAGATGCGATATGCCCTCTATCTGTAATAACTAGCATCTCATCCAATACAGGACGAGAACCTTCTTTTATAATTAAAACATACAGTATTGCCGAAACTTCCAGAAAGGTGTAACAGCCCACAAACACATGATGCTGTTGTCATGATAACCTAGTATGCATAGAAAATGCTTGTGAGGCCACCCTTCATTCATTTGTAAAAATCATATTATTTACTTGTCTTTCCTGAAACCACCCTTCTACCATAAAAGTTCCTTTATCACCCTGGCTTTGATGCACTGTGTTCTTCTGTTCTTCTCTTGATATTCTTTGTTGTGTAAACACATAGCCAGTCTCTAGTTTGAATAGAAGCTCTGCATGCATTCCGTTTTCTGGGATGGACCCAAGAAACAAATCGGAAACCGATCCAGTTGGCTGTATTAGAGTGAAAACAATAGGAATCGGATGATCACACGAAGCCCTTTATTATGTGCCCGACTCTGGCCGAGTTTCGCTCGTAGAGCTGCCTCAGGGGCAACTACAACAAAACAATATATCAATAAATATCACAATTAGTGAATAAAGAAATTAAAAAAAATTAAAAAACATAGAAACATGTATAGGTGTACATACTCAAATCATATAAAAAAATACATGTATAAATGTATAAAAATGGATAGTATTAGAACATGTATAAATGTACTTATCAAATCATAAGATACATGTAAAATGTAATCAACAAACAATGTCCTTAAAAATATAAACTTACAAACATATATAATTGTAGGAACTCATGGATGATGCATGAATCAAACCTAAAATGTATTCAAACATTACAATAGTGTAGACAGAAAAAAATGGAATAAAAATAATAATGGAACTGGAGGAGAGGCTGACTGATTCACATAGGAGTTCATGATAAAAGAATAAGTAAATTGGAGTCTGCATATATTATATCATTAATTGTATAAATATAGATCTTACTTCAATTGGCAGGATTTTAACAATGCCTGCTGGGCTGCTGTCACATGTACACTGTCACAAAATCACGTACAGAAATATATTAATTCCTAGATAGAAATCAGAAATAAATATACCATGTCATAGGAACCATAACTAAACATTACTGAATACATCAAAATCTCTTAATTGTCTAATCATTCGATTAACTAAATAGCTGCATGTAAATAGGATTATCTTCACAGTTACATGATCAAAAACAATTCATAATACATTGTAATAATAAATAAAGCAAAAACTTTTCAGCGTCAGATGCTTACAATTTTTCAAACCAAACACACATCGTACTAAACACTCACTCCATTCATAAAACCAAATGCAGTGCTAATCAAAAATAACTCTATGGCTTTTAATATCAATAGCTGCACACTAGCGCTTCCTCACATACAAGCAATAAAATAGCTTACTAACATTAAATACTTCTAACATTAGAACATATTCACATATCGCGCTTATCACCCATTCTTGTCTGCAACATTCAACACAGCTACAAAAACTGTCAGTTCCAATCTAAATGACAATCAAATATATTTAGCGCCAAAACATACAAAAATATATGTGTCAATCAATTCATAACTAACAAAAATATTAACATACAATAATATTATACCAATGATGTGAATCAAAACTATTTTTCGATAAGTATATACCGCATCCTAAGCCGGCTCTCAACCGGAATATTATTTTCTAAAGGACAATTACGTTCTTGTTATTTTCATTTAAATTATATAACTCACTATTTCACATACCATACAATTTACAAATGAACGCCAAACCCATACAATATTATCAGTGCGCTTCTCTTATACTTATACCTGTTCATACCTGCGGAAGGTACTGAAAATCATTCTGTTACTAACTGTTATGCTACCATCGATCACAGTCTAAGTAGCAATTAACGCAAGTTAAACCGTATTTTGGCGCCAAAATCATCAATTTGCGTGATCTATCAATCAAGGAGCGCACAGGCGCGTATTAAGATTTTAAGAATAGCACAGCACTCAAGTTACATGATATGTCAATCATGGTGTGCACAAGCAATATTTAATTTTGAAATCGCATAACACTCAATTTGATCATGATCATTGTAAAAATAACCCAAACCTTTGTAGCGTCAGATGCTTACAATTTTTGAAACCAATCACACATCACACTACTAACCCACTCCATCTGACACAATCCTATGCTGTGCTAACCAAAACCAACTCTATGGATATTAATATAACTAGCTGCACACTAACACTTCCTCACATACAAGCAACAATATCTTCCTAACAGTAAATACTTCTAACAACATAACACATTTCCATATCGCGCTTAAAATCCATTCATATCTGTGACATTCAACACAGCTTCAATCTGAAAAACGATCCTCAAAAAATACATAACTTTATGCATCAAACCAATTAGCCACTAACGCATATTGATAATTTTCAAAGCCTAACTGCCAAAAAAAATGTAACATTATATCAATGGTGTGGATCATAAAATGAACTCTAGCTATTTTTTGATTATTGTGAAACACATCCTAAAACGGCTCTCAAGGATAAAAACGTTCTTGTTATTTACATATCTCACTATTGCACATATCACACAATTTAAAAGTGAACGCCAAGCACATTCAACACTATCAATACGCTTCTCTTGCATTCATACCTGTTCGTACCTACGGAACGTACTGAACATCATTCTGCTGTTAACTTTTAGGCTGCCAACAGTCACAGTATAAATAGCAAATATCGCGAGCTACGCCGTATTTTGGCGCCAAAAACGTCAATTTGCATGATCTGTCAATCAAGGTACGCACAGGCGCGTATTTAGATTTTGAGAATCACACAACACTCAATTTACATGATCTGTCAATCAAGGTGCGTACAAGGACGTATTTAAATTTTGAGAATCGCATAATACTCAATTTGATAGATATTACACCATAGAAGACATTCTAAGGTCTATTTGAAGAACAAATTACTATTTTACAACGTGCATCATATCAATATTGGTATTATATAAATTTATAATATGAGAAATAAAGGGCAGTGTAAGGATATAAAGAATTTTTAAAAACATAATGATATAAATAACCACACTCCAATCACAATTAAAACAGATAATATAAATGAATGACCTAAATATGTATAAAAATATTAAGACTCCAATTAAAAAATAAGAAATAAATACTGAGTAAATACCAAAAAATGACACAGCAGATTAAAAAATTGATTCACAAGCACTATAAAAGACAACTGAACAAAATAAAAAGTCTCAAAAATAAAGTACTCATATACGTTAAAGAAAATTAGTAGTCTTTTATAGATAAACTGCTAAATCAGTTTCACTGTTAAGACCATTTGGTGTCATGGTATTAAATTCGAAAATGAATCTCTGTTCATTTCTTAAAAGTAAATTGTTAAAATCACCGCCTCTCCAGTGTACCATTGGTTTTTGGATGATGCAGAACCTAAAATCTGAAAACTTGTGACCAGTTTCAATGCAATGTGTGACTAAAGGTTTTCCTTCGCTTAATCTATTTATCGCACTCTTGTGTTCAATGACCCTTTTATTAAATTGCCTGATTGTTTTTCCTATGTACCATTTTTTACAAGGGCAAATAGCTACGTAAATCACACCAGAGCTCTTACAATTTGTGGAATCATATAGCTTATAAATCTTGTTCGTATTATTAACCTCCAAGCTCTGCGTCTTAAGGTTCACATAGCAAACACTACAGTTACCACATGGGCGATGTCCTACTATTACATTCTGCTTTGATTTGATAATCGGTAGTGCCGATGGTGCTAGTAATTCTTTAAGATTTTTTTCTCTTTTATTGGCCACCATTATTTGTTTATCACTGAATGCTGGAAGAACTTGTAATATATGCCAATGTTTTCGAATGACTTGAGTAATATTATGCGAAAGACCTGTGAATGTGAGCGGACAGATTATCCTATTCTTTTTCTCACTTTTCTTTCCTTTCTTTAACAATGTATCACGCTGTTGTTTATCTGCCTTATCGAAACACTCATTGATACAGTTCTCTGGATAACCTTTTTCTAAAAATCGTATTTTTGTTTCTTCAGATCTTTTTTTGAATGTCTTATTATCAGTACATAATCTTTTAGAAAAAGGTTATCCAGAGAACTGTATCAATGAGTGTTTCGATAAGGCAGATAAACAACAGCGTGATACATTGTTAAAGAAAGGAAAGAAAAGTGAGAAAAAGAATAGGATAATCTGTCCGCTCACATTCACAGGTCTTTCGCATAATATTACTCAAGTCATTCGAAAACATTGGCATATATTACAAGTTCTTCCAGCATTCAGTGATAAACAAATAATGGTGGCCAATAAAAGAGAAAAAAATCTTAAAGAATTACTAGCACCATCGGCACTACCGATTATCAAATCAAAGCAGAATGTAATAGTAGGACATCGCCCATGTGGTAACTGTAGTGTTTGCTATGTGAACCTTAAGACGCAGAGCTTGGAGGTTAATAATACGAACAAGATTTATAAGCTATATGATTCCACAAATTGTAAGAGCTCTGGTGTGATTTACGTAGCTATTTGCCCTTGTAAAAAATGGTACATAGGAAAAACAATCAGGCAATTTAATAAAAGGGTCATTGAACACAAGAGTGCGATAAATAGATTAAGCGAAGGAAAACCTTTAGTCACACATTGCATTGAAACTGGTCACAAGTTTTCAGATTTTAGGTTCTGCATCATCCAAAAACCAATGGTACACTGGAGAGGCGGTGATTTTAACAATTTACTTTTAAGAAATGAACAGAGATTCATTTTCGAATTTAATACCATGACACCAAATGGTCTTAACAGTGAAACTGATTTAGCAGTTTATCTATAAAAGACTACTAATTTTCTTTAACGTATATGAGTACTTTATTTTTGAGACTTTTTATTTTGTTCAGTTGTCTTTTATAGTGCTTGTGAATCAATTTTTTAATCTGCTGTGTCATTTTTTGGTATTTACTCAGTATTTATTTCTTATTTTTTAATTGGAGTCTTAATATTTTTATACATATTTAGGTCATTCATTTATATTATCTGTTTTAATTGTGATTGGAGTGTGGTTATTTATATCATTATGTTTTTAAAAATTCTTTATATCCTTACACTGCCCTTTATTTCTCATATTATAAATTTATATAATACCAATATTGATATGATGCACGTTGTAAAATAGTAATTTGTTCTTCAAATAGACCTTAGAATGTCTTCTATGGTGTAATATCTATCAAATTGAGTATTATGCGATTCTCAAAATTTAAATACGTCCTTGTACGCACCTTGATTGACAGATCATGTAAATTGAGTGTTGTGTGATTCTCAAAATCTAAATACGCGCCTGTGCGTACCTTGATTGACAGATCATGCAAATTGACGTTTTTGGCGCCAAAATACGGCGTAGCTCGCGATATTTGCTATTTATACTGTGACTGTTGGCAGCCTAAAAGTTAACAGCAGAATGATGTTCAGTACGTTCCGTAGGTACGAACAGGTATGAATGCAAGAGAAGCGTATTGATAGTGTTGAATGTGCTTGGCGTTCACTTTTAAATTGTGTGATATGTGCAATAGTGAGATATGTAAATAACAAGAACGTTTTTATCCTTGAGAGCCGTTTTAGGATGTGTTTCACAATAATCAAAAAATAGCTAGAGTTCATTTTATGATCCACACCATTGATATAATGTTACATTTTTTTTGGCAGTTAGGCTTTGAAAATTATCAATATGCGTTAGTGGCTAATTGGTTTGATGCATAAAGTTATGTATTTTTTGAGGATCGTTTTTCAGATTGAAGCTGTGTTGAATGTCACAGATATGAATGGATTTTAAGCGCGATATGGAAATGTGTTATGTTGTTAGAAGTATTTACTGTTAGGAAGATATTGTTGCTTGTATGTGAGGAAGTGTTAGTGTGCAGCTAGTTATATTAATATCCATAGAGTTGGTTTTGGTTAGCACAGCATAGGATTGTGTCAGATGGAGTGGGTTAGTAGTGTGATGTGTGATTGGTTTCAAAAATTGTAAGCATCTGACGCTACAAAGGTTTGGGTTATTTTTACAATGATCATGATCAAATTGAGTGTTATGCGATTTCAAAATTAAATATTGCTTGTGCACACCATGATTGACATATCATGTAACTTGAGTGCTGTGCTATTCTTAAAATCTTAATACGCGCCTGTGCGCTCCTTGATTGATAGATCACGCAAATTGATGATTTTGGCGCCAAAATACGGTTTAACTTGCGTTAATTGCTACTTAGACTGTGATCGATGGTAGCATAACAGTTAGTAACAGAATGATTTTCAGTACCTTCCGCAGGTATGAACAGGTATAAGTATAAGAGAAGCGCACTGATAATATTGTATGGGTTTGGCGTTCATTTGTAAATTGTATGGTATGTGAAATAGTGAGTTATATAATTTAAATGAAAATAACAAGAACGTAATTGTCCTTTAGAAAATAATATTCCGGTTGAGAGCCGGCTTAGGATGCGGTATATACTTATCGAAAAATAGTTTTGATTCACATCATTGGTATAATATTATTGTATGTTAATATTTTTGTTAGTTATGAATTGATTGACACATATTTTTGTATGTTTTGGCGCTAAATATATTTGATTGTCATTTAGATTGGAACTGACAGTTTTTGTAGCTGTGTTGAATGTTGCAGACAAGAATGGGTGATAAGCGCGATATGTGAATATGTTCTAATGTTAGAAGTATTTAATGTTAGTAAGCTATTTTATTGCTTGTATGTGAGGAAGCGCTAGTGTGCAGCTATTGATATTAAAAGCCATAGAGTTATTTTTGATTAGCACTGCATTTGGTTTTATGAATGGAGTGAGTGTTTAGTACGATGTGTGTTTGGTTTGAAAAATTGTAAGCATCTGACGCTGAAAAGTTTTTGCTTTATTTATTATTACAATGTATTATGAATTGTTTTTGATCATGTAACTGTGAAGATAATCCTAATTACATGCAGCTATTTAGTTAATCGAATGATTAGACAATTAAGAGATTTTGATGTATTCAGTAATGTTTAGTTATGGTTCCTATGACATGGTATATTTATTTCTGATTTCTATCTAGGAATTAATATATTTCTGTACGTGATTTTGTGACAGTGTACATGTGACAGCAGCCCAGCAGGCATTGTTAAAATCCTGCCAATTGAAGTAAGATCTATATTTATACAATTAATGATATAATATATGCAGACTCCAATTTACTTATTCTTTTATCATGAACTCCTATGTGAATCAGTCAGCCTCTCCTCCAGTTCCATTATTATTTTTATTCCATTTTTTTCTGTCTACACTATTGTAATGTTTGAATACATTTTAGGTTTGATTCATGCATCATCCATGAGTTCCTACAATTATATATGTTTGTAAGTTTATATTTTTAAGGACATTGTTTGTTGATTACATTTTACATGTATCTTATGATTTGATAAGTACATTTATACATGTTCTAATACTATCCATTTTTATACATTTATACATGTATTTTTTTATATGATTTGAGTATGTACACCTATACATGTTTCTATGTTTTTTAATTTTTTTTAATTTCTTTATTCACTAATTGTGATATTTATTGATATATTGTTTTGTTGTAGTTGCCCCTGAGGCAGCTCTACGAGCGAAACTCGGCCAGAGTCGGGCACATAATAAAGGGCTTCGTGTGATCATCCGATTCCTATTGTTTCCGTTTTCTGGAGCCAGGACTTAATTAAAACTGTAACCTTAAAGAAGAATCTTTTCACCTGGCTCCTGTCCATTGAGATATGCATTTGTAAGACAAAAGCCTGCATTCTGGACCCAGCTTCCCTGTATTGTGGTGCAAACATTGTCATTGATGCCTTCCTGGCCTGTAATTATAGGCTTTGCAGAGCCTGCCAGTAGGTCGATCTCAGGGATATTCTGCAAGTCATGCTCAGAAAGGCACTCAGAGTTCATTCACCTCTGACAGGCCACAGTACAGCAGAGGCGTCTGGGTATTTTTCCTTCCTAATATTGTGTATCTGATCAATCATATTCTTCAGGCTGTGGTCTGATGCGCTCCAGACCCCCCGAGGCCTACCACGACATCAAGGAGCCTACCCCCACAACCGGGACGCCGTCACGGCAGAAGCACCGCCACCCCAACGTCCTCTAGACGCGAGCGGCGAAGCCAGCCCCTTTCTTATAGGGGTCAGCATGGGAAGGCCATTCAACAACCACAGGTCTCCGCCCCTTCCTGAGAGGTAGAAATACGCTATAGCTTCTTTCAGTCAAGTTAGCAAGGATCGTGTTTGGATGGAAAGCCTCTGGACTGAGCTACTCAGCCACTTCCTTGCTGCCGCTGGAAGCTCTCTCTATGCCCTTCGGGGTACTTCTCTAACCTGGGTACCTGCTCCTCAGGGGCCCTTTGCTTTCTTTCAGGTGCCTATCTGGGATCAGGTACTCGCTCCTCGAGGGCCTGCTCGCCCTGGCTCGGTGCCTGTATTCAACTACTTCTGCCTGCTGGGATCTTCACCTATACAGTTACCAACTTAGTGAGTAATCTAACATTCTCAGTCTGTCTCATCTACAGCTCTGCTGCACTGGGAACCTGCATCCGGATGCCCTGTACTATCTCTGTGAGACGGGTTCCCTCTGCCGAGGGTCCCTGGACTGCTACCTCTGGATCACCTCACTACTGCCACCTCTGGTGGTACACCTCAGCTGTTTAATAAAAGACAAATCTCTGTGTTTGCGTGTCTCGAGTCTAGCCTAGTACTTTGGTTCCTCACGGGGCTCCTCTCCATGGGCGTGATCATCTCCACAGTACCCAAGAATCCACTCAAACACCTCAAAACCATAACAAGAACAGGCTAGGCAGAACTATTTGACCAAATTTACTATCATCTTAGGACATGCTACCCAGACAGTAGTGGGGCAAGAAAGTATGCATAAATGACCAAGTAGCAATTTTGCAAATGTCTTCAACAGAAGTCACGCCAAGATGAGCCAATGAAGTAGCCATTACTCACTTGATACGTTTTTTTAAAAAATAATTTTATCTTTATTGCATTTTAAATGTTTACACACTTTTAAGAACATAAGAACATGCCATGCTGGGTCAGACCAAGGGTCCATCAAGCCCAGAATCCTATTTCCAACAGTGGCCAATCCAGGACATAAGAACCTGGCAAGTACCCAAAAACTAAGTCTATTCCATGTTACTGTTGCTAGTAATAGCAGTGGCTATTTTCTAAGTCAACTTAATTAATAGCAGGTAATGGACTTCTCCTCCAAAAACTTATCCAAATCTTTTTTAAACACAGCTATACTAACTGCACTAACCACATCCTCTGGCAACAAATTCCACAGTTTAATTGTGCGTTGAATGAAAAAGAACTTTCTCTGATTAGTTTTAAATGTGCCACATGCTAACTTCATGGAGTGCCCCCTAGTCTTTCTATTATCCGAAAGAGTAAATAACCGATTCACATCTACCCGTTCTAGACCTCATAATTCTAAACACCTCTATCATATCCCCCCTCAGCCGTCTCGTCTCCAAGCTGAAAAGTCCTAACCTCTTTAGTCTTTCCTCATAGGGAAGCTGTTCCATTCCCCTATCATTTTGGTCGCCCTTCTCTGTACCTTCTCCATCGCAATTATATCTTTTTTGAGATGTGGCGACCAGAATTGTACACAGTATTCAAGGTGCAGTCTCACCATGGAGCAATACAGAGGCATTATGACATTTTTAGCAAGGAAAAACAAATGTTGCAGTGCAATTATCACCATAACATTATTCACAAAAACAAAAATCTGCCAACATTGCTTACATATAATGGGGTAGATTTTAACAGCTTGCGCATGGGCGTACATGTGTGTGCGCTACCCGGCGCGCACACATATAAGCCTATTATATAAGGTGCGCGCGCAGGCCCGCGCATGTTATAAAATCTGGGGTCAGCGAGCGCAAGGGGGTGCAGAATTGTGCACCTTGCAGAGAGCCCGCTCCGAGCCACGCTACCTTCCCCCTTTCCCTGCCTGTCCACTCCGAAATCGTAGCGGCCTTGGAGGGAACTTCTCTATCCCCCCACCCCACCTTCCCTTCCGCTACCTCCCCTGTCCATTCCCCCCTACCTTTGATGATTTTTTTCTTTTTAATCACAAAACTTACTTCAGCCCTGGCACAGCAGCAAATATGGCCACTGTGCTGGGAGCCTGACCCCGCCCCGCCCCTTTTTGCAAGCCTCGGGACTTACATTCATCGTGGGGCTTTATGTGCATCGCCGGGCCTTTTTAAAATAGGCCCGGCGTGCGTAACCCTTTTAAAATCCAGCCCAATATGGGGAGAAAGGAAAAAATATCATTCATAATTACTTACAACAAATACTTGGAGAGAGGAGTTAATCAATTTTTCACATTTGACCTTATTCTAAATATA
The DNA here is from genome assembly GCF_901001135.1 of Rhinatrema bivittatum. Classification (NCBI taxonomy): domain Eukaryota; kingdom Metazoa; phylum Chordata; class Amphibia; order Gymnophiona; family Rhinatrematidae; genus Rhinatrema; species Rhinatrema bivittatum. The sequence continues at coordinate 415,552,792 of NC_042615.1, forward strand.
TCTAAGCTGTATTCTCACAAACTAGATTTGTCTTTCAAAAATGTTTCCAGGTGCAATGGGTCAGAAAAAATAATTTTTTTTTGCTTGAAAAGTAATATGGCATAAACAGGAAAATTTGAGGAAAAAAGTTGCACAAATAGCTATAACTTTACTCTTCAAAGCAAGAAATTGTCTCCTCCTTGCCTGTGTTGCTTTGGAGACATCAGGAAACATTAAAATTTTCTGACCACAAAATTTAATATCTCTGATCTTGAAAAAATTCTTAAACACCTGTTCTTTATCTGATTCGAGCAAAAAGGAAACAAATAAAGTTGTTCTATTATTAATGATATCTATCGATTCCTCTAGGACAGCGCTTCTCAACTGGTGTGTCGCGTCTCCTGGTGTCCCATTGCCCCATTGTACTTTCCTTCTCCCTTTTTCCAGCCCCCGAAGGCCAATTGGAAGCCTCCTTTCTTCCTACCCCCACTGCCCAATGGGAAGCCTCCTTCATTCTACCTGCCCCTGCGCAGGCCAATTGGAAGCCTCCTCCCTTCTACCTGTCAGTGGGAGTAGGAAGAAGGGAGGAAGCCTTTGATTGGCCGGTGAGGCAAGCATCGCCTAGCCCAGGGGTGGGATGGGAAGAATAGCAGTTTCAAACTCCGACGAAGCAAGGCCGCCACGAGAGCCCATTCCCATGGCAGTGAAAAGGAAAACCCAACCTAGCAAGGCTGCCACGGGACCGTGGCGGCGAAGAGGAAACCCGAACCAGACCGAGGCCACCACGGGAGCCCATCCAAGTGGCGGCGAAAAAAGAAGGCCTGCCGGAATAAAGCCACGGCAGAACTGGAGCCCATCCCTGCAGTGAAGGAAGAAGTAGTTTTTGGTGAGAGCTTGTGGCTGTGAATGGAAGCCTGAGTGAGAGCTGATGTGAATGGATGCGAGAGCATTTGTGTGTGATTGAGAACTTATATATAAAAGAGACCATGAGTGTGATTGAGAGAGACAGAGACTGGTCAGGGAGGTGATGTGTGAGAGAGACAGAGACTGGTCAGGGAGGTGATGTGTGAGAGAGACAGAGACTGGTCAGGGAGGTGATGTGTGAGAGAGACAGAGATTGGTCAGGGATGTGAGTGTGAGTGTGTGTGTGTGTAAGTGACTGGTTATGGGCGCTAACGAAAAGGTCTGTGAGGACAGAGCTTCAACAGCCCTTGCTGCTTCTGGTGAGTGCTATTGGCCTGGAAGGGAAAGGAGTAGGAGAGTTGCTGGAGAGGGTAAGTAAGGTGGTTTTTTAAATTTATTTTTCTTGATTGCCATTTTAATTATTGGATATTATGCAATGTCTGCTGTTTTAAAATATTTTGATATTTGGACATGTTTTAATAATTTTTATGAGTTTTTAAATTGTTGGATATTATTCTGTTCAGCAGCTGTTTTGTAACATTTTTAGTATAGCTTCACAATTATTTCTGTGAGGGGCTCTATAGCAGCTTGGCTTATTCTGTTTTCCCAATAGGAAATGTATTAATGTTTAGGGCCTGGTTTAACAGTTGTATTTCTTAGATAGGGTTGTTACTGTTTGAGTGCGTTCCATAATACAGGTGTAACTTTGTGCGGGTTAGTTTGCGTGCATTATTGCAAATCCTGAGAGTCTGTTAGGTGCTATATTTCTCTTTCCATTAATCCAGGTTCGCACTGCATGCAGAGTGGCTTTTTTGGTTTTCCATTCCAGTTTCTGTCTCCATATTTATAATTTGTGGTTTTTCTGTACTTGGTGAAGGGTGTGTGACTGAGATGAGGTATTTTACTAGCATATAGGCATTTGTATCAATCTTATTTGTTGTGTTTCCTCAATAGCATATGTATTAGTGGTAAATTACTGTCTTTTCATAAGGAAGGCTATTGTGCGTGGTAGTAAAAAGGAGTTTGTTTTGCTTTTACTGGGATGTCAACAAAACCAGAATATCTTTTTTGTATGTCGAGTTGTACAGGGTAATGCCCTAGGTCTGCTCTGCACTCATTGCTGGGGGTTGAGGGGATTCCTGTGGATGCAGAGTGCATGTTTACATTTAGCCCCGTGATGGTCACATGTTCAGTATGTCATGCATATGAGAACCACTGCTCTAGGAAGGTGGACACTCCTAAACTAGATACATTATTAACATCCCCATTCTGTACTTCCCCATAGCTACAGATTGTTTAGGGAAATAAAAGATATTTGAAATTTTAGGAATATCATGATCATTGTACATAAAAATTTCCTTAAGAAATTTCTTAAACATTTCATATTGTGACAAACGAGTTTGTGAAAAATGTACTAAACGTACATTTTTTGAACATATCCTACTAGTATTTTTTTTAACAAATCCTACTAGTATTCCACGCTGCAGATCACTGTTCTTTACTCTTACAAGCTGTTAATTGGCCCTTCTCCCCATTTTTTGTACTGACTACTTGTTATAGTTAACTGTTTATTTGTTGATTTGTTCAGTTGTTTACCGGTTTTCGGGACCATTCCATGACTTAACTAGAATAGTCTCCCTTATCCCAATTTGTATTCCTTGTTCCATGTACCATCTTCGAGCGAAGCTCTTTTGCTTTATTTCAATGTTTCACTGTAAACCGATGTGATTTGTATGTCCTACAGGAACACCGGTATATAAAAATTAAAAATAAATAAATAAAAAAATAAATATCAAGTTTTCAATATTTTTAATTTCACTATGTAAAATTAAATTATCTTTAACATACATACATTGTGAATTTTGAATTAACTGATATTTAGAAGTTAAGCCCACGGTGGTTTCTAAACTAGAGATTTTCTTATTTTGCTCATCAATAGCAGATCTATTTGCATTTACTAATAATGACAGATGTGCATTCACCTGTGAAACATTCACATCTAGTTTTGATATCAGTCCCCAAAGATCAGCAAGTGTAACATTAGGTTGAAGTTCAGCAAATGATTGTGCTCGGATTATTTTACATTTTTTTTTATACTGGTATTCGAGGGTATATCATATCTGTTTACAGCAAACTTAAAAGAAATTGCAAAAAACAGGGGCGGGGAGAACAAGGGAACTCAAAGAAACGCAGAATGCTGAATCTAAAAGAACTGAGGAGAGATAACTTTATATACAGAGGAGAAACAAAACCATTATACATTATATGTTCATAGTTGTACTTCCCTCAATAGAGGAGTAATGGAGAAATTACTTACCTGATAATTTTGTTTTCCTTAGTGTAGACAGATGGACTCAGGACCAATGGGTATAGTGTACTCCTGATAGCAGATGGGAGATGTTTTCAAGCTGAGGTCAGCCTACATATACCCATGCAGGAAGCTTACCTCTTCAGTATTCTCCTTGAAAAGCAACTGTGGATATTTCTGTGTTTTAATAACTTGATTAACTAGGACTGGTTCAACTGATTTCCAAATTGGAGACAGCCAGTGCACTCAACAGAGTAACGCTGACACCTGGCAACTAGGGTGTCTTGAACTAGGGGTAATACCTGGCTTACCCGTGCTTATCTTGTTCTCGGGGATTGTCACCCGAGGTTTCCGGATTTCAGGGCAGCCGTGGGCGGGATGCTGAGTCCATCTGTCTACACTAAGGAAAACGAAATTATCAGGTAGGTAATTTCTCCATTTCCTAGCATGTAGCAGATGGACTCAGGACCAATGGGATGTACAAAAGCTACTCCTGAACAGAGTGGGAGGCTGCCCGTGGCCCACTTAGTACTGCCCTTGCAAAGGTTGTGTCCTCCCGGGCCTGGACATCCAAGGCAGTAGAACATGAAGAAGGTATGTATGGAGGACCACATCGCTGCCCAACAGATCTCGGCAGGCGACAGCATCTTGGTTTCTGCCCAGGACATTGCCTGGGCCCTTGTAGAATGGGCCTTGACTTGTAGAGGTGGAGGCTTCCCTGCCTCTACGTAGGCCGCTTGATTACTTCTTTGATCCAGCGGGCTATGGTTGCCCGCGAGGCCGCTTCCCCTTGTTTCTTCCCGCTGTGAAGGACGAATAGGTGGTCCGTCTTTCGTACGAATTCTGATCTTTCCAGGTATCGGACTAGGAGTCTGCCGATGTTTAGATGGCGAAGACGACGAGAGTCTTCAGAGTCCTTATGTTCGTCTGGAGATGGTAGTGATATGGTTTGGTTTAGATGAAATTGAGAAACCACTTTCGGGAGAAAGGAGGGGACCGTGCATAGTTGTATGGATCCCGGTGTGAACCTGAGGAATGGTTCTCGACAGGATAGGGCTTGAAGCTCGGAGATGTGACGGGCTGAACATATTGCCACTAGGAATGCAGTCTTCAAGGTCAGGAGCTGTAGGAAGTCTAGTACTAGATTGAGATTCCATAGGGGCTCCGGCCACTTTAATAGTGGTCAGATTTGTTTGACCCCTCTCAGGGATGGATGGGTTGATAGACTGATACCGTCCACTTTGGTGCTGAAGCAGGCCAGCACGGCCACCTGAGCCTTGAGGGAATTGAGACAACCCCTTCTTCAAGCCGTCTTGCAGAACTTCCAGGATCATAAGGTTTTTGACTGTCCGTGGAAGGATCTCACGGTCCTCACACCAGGCTTCGAATATTCTCCATATTCGTATGTAAGCTAGAGACGTGGAGAACTTGCATGCTCGGAGCAAGGTATCAATCACTGCCTTGGAGTATCCGCGCTTCTTCATGCGCGTCCTCTCAATGGCCAGACCGTAAGAGAATCGAGTTGGGTCTTCGTGGAGGATCGGCCCTTGCCGGAGAAGGTCCCTGTGTGGAGTGGATGAAATAAAGAATAGATGCCTGTAGTCTAAAATCAATCCTTTATTGAAGTGGAGACACAAGGGTAGCCCGACTCTGGCCGAGTTTCACCGTTTCAAACTGCTGCCTCAGGGGCTTACAACAATCTTCTTGAATTCATTAGTTATGTATGAACTAAGAATGTAGGGTGATCATATAGAGAGCTGTATGATCTCTTATACTGCTCCGTCTCAAAGTGTTCGCAAAAACGGATCTCCACTTGTAAAGACAATGTTTGATCACCCTACATTCTTAGTTCATACATAACTAATGAATTCAAGAAGATTGTCGTAAGCCCCTGAGGCAGCAGTTTGAAACGGCGAAACTCGGCCAGAGTCGGGCTACCCTTGTGTCTCCACTTCAATAAAGGATTGATTTTAGACTACAGGCATCTATTCTTTATTTCATCCTGACGGCTATTATAGATCGCCTTCCTTTGTGCTTTCTGGGTCCTTCCCTGTGTGGAGTGTGCACAGAGGATTCCCTGCAAGAAGTCTTCGCATGTCTGCGTACCATGACCTTCTTGGCCAGTCCAGGGCCACTAGAAGACCTAGTCCCTTGTGGTGTTCTATCTTGCGGATGATCCCGCCCAGTAATGGCCATGGAGGAAAGGCGTTCGATTCCCCGGGATTGCGGCTCTCGTCTGCGGCTGAAAAACTTGGAACCTGAGTATTGGTTATGGTTGCCAGCAGATCCATGGCTGGGGTCTCCCAACGGTTTATTATCAACTGGAAGGCTGTGGTCGACAGCGTCCATTCCCCTGGGTCTAGTCTCTCTCTGCTGAGGTAGTCTGCAGAGAAGTTGTCTTTTCCCGCGATGTGGGCGGCTGAGATTCCTTGCAGGTTTGCTTCTGCCCACGCCATGAGGGGTTCTATTTCCAGGGACACCTGTTAGCTTCTGGTTCTTCCCTGGCGGTTGAAGTAGGCAACTGTTGTGGCGTTGTCAGACATGACTGACAGATTCGCCCCGGAGTCTGTGAGTAAATCATAGGCAGGCTAGTCTGACTGCTCGGGCTTCCAGTCAGTTGATGTTCCATCCCGACTCTTCCTCGTCCTATTACCCCTGGGACGTCAGTTCCTGGCAGTGGGCTCCCCACCCTCGCAGCCGTGGTGAGCAAGATCCAGCTCGGTGGGGATAGTCTTCCTGTAGCCACCATTGGAGCTGGGTCCGAACCTCTGCCGGTAGATGGAGGTGAATGGAGTAGTTCTGGGACATCTGGTTCCATTGTGACAGTAGGGAACGCTGTAGCGGGCGTATGTGGGCCCTTGCCCATGGGATGGGCAAGGGCATCAACCTTCTAGGGTTGATGTCATAATACCGAGGACTTGGAGGTAGTCCCATACCTTGGGGCGAACATAGCTCAACGGTTTTTGCAACTGGTTATTCAGTTTCCTTCTCCTTGTGGGGGGAAGGAAAACCTTGTCTTGTTTGGTGTCGAACCGGACTCCCAGGTATTCCAGCGATTGGGAGGGCTGCAGGCAGCTCTTGGCTGTGTTTATGACCCACCCGAGATTCTGCAGCAGATTCTTGACTCTGGTGGTCGCCTGGTAACATACCTCTGGAGATTTTGCCCTGATCAGCTTATCATCTAGATACGGATGTACGAGGATTCCTTCTTTCCTCAGTGTCGCTGCCACTACCACCTGATTTTGGTGAACATCCAAGGAGCAGTAGCTAGTCCGAAGGGTAGTGCCTGGTACTGGTAATGATGGTCCAGTATCGCAAAGCGTAGGAAGCGCTGATAGTCGAGATAGGCTTCAGACAGATCTAGAGAAGTCAGGAATTCTCCCGGTTGTACTGCCCTTATGACTGAACATAGGGTTTCCATGCGGAAGTGAGGTACCCTCAGGTAGCGACTGACGGTCTTTAGGTTCAGGATGGGCCTGAACGTCCCCTCCTTCTTGGGGATGATAAAATAGATGAAATAGTGACCAGTATTTTGTTGGTGCTTGGGCACTGTGGTGTACTAACCACATCCTCTGGCAACAAATTCCAGAGCTTAATTGTGCGTTGAGTGAAAAAAGAATTTTCTCCGATTAGTCTTAAATGTGCTACTTGCTAACTTCATGGAATACCACCTAGTCCTTCTATTATCCAAAAGTGTAAATAACAGATTCACATCTACTCGTTCAAGACCTCTCATGATCTTAAAGACCTCTATCATATCCCACCTCAGCCATCTCTTCTCCAAGCTGAACAGCCCTAACCCTCTTCAGCCTTTCCTCATAAGGGATCTGTTCCATTCCTTTTATCATTTTGGTTGACCTTCTCTGTACCTTCTCCATTGCAATTATATCTTTCTTGAGATGTGGCAACCAGAATTTTACACAGTATTCAAGGTGCGGTCTCACCATAGGGTGATACAGAGGCATTATGACATTTTCCGTTTTATTAACCATTCCCTTCTTAATATTTCCTAACATTCTGTTTGCTTTGACTGCTGCAGCACACTGAGCCGATGATTTTAAAGTATTATCCACTATGATGCCTAGATCTTTTTCCTGGGTGGTAGCTCCTAATATGGAACCTAATATTGTGTAACTACAGCAAGGGTTATTTTTCCCTATATGCAATACCTTGCACTTGTCCACATTAAATTTCATCTGCCATTTGGATGCCCAATCTTTCAGTCTTGCAAGGTCCTCCTGTAATGTATCACAATCCGCTTGTGATTTAACTACTCTGAATAATTTTGAATCGTCCGCAAATTTGATAACCTCACTCGTCTTATTCCTTTCCAGATCATTTATATATATTGAAAAGCACAGGTCCAAGTACAGATTCCTGAGGCACTCCACTGTTTACCCTTTCCCACTGAGAAAATTGACCATTTAATCCTACTCTCTGTTTCTTGTCTTTTAACCAGTTTGTAATCCATGAAAGGACATCACCTCCTATCCCATGACTTTTTAGTTTTCTTAGAAGCCTCTCATGAGGGACTTTGACAAACGCCTTCTGAAAATCCAAATACATCTACCGGATCACCTTTATCCACATGTTTATTACCTCTTCTAAAAAAATGAAGAGGATTTGTGAGGCAAGACTTCCCTTGGGTAAATCCATGTTCCATTAAATCATGTCTTTCTATATGCTTTGTAATTTTGATCTTTAGCATAGTTTCCACTATTTTTCCCGGCACTGAAGTCAGGCTCACTGGTCTATATTTTCCCGGATCACCTCTGGAGCCCTTTTTTAAATACTGGGGTTACTTCGATTTCCATGCAAATGTATGATTAGAAAACAGGAAGATCTGTGTATCTTTTTCACACCCGATCAGTTAAAGAATTTTCTTAAAGAGAGGAGACTACCAGCCTCTTCCCCAGTGTCTAATCAATAGAACCTGCACTCAACAATTGATTCTATGTTATTGTCTTTGCTTATATAAATACTTTTTTTTTTTGGTTTAGACTCCCCTTAGTTTACTGCTGCTAGGTAGAATGCTCTCAATTATGTTTGATATGATGAATGGAATTGGTAAAGAAAAGAGTTTCTAATTGTTATATCCTAATGATGTTTTATTTGATAAATTGATTTATCTTACTAATCCATGTTGATCTGTATGCAAACATTTAAAAGAGTTTGTATTCTTTGAAAATTATAAATAAAGAATGGAAATATTGGGGTTACACAGGTCACCCCCTCCAGTCTTCAGGTACAATTGATGATTTTAATGATAGATTACAAATCTTAACTGATAGATCTGAAATTTCATTTTTGAGTTCCTTCATATCTTTGGGATGCATACCATCCAGTCCAGGTGATTTGCTATGCTTTAATTTGTCAATCTGGCCTTCCATCTTCCAGGTCCACAGTGATTTGGCTCAGATCATCTGACTCATCACCCTTGAAAACCATCTCCGGAACTGGTATCTCCCCAACATCATCATTAGTAACCGCAGAAGCAAAGAATTAATTTAGTCTTTCTGCAATGGCCTTATCTTCCCTAAGAGCCCCTTTAACCCCATAATCATCTAACAGGCCCAAACTACTCCCTCACAAGTTTCTTGTTTCTGATATATTTTAAAAATTTTGTAGTGTCTGTTTTTGGCTGTCAGGCCAGCTTCATTTCAAATTCTCTCTTTGCGTGTCTTATCAATGTTTTACACTTAACTTGACAATGCTTATGCTTTTTCCTATTTTCTTCAGATGGATTCTTCCAATTTGTGAAGAATGTTTTGTTTTTTTTTTTTTTTTAAACTAAAATAGCCTCTTTCACTTCACCTTTTAACCATGCCGGTAATCTTTTTGCCTTCCTTCCACCTTTCTTAATGCGTAGAATACATTTGGACTGTGCATCTAAGATTGTATTTTTAAACAATGTCCCTAGCTGTTGAACACTTAACCTTTGCAGCTGCACCTTTCAGTTTTTTTCTAAACTATTTTCCTCATTTTATCAAAGTTTCCCTATTGAAAATTTAGGGTTAGAGCTGTAGATTTACTTGACTCCTATCCAGTTATTAGTTCAAACCTGATCATGTTATGATCACTATTGCCAAGTGGCCGCACCACAGTTACCTCTCTCACCAAATCCTGTATTCCACTAAGAATTAAATCTAAAATGGCTCCCTTTCTTGTTGGTTCCTGAACCAATTGCTCCATGAAACAGTCATTTATTCCATCCAGGAACTTTGTCTCTAGCTAAAACAGGCCTTCCCATCAGTCACAATATAAGGTATCTGAAGCGAAGTGTGCTGTCTTGAAACTGCCACTTTTTAAACTGTCTCCCTCAGCAAGAAGATGAGAAGCCTTAAATAAGGGCATATTTAAAATAGCCGTAGTTCACAGTCCCTGCAGCAGTGGGCCGATGCAATACAGTGCGCTCAGCCGAGCGCACTGTATAAACCCACAGGTGCGTTAAATTACAGAAGATTTGAATTAAAAGAGGAGAGGAAGGAGCAGCCACCATGGTTGGCAGATTAGCTAGGAATGGGGATATCTACTCCTGAATCCAAGGAAATGGAAGCACTGACATTATCTGTGGAGCAGGCAGACATGTAGGTAGATTAAAGATGCGTTGATTCACAATGAACTCATTTTTACTGCAGTCTTTTTGCGTGGGGGGGAAGACAGGTCAGAAGCAATGATTGTTTGTGTTTATGGACTGTGTTTAATACAAGCATTACTAAGCTTAATCTGGAAAAAAGCTTGTTTTTTTAATTTACAAACCTGCTGTAGGGGGAAGAGACATCTTAACTGCAGGGACTGTGAACTAAATCACTGAGTGGCTTTATCCAAAAGAGCAGTGCGGAGCAGCGGAGTCCTGATATGTCCTTATTTAAGGCTTCTCATCTTCTTGCTCAGGTGTCGTAAGGAATAGAAATATTTTCTGCCTCTCATCGTCTAAGTCCTGGTGGGGGAGCCCTAATAGCCAATTATCTGCCTGCAGAGGAACCTGAGCTCCCAAGACCACATCAGCTAGCTGTTGGCATTAGCTCCAGAACAGTTGTATCCTGGGGCACTGCCACCACATATGCCAGAACGATGCAATTTGGGAACACTGCCTCCAACAGAGGGGGGGGGGGGGGGATCGCCCCAGTAGCCATTTTGTCACTCTCACTGGGGAGTAGTGCCACCGATACAAGAGTTTATATCTGTTTTCCATCATGGACGCAGACATCTAAAACCTTCCAAGCATCCGGAAACACTCCTCCCATTTGTCCCTGCTACACTAGGTTCCTAAATCTCGTTCCCACGACACTAAGTGTGCAGTTCTCCCCTCTTCGCTATTAATAAGCATTTGATAGACCTTAGAGATATCCTTTGAATATTGATCAAGGGTTTTGTAGGTCCTGACGAGGTCCCTTGGTACCCATAAAATGTCTTATTTGTGCATAAGCTAAAAAATCCTCATTTAATAATCGGAACGTATTTTGTAGATCCCCAAAGGGAACCATCCCTAGGCGCCATAGTTGACCTAGGTGAGTTAACCCCCGGGCTTCCCATCTCCGAACAGTGACATTCCTCTGACTCATAGTAAATTCTCTAAGATATCGAATATAGGACAATGCAGAATATTGCTTTGTACAGATTAGTTTAGATTTCCATCGTTTCCAGATGGTGAGTGTTTGGAGGCAAGGGGGGAGTGAATCCAATTCCAGCGATATACATGACATTGGCCAAATACAGGGCATGGAGCGGGGTTCTACAGATAAAGGTTTGCTCTAACAATACCCACTGCTTAGGGGAGCCCAGGGCATGACTGTCTATTACAAATTTCAATTGAGAGGCCACATAATAATGGAGTAAGGAGGGCAGACCCAGTCCCCCCGCCTTTAGGGACTTGTATAGCACCTGCCGTGATACCCGCAGAGGTCATCTATACCAGACAAAGGCAAACAGTTTATGTTGAAGGGGCCACAGCTCTCCTGCCAGAAGTAAGCAGGGTAGTACCTGAAAGAGATAGCCTATTTTAGGCAACAAATTCATTTTAATCGCTGCCATCCTGCCAAACCAGAAGAACCGTGGCTGTTCCCACCGGTCGAGGTCTCCCATCAGGGAACGGATTAGGGGTCTATAATTCTGTTGCATTAACTGATTGAGATCTAAATTGACCCCAAGATATGAATGGGGCCGGATGTTCAGCGAAATGGGAATTCTCGCTTGCCTGTTCTCAATAACCCATCTGAGAAGTGCACCGAGAGAATCTCGGACTTTTCGGGGTTAATTCAGAACCCAGATAACCTGCCATATTGCTCTATCACAGACATCACCCGTGGCAGGGAAACCATTGGTTTTAAGAGAGAGAGGATAACATCATCTGCATATAATGTTATCTTATATTGCCGCCCTCCACATCGTATCTTGTGAACGTCACCACCATCCGAATTGCCTCCACCAGGGGTTCCAAGCTGATAGCAAATAGGAGTGGTGATAGTGGACAACCCTGTCTGGTTCCCCGCCGTATCGAAAAATGAGCAATGTAGCTATGATTAATCTTTAAACACGCTAGAGGATCTCTATAGAGCTCGCTCACCCATACAGAGAAGGTGCCACCCAATCCCTTCTGCAAACAAGAAGGGCCAAGAGACCCTATCAAAAGCTTTCTCGGCGTCTAAAATCATAAACACTGCTGGGGCGTGGTTTGAATTAGTAGTATGTATCAAATCGATTATTTTCCAGATGCTGTCTGATATAGCCCTGCCTGGCATGAAGCCATCTTGATCATCTTGTATGAGTTGCCCAATCAGTCCTCGCAAACGAAACGGCAAAATTTTGGCAAGGATTTTCAAATCAATATTGATGAGGGAGATAGACCTATACAAGGCACAATTTGTAGGATCTTTCCCCTGCTTAGATATTATAGTGATACCCGCTACATTCCCATACGGGAGAAGATGTTCCCTCTCCCGTAACTTGTTAAACATGGCTGCTAGTGGGGCCCGCAATTGAGTTCTGTATTTTTATTTTTTTTTTATAAAAGAGGGGTGTGAACCCATCAAGGCTGGGGGATTTCCCTATTTTTAGATCTTTAATTGCCCAATCTACTTCAAAGGGAGAGATCGGTTTCCCTAATTGAGCCTGGTCTGATTAAGATAACCCAGCAGAGGTATAATTGCCAGGAAAGAGGAAATGGCCTCCTCTGATGGTTCCACCTCAGGTATATATAACTCCTCATAGTACTCCTGAAAACGAGTCCTAATCTCTTCCTGATGCAGGAGCATTTTGCCTAATTTTTGTTTAATACAGTAAACCATCACTTTTATTCTTTTTATCTGCAGCTGCCTGGCTAACAGTCTGCTGTTTTTGTCCCCAAACTCATAATCTCTCTGCTTTAGAATGTCTAGGGTGAAAGCTATTTCTGCCACATCCAGTGCTGCAATCACCTCCTGTTTTTGAGTCACTAATCTAATGGGAATGGCCCCTGGATGATGTTTATGCCTCCATTCTAGGTCCCTTAGTTCTTGTAATAAGGCCTCACGGCAGGCCCATTGTTGTTTTATTATGATAAGAGGCTAGGCTAATGAGATGTCCCCTTAATACTGCCTTCATTCCCTCCCAGACAGGTATTGGGGAGACCCCAGTTACACTATTAAGGGAAAAATAATCCTCCAACACATCCACTATTGTTACATTCGTGCCTGCCCGTCGCACTCGCTCCACCCTCTCTACCTGTTGGTTCTTAACCTTCATCCACTAGTTTTCTTGCATATCCCCTGTGTGATGTTACCCTGTTCGATGTATCCCTTGCTCGATGTAATAATATTAGTTTAACCTTGGTTTGATTTAAACCGATATATGTCTTTTCATGAACGTCGGTATAGAAAAGTTCTAAATAATAAATAAAATAATAATAGAGTCCACTACTGTTGTCTTCTATTCACGGAGAGCCTCTGCCAGGCGATGCAACCTGTGAGATCGTACCAGTTACGCTTCGCACCGGAGCACTCCATACGGAAATAATTTCCTTCTTCAAATTAGAGAGAGCCATGCATCCGATTGTTCTGGGGTTTCCTTGGCTGAAAGAGCACCAACCTCAATTTGATTGGGCATCTTCGGATCTCTCACGCTGGGGCCCAGATTGTCATAAGAAATGTTTCAAGGAGGTTTCACCTGCTAGATGCGGGCATAATATTTCAGCGGAACCAGAATCATTACAGCAGCAGGCTCCTTCCCCAGATGAATCTTTTGAGGTAACAGACTATTCCTCTATTAAGGTCCTGTGAGAATACTATGGGTGCAGGAATTAATTCGGTGCTATCTGAAAAGGAAATTGATCTTTCATCTGGTATGGACGAAGAGACGATGTGGGAGGCTATGCCTGATGAACCACAAGACATAATTGATCTTAAGCAGGTCGTTTTGGCCTTTACCCAGTCGGTACCTGTTGGTAAGACTACTGTTCCAAAGAACCTCAGGGAAAAAGTACTCTTCTGGGCGCACGATTCTAAGCTAGCTGGTCATCCTGGTCAACCCCGAACTCTGCTCAGAATTCAGGAGCTGTATTGGTGGCCTACCATCAAAAAGGATACCTATTGTTATGTGTCATTGTGTACCATCTGCGCCAAGAACAAACCAACCTCTGGACCGCCGTGAGGGCAAATGCAATTTTTGCCAGTTCCGGATCATCCCTGGTCACACACATCGCTACTGATTTTGTAGTTGATATGCCTACTTCCAGAGGAATGAATACCATTTGGGTGACTGTGGATCACTTTAGCAAGATGGCACATTTTGTGGTGCTTCCTGGCCTACCTTCAGCCTTAGAGCTTGCAAAGCTCTTTATAACGCACATATTCCGCCTCCACGGCCTACCTTCAAACATCGTATCAGACCGGGGGTCTCAATTCACGGCACGATTCTGGAAGGCTTTGTGTGAGTTATTTGACATCACTTTAGACTACACTTCAGCCTACCATCCACAGTCAAATGGGCAGACGGAACGGATGAATCGAACTATGAAACAGTTTATACGAACCTATGTCTCATCCCGACAAAATAACTGGGGCCGAATTGCTTCCATGGGCTGAATTCGCTATCAACTCTCATCCAGCAACATCAACTGGACTATCGCCCTTTGAAGTGGTATTTGGACATTCTCCAACACCACCGCTTCCACTGAAACTCTCAGTGACGTCCCCAGCAGCTCAATCTACTGTTGATATACATAAACATGTCAGATAAAAGACGTTAATCAAAGCTAATGATCGTGCTAAGAAGTATTATGATGCACACCATGTGCCAGCTCCAGTCTTTAAGCCAGGGGACAAAGTCTGGTTATCTACTAAGCACCTCAGACTCAAGCTACCTTCTTCTCGCTTTGCTCCTCGTTACGTGGGACCATTTCCAGTTCTTCAACGTATTGGTACCGTCACCTATCGATTGAAGCTACCACCTGGTCTCCACATTCATAACACATTTCACATTTCACCATTAAAACCATTTATACTCAGCGAATTTTCTCCTAAGACCTTAGATCCACCAGTCATCAATGCTGAAGACGACTTAGAATATAAAGTCGAAGAAATTCTAGATGTTCGTAAAACAGGCAAGACTTTTGAATACCTTTTGAAGTGGGAGGGTTTTGGCCCCGAGGAAAACTCTTGGGAGCCTCAGGCCAATACCCTGGACAAAGAGATGCTTCGTCAGTTTCATCTCGCGCATCCTTTGAAACTTAAGCCATACCCGAGGAGATCGCCCTTTGAAGGGGGGTACTGTTATGTTCACGCCTGCCCGTCGCACTCGCTCCACCCTCTCTACCTGTGTGGTGACTCCCTTCGGGTCTGAGGGACGGCTTGCGGCCGCGGCATCTCCCTGCCGCATCTATTCGGAATCCCTGGGTGGCCTGACGCTGCAGATCCACCATGTTTCTGATGACATAAGGGTGTGCGCGCTCCAGAGTTTGTACTGGCAAGGGCGCAAACCTTGGGGGCGTCCCCCCGTAGTGACGTCATCCACTTCCAACTTAAAAGGTCCTTGCTTGCAACTACGAATCGAGTTAGCAAGGACTCTAATCTTTCTCTCTTGGATACGATTCGCACCAAGCTACTCTCTGCCTTCTTGTACTTACCAGGGGTACCGCTCCTCGGGGGCCCTCTCTCTTCTTGATTTCAGATTGCTAAGTCGGGAATCCCTACGTCCCTGAATGCCTCAGAAGACTTTTACCAACTGGAAGCGATCGCAGACATGAACACTGAGTTCTATTACAGATAGGAATCTGTACTCGCTCCACGAGGGCCTATATTCCTAATCTCCAAAGACTCCCTTCTGTGTAAGACATTATCGCAGGTACGGAGATCGTGAGTCATCATTATAGATTGCAGATAGGAACCGGTACTCGCTCTACGAGGGCCCATGTTCCTAAATCCCTTCTCAACTCTCTTCTATTCCATAAGCCATCTCATACACAGATATTGTGAGTTCTTAACCCAGACTACATATACGAACCAGCACTCACCTATGGCTCCTGTTCCTGAATACTGAAGACTCTCTGTTGCATAGAGGCCATTACAGATATCTACAATTCTCAGCAACCCAGAGACCGCAATTCCAGTATCTGAGGGACTTCAGCCCTGCCGGGCACATCAGCTCACTACTGCCACCTCTGGAGGTTCTACTTCCTGTCTAATAAAGAACTGTGTTTGTTTCCATACTCCAGCCTAGCCGGTGGTCCCTCTCAGGATATCCTCCTGGGGGAGCTGTCATCTGCCATCGGCCCAAGGATTCACCAAATTTACATTAAGTGTTTATTTCTTACACTGCTGAGCGGTATCCTGACTGCCACTCTGTGGGAATCAACCCACAATAGATCATTAACTCCACCCACGGAGTAGTACCAACTGCTCGTTCCTCCCCTTGGGGGAGCAGCATTGAACAGCTATACGGTCATGAAAGCCAGACTCTTTCAGAAGGGAATCATTTAGTCTCCAGAATTTCCGCCCAGGGTCCCTAGGCTGTAGTTACAAAAAAAACAAAACAGATTGGAACATGATCTCCCCCACAAGATCTTTAGTAATTAAAAAATAGTCAATTCTAGTATATGAAGTGTGGGGATGCGAATAAAAGGTGTAATTTCTACTTTGTGGGAATTTAAGCCTCCAAATGTCCACGAGATGTCTGGTGGTCATAAGACGTTTCAGAGCCCTCCTAGCCCTGCCTGTCCCTTTAGAGACCCGAGCGGAGGTGTCCACTTCAGGTGTCAAAGCCACATTAAAGTCCCCTGCCATGACAATATTAACACCAGGGTAGTTAGCCAAGTGCTGAGTCACCTCCCACAGGGTTTCTGCTTGCATGGATGGGCGAAGGTAAATGCTCACCAGCACCATAGGCCTGTTATGTATGGTAACCAGCAGGATGAGAAAACGTCCCTATGGATCACAGTAGGTGTCTTGTATTTGGACCAACAGATTGTGAGCAAACAGGATTCCCACCCCACTATATCTGATATATCGTGGCAGGGGCAAAATTGTAACGGATAACGCCAAGAGGCCATTAAGCGCTCGCCCTACGGCGGAGGTGGGTTTCCTGAACAAAAGCTATGGTATCTGTGAGTCTCGTTAAGTGCCTTAAAGAGCAATTGTCTCTTAATCGGGGAATTCAGGCCTTTAACATTTATTGAAATACACTTAAGGTCAACCACTGGTACAGCAGAATCCCACCCCCATGAAGCACATAGATGGAATCATAAAAAACTGAGTTCCCTTTCCCTGTCCTTCCCTTTCTACACAGTCCCTCGCCGTTTCCTTAGGTCTATATAGACCCCCTCGGTTCAGCAGATGACAGTTTGCATGTGTGACGGGCCCTCCCCCCCGCCTCCCTCCCTACCCCATCCTCTCCCGCCTCTCCCCCTCCCCTCTACTTCGTGTCTGTCTACCCACCCTACCGGTGGACCCCATCTAAGAAGGAATGCCCTACTGCCTCCCCCGCAGCCCATCTTCATCGTACCCATGGGCTCGATATTTATCCTCTATTTTCCCTTACTGGGTGCACTCAAGCCCCCTCCCTCCCCCCAAGTGAATATCATAAAAACATCTTGAACTTACAAATAACATATATCAACTTAAAAGGATAATAGAAGCCGAGTTAGAAGCGGATCGCTTGACCTATAGGTCTTTCAGCTTCCCAGCACACTTCCCCCCATAAGGTCCATAGTTCTTCAGAGCCGGGCAACAGCGTCTTAATACCATATCCCAGAGGGTGTTCACCGCATATGTCTGTTCCACGCCATCTGTCTTCCGGCACCTGGTGAGTCCGGGATTCTTGATGTTCAGGAACGCCCTCCCAGATCGGCACTGTCCGATCCCATGATGTTTCTAGTGAGGCGCTGGCCAGCCTTTCCCACATGCTGCCATTGCGGCTGATTTGGAGCAATAGCTTTCATCGGAGGTTTATCCATAGTGGAGCATATAGAAAAACATGGTTTAATGGAAAACAAGGGAAGACTAGCCTAACAAATCTGCTTCATTTTTTTGAAGGGGTTAATAAACATGTGGATAAAGGTGAACCAGTAGATGTAATGTATTTGGATTTTCAGAAGGTGTTCAAATTTGCGGATACAAAATTATTCAGAGTAGTTAAATCACAAGCGGATTGTGATACATTACAGGAGGACCTTGCAAGACTGGAAGATTGGGCATCCAAATGGGAGATGAAATTTAATGTGGACAAGTGCAAGGTGTTGCATATAGGGAAAAATAACCCTTGCTGTAGTTACACGATGTTAGGTTCCATATTAGGAGCTACTACCCAGGAAAAAGATCTAGCCATCATAATGGATAATACTTTAAAGTAGTCAGCTCAGTGTGCTGCAGCAGTCAAAAAAGCAAACAGAATGTTAGGAATTATTAGGAAGGGAATGGTTAATAAAACGGAAAATGTCATAATGCCTCTATATCGCTCCATGGTGAGACCGCACCTTGAATACTGTGTACAATTCTGGTCGCCACTTCTCAAAAAAGATATAGTTGCGATGGAGAAGGTACAGAGAAGGGCAACCAAAATGATAAAGGGGATGGAACAGCTCCCCTATGAGGAAAGGCTGAAGAGTTTAGGGCTGTTCAGCTTGGAGAAGAGACAGCTGAGCAGGGATATGATAGAGGTCTTTAAGATCATGAGAGGTCTTGAACGAGAAGATGTGAATCGGTTATTTACACTTTCAAATAATAGGACTAGGGGGCATTCCATGAAGTTAGCAAGTAGCACATTTAAGACTAATTGGAGAAAAGTCTTTTTCACTCGACGCACAATAAAGCTCTGGAATTTGTTGCCAAAGGATGTGGTTAGTGCAGTTAGTGTAGCTGGGTTCAAAAAAGGTTTGGATATGTTCTTGGAGGAGAAGACCATTAACTGCTATTAATCAAGTTTACTTAGGGAATAGCCACTGCTAATAATTGCATCAGTAGCATGGGATCTTCTTAGTGTTTGGGTAATTGCCAGGTTCTTGTGGCCTGGTTTGGCCTCTGCTGGAAACAGGATGCTGGGCTTGATGGACCCTTGGTCTGACCCAGCATGGCAATGTCTTATGTTCTTATACGGCCACGCCCGCTGCTTGTAAAATGGGAAATGCCTCTGCAACTGATTTTACTTGTGACGTGACGCCATGAAGAGTGAATTCTAAGCCCCATGGGTAGACCCAGCGATATCGGATGCTTTCCCTCCTGAGAATCCTGGTCAGCGGTTGCATCTCTCTCCAACAGTGCAACGTAGCCGGGGCCAGGTCACTATATAGTTGAAGCTCGTATCCTTCCCAACTGAAGGGGGACACTCGCCGGGCACAGCGCAACAGATCTTCTTTAATGAGTTAACTATGTAGGCATGCAATTATGTCTTTTGGGATGTTGCATGGAGCGTTTCCTACAGCCCGATGGGCTCTCTCTACCACCACCTCGGTGCGCCGCGGAGTCATCTCTGCTCCGGGTCAGTCGCCAGCAGTACCGCACAGATCTTCCGCGTGACCTCCATCACGTTTGCGAATTCAGGAAGCTCGGGTAGGCCTCTGATCCGGATATTGGACAGTCGAGAATGATTCTCGAGGTTCTCCAACTTTTAAAGTGTTTCTTCATGTTTCCGCTGGAGATCAGCAATATCTGTTGAAATTGCCACTACCTTCAGTGCCTGTCCTTCCACTATCCCCTCGGCATCCTCTACACGGCGGCCCAGGTCACGCATTTCCATGCGGAGATTTTCCATGTTTGCATTGACATCGTCTTTTAAGGATCAGATATCTCTTTATTTCAGCAAACCAGTTGTCAAAATCTCTCTTAGTGAGGGAGTTCATATTCGCGACCCGGGTTTGAATATCGGATGGTAACTGCTCAGGCTGTTGCTTCCCATCGTGCCTGGCTAACTCTCCTCCCAGGGCCGAAAAACGAAATCCAGCAGTATCATATGAATATTGAGCTAAATCAACCGTTTTTTTTCCTGCTAGTCATGTCGGTGAAAGTCCTGTGCTGCAGATGCAATGGTTTTTGTAGGGGATCGCTAAAAGTTGAAGGGATAAAAATGCTATAAAATGCTGCGGAGGAGGCAGAGAGACAGGGCTAGACATACATGCTGTTTGGTGATGTCATTTCCTCTCCCATGCCCTTGAGCTTTAAGTCTGTTCACTATACCAGCCAGAGAAGCAGTGGCAGAAGGACTCTTGTACCTCTGCTTTTTCTTCGGTGTGAAGCAGTGCCACTGCTTGGAAGAAAATGTGAAGGAGGCATAAGGCTGAAACAGAGCAGCATTCCAGTAGCGCTGGCCCACTGTGGATAACAACTGCATGTGAAGAGCTGGTGGCATAGCACCCTTCCAGTAGCAGTACCTATGGCTAAGGCCACATTGGCCATAGGCTTGTTACAGCTCTGATAAGGGAAACCTACCAATGACAAAAATCCACTGCTTTCGACAAAAATTAGAGACCACTTTGCAAATCACTGAACTGTAGTTTGAGTGTAGCAGACTCCTCAGTGTTTGTACCAATGCTTCATTCACTAAATACTTTGAGCCATCTGGACTTCTGAATAAAATATGGTTTTGGCTTTAACCTTGTGCTGAAGGATTCTGGCAGTTGAGTCAATTGAGGGTCATTTTTACACAGTCCACCCAGAAGCTCTGTGAACAAATATCTGTACTAGTCAAGGAACAGTTTTTTGGCAGCACCTAAGAACATAAGAAATTGCCATACTGGGTCAGACTAAGGGTCCCATCAAGCCCAGCATCCTGTTCCAACAAAGGTCATTGCAGGTTACAAAGTACCCAGCAACACCCAAACATTAAGTAGATCCATGCTATTAATGCCAGTATTAGCATTGGCTATTCCCTAAGTCAACTTTATTAATAACAGTTAATTACTTCTCCTCAAAGAACTTATTCAAATCTTTTTTAAACCCAGCCACATTAACTGCTCTAACCACATCCTCTGGTAACAAATTCCAGTGCTTACTTGTGCACTGAGTGAAAAAGAATTTTCTCTGATTTGTTTTAACTATTCTACTTGCCAACTTCATGGAGTGCACCCCTAGTCCTAGAAGGTAGCTAGTTGAACATTCCTTAACAGGATCTCACCTCCAGTGACAATCATGATCCTCTCTCAAGCAACTAAGTAGCAGAGTGACTGACAATGCCGAACATTTAAAGTCATCTAGCAACTTCGATACAACTGGAGAGGAAACACCTTACAGCAAAATTCACAAGTGTGATTAAATTTAAAAAAGAAGAAAAAAAAAGAAAACCAGCTTGTGGGCTATAATATACAAAACCTGGAGAATGTATGAGGGATAAAGAGCATGAAAATGTACCCAAGTAGCAATTATTATATAAAACTAGTAATACTGACTTCACTAAATACCTGTTTCAGGTGCCCTTCTCACTTCCCTTAACCCGGGGATGTCTGCAACCTTCAAAGACGGAGAGTTATTATTTTGTCTAACCAAAATATTTTGAGATCCACACCCACACAAAGCCATTTACATGTCTTATGCATGTAAATGACATTACATTTTTTTTCAGCTTTTGTGTGCAAAAAAGTATGCTTAATTTCATGATTACTTTTATGCATGCAAAAAGAAATTTTCTTGGGATTGGGGGAGCAGAGTTTGAATTTACATGCATAATTTTGATTTTAAAAAGTATGTGTGTAAGGCATACATACAAGTTACACCATACTAGGAGCAGGTGTAACTTTGTGTGAGGGAATTTGTTTGTTAACTTTCAGAAAATTCACAAAAAGAAAGTATTGTGTACTTTTGCTTTGAAATTGTGTGGAAAGTCTGCAGATGTTCCAGTCTTGAAAAATTATCCCCATCTGAGGACAATTTTCAAAGTCATTTCTGCAGGTAAACTTGTGTTAATGGGCTTTTTGAAAAACTGTTGCTGCTGTGCAAGATAAAAGTAAGCAAGTTATCCTACAAACACACATACTTTTACCCACATAATGTAGAGGTGTTCCCAGGAGTGGGATTAGGTCTGGGAAAGTAATAAAGTTATCTGATCACATTTCACTTGCTCTCAAACACCTCCATTAGTTGCCAGCAGTGTCAAGAGTTGGGTTTAAAGTTTTAGCTCTGGTTCACAGAGCAATCTATGGATTAGGCCCACAATATCTGCAAAGGACAGGTTAAAACTGTATCACCCAAACCCTTTGACCTATGCTCATCCCAGGAATGACTTCCTAATTGTGCTTCCATTATCAGAAACAAACGGTTCTGTTTGTCTATTGTAATTATTGTTTTATTTCTGTATGCCACAGAATATTTTTTTGCAAAGTACAGCTACTAATAAATTGAAATAAACAGCACATATAATTTGGCTTGAGTAATGTATCCGCAGAATATAATAGGTGCTAATCTGTGGATACATCATAGTCCCAGCCTCCCCCCCTCACAGCCCCTGCTTTTGCACTCCCCTCTAACATCTGTAGTTCTTCTAACCACCTGTTTCCCCAGGCCACCCATTGCTGGCCCCAGCTGACAAAGCGGTTTTTCTTCAGTGTGGCAGACAAGTTTCTTTTCTTGGCAGGCTAGCAGTAGCACCTCCAATCATTACACTCTGAACTTGTTGGGTTAACAAGAGCTTCAAATAGATGCCCTGTGGTGCCCCATTAAATTGCAGGTAATTTTATAGGACTTTGATCTGCAGCCTGAAACTGAAGCAGCGCAAGGAGAGCATTATCAGAGATGCAGCTGCTAGTATATAAGATAAGGGCTCTTCTGCTGGAGATGGGAGGGAACAAAGAGCTGCATGTATATACTCAAGAGGGGCACATGTGACTCAGGCACCTCAGATGGCAGACCCTTGCCCTAAACAGAACAAATTTAGTTTTTATATACTAACCTCATAGTTTTCCACTTCTCCATCTTCTACATCCAGCTCAAAGCTGAAAGTTGGCCCTACAGCAGGTGGCACTGGAAGCATCGATCTACAGACAGAACCAAAAGAGCTAGATATAACATTGCTGACATTCACATACCATGGACCTTATTTACTAAGCTTTATCCCATAGTCACAGGATGGAAAAAAAGCTTTATAAATTGGGATTTATGTTTGCTATTAGTAAAAATAAATTAAATTTCTTATGCATACAAGGTCTTAAAACTACTTATCTAAGCCCAGAAAATGAAGCTACTTACATTTTTACCAGGTGTTCTCTGAAGACAGCACAAGTAATGTTCAGCAATTGCTGTACAGGTTGAGCAGAATGTTTGCACAGATTTTTCTGGTCAAGACTAGAGTATCTTTACTAAGCATGTGTAAGATTTACCATTCACCTACGCCCACACAACTGCCTCAATTTCTAAATTAGTCAAACCTAGGATAAACAAGAGCAACTCTAAAAGAGATTTTTTTTTTGGGGAGGGGGGGGACCTCCAATTTTCAGAGAATACCTGTTACAAGTAAGCAACTTCATCTTATACAAGCAGATCGATGTCATATAACTGGGACTCCAAACAAACACTGGAGGCAAGACAAAATCGACTAATGGTCAAACATATTTTTGGATTTAGCCCATTCTATTTATTGACCTTATATTTCACAAAATCCAAACATGCGTGCAATGCGGATTATGACAACCAAATATAGACATGATAATTAGAGATGTGAATCGTGTGATCGATCGTCTTAACGATCGATTTCGGCTGGGGGGAGGGGGGGGGGAGGGAATCGGATCGTCGCAGTTTTGTTTTTTTAAATATCGTGTAAATCGTAAATCGGGGGAGGGCGGGAAAACCGGCACACTAAAACAACCCTAAAACCCACCCCGACCCTTTAAAATAAATCCCCCACCCTCCCGAACCCCCCCAAAATGTCTTAAATTACCTGGGGTCCAGTGGGGGGGTCCCGGTGTGATCTTCCACTCTCGGGCCACGGGTGCATTTGATAGAAATGGCGCCGGCGCTACCTTTGCCCTGTCATATGACAGGGCGACAGGGCAAAGGTAGCGCCGGCGCCATTTTGGTTCCTGTCCCCCAACGTCGCGAGCGTAGGAGATCGCTCCCGGACCCCCGCTGGACACCCAGGGACTTTTGGCCAGCTTGGGGGGGCCTCCTGACCCCCACAAAACTTGCCAAAAGTCCAGCGGGGGTCCGGGAACGACCTCCTGCACTCGAATCGTGTTGCCGTAATGCAAAATGGCGCCGCCCGTATGGCCATATTGCCGTACTGCAAAATGGCGCCGGCCATATGGCCGTAGCCATTTTGCATTACGGCAACACGATTCGAGTGCAGGAGGTCGTTCCCGGACCCCCGCTGGACTTTTGGCAAGTCTTGTGGGGGTCAGGAGGCCCCCCCAAGCTGGCCAAAAGTCCCTGGGGGTCCAGCGGGAGTCCGGGAGCGATCTCCTACGCTCGCGACGTCGGGGAACAGGAACCAAAATGGCGCCGGCGCTACCTTTGCCCTGTCATATGACAGGGCAAAGGTAGCACCAGCGCCATTTCTATCAAATGCACCCGTGGCCCGAGAGTGGAACATCACACCGGGACCCCCCCCCACTGGACCCCAGGTAATTTAAGACATTTTGGGGGGGTTCGGGAGGGTGGGGGATTTATTTTAAAGGGTCGGGGTGGGTTTTAGGGTTGTTTTAGTGTGCCGGTTTTCCCGCCCTCCCCCTTCCCCCGATTTACAATTTTTGACAATAAATCGGGGGAATTCCTATTATATATCGCCTCTAACGATTTAAAATATATCGGACGATATTTTAGATCGTCAAAAAACGATTCACATCCCTAATGATAGTTTTAAATAAATTCTACATCAAAATATAGCAGATGCTTATTCTACATCAAAATATAGCAGATGCTTATAGCCACTTAGCTTTCATTGAGACAATGGTATATTTAGCAGGAGTTAAACTATGAATTGAACTCATTAGTTATCTTTTTGTATATCAACTGCTTGTAGTTGCAGTTTTTCTACTTTTAGCTGTTCGTTTTAGCACACTTTAAGAAAAAAAAAAAAAATCTACTTGTGTACATCCATCTGACACAGAATCCACAGATGAGTAGTAAAGCAAAAATATATTCTGGTGGGGAATTTCTGGCAGCTAGAAGTTCCTTAGTTCCCATCAGAAGAAGAGAACCACCAGCAGCAGGGCTGGTGGGAGTCCCTAGATCTGCTGGCCAAAGAAGAGTTGTCACCATTGGGTGGCTGAAGCTAGTCTATTCTTCTGGGATGCTGTCACTTACTACATGCTAGAGGAGATTAAGGAAGGCAAGGGGAAGAAGGAGAAAAAGAGAGGAGAAAAGTATTTATTTTATTTATTTAGAGTTTTTCTATACCAGCATTCGTGATTAGAAATCACATCATGCTGGTTTACATACAACAAGGGGGTGTGAAACGCAGAAACGAAACATTAACAAGTGCAAAGAGGTCATAAAGTTACATTACAACAAGGTATATATAACTGGGGAGAAGAATTAGAGCAAGATAATTGAGCAGTTAGGAATAACTATTTACATTATATTGTGAAGTCTCTTAAAAAATGATGCTGTCATTCAATTGGGATCTGGGAAGGCTTGCTTAAAAAGCCAAGTCTTAAGTCTTTTTCTGAATGTAGTTATGCATGGTTCTTGTCTCAGATCCGGGGGAATAGAATTCCATAGTGAAGGTCCGGCTGTGGAGAAGGCTCGGTCTCTGAACGTTAAATGATGTGTGGTTTTGGTTTGGGGAACGAGGAGTGATCCTCTGTAGGCTTCTCTGATGGGTCTAGTGGATGTGTGTCGTTTGAGTGGGATTTGTAGGTCGAGCATAGCATGGTGATGGATAGCTTTATAGATGATGGTGATTGATTTGTGGATAATTCTAAAGTGTATCGGCAGCCAGTGTAAGTTCTTGAGAGTGGGAGAGATGTGATCTCTTCTCCTGGTATTAGTCAGAATTCTCGCAGCAGAGTTCTGGAGCATCTGGAGGGGTTTAATGGATGCGGAAGGGAATCCAAGTAAGATAGAGTTACAATAGTCTATCTTAGAAAGGATAACTGCTTGAAGGACCGTTCTGAAGTCTCGCACGTGAAGGAGAGGTTTGATTCTTTTCAGAACCTGTAGTTTATAGAAGCCGTCTTTTGTTGTTTGTTTGATGAAGGATTTTAAGTTAAGACGGTTGTCGATAATTATTCCTAAGTCCTTTATTTATTTCTATTTATTATTTTTATATACCGACATTCATTATGAGATATCACATCGGTTTACATTCAGGTACTGTAGGTATTTCCCTATCCCCAGAGGGCTTACAATCTAAGTTTTGTACCTGAAGCAATGGAGGGTAAAGTGACTTGCCCAAGGTCACAAGGAGCGACAGCAGGACCAGAACCTTGGTCTCCTGGTTCGTAGCCCACTGCTCTAACCACTAGGTGAGATGAGAGAAAGGGAAGTAATGGAGTAGAGGGCTCGACAGAGGAAGTGAGGGTGAAATTAGCTTGTAACAAAGGAAAAATAATTCTATTGCTGTAACATTCAGCCTCTCTCTCAAGAACATTAAGAATCTGCCATACTGGGTCAGACTGAAGGATCATCAAGCCTAATATTCTGTTTCCAACAGTGGCCAATCCAGGTCACAAGTACCTGACAAGATCCTAAATAGTGAGCAGATCCAATGCTGCTCTCATGCAGAGAGAAATAGTGGCTATTTCTTAAGCCTACTTGGTTTAGAGTTGCTTATCTGTTTACAGGTGTTCTCCTAGGACAGCAGGATGTTAGTCCATCTGGTGACATCATCAGATGGAGCTCTGCACGGAAAATTTCTATCAAAGTTTCTAGAACTTTGACAAAATGCACTGAGCATGCCCAGCATGCTAATATCCACGCGGGGTCCCTCTTCAGTCTCATAGAATTACGAAAAATAAAACAAACCCAGGAGAAACCCATCTCTGCGGAGTGGCAGGTGAGTTTTGTGAGGACTAACATCCTGCTGTCCTAGGAGAACCCCTGTTACAGGTAAGCAACTCTGCTTTCTCCTAGGACAAGCAGGATAGTAGTCCTCACATGAGGATGAACATGAGGATGAACGGTGCCAACGGGCACACTTAGTGCTGTTGTAACAAAGGGAGTCAGCCTGAACCTGAACAAAGGGCCTGAGGTAGGAAGAGTTGGGTTTAATTACTGAAAAGATTCTGTATGACTGACTGACCGAAATAGCTGTCACGTTGGCTTTCCCTGTCTAAGCAGTAATGTGAAGCAAAGGTGTGGAGGGAACTTCATGTCGCAGCTTTGCAAATCTCATCCACGGGGACTGCTCTGAAGTGGGCCACCAAGGCCGTCATGGCCCGTATGGAATGAGCTTTGACATAGCCCCTGAGCTTTATCCCCACTTTTTCAATCTCAATGTCTCAAGAGCCAAGCTACAAGCAAGAATAGCAAGTGATCCTCTGTGATGATGAAACCTTGATGCAGTAAGCCTCTGTCATAAGGCAATAACTGATTCCCTGCTCTTATGCCCATCAGATCAACATATGAAGGTCGCTATGGCCAATCCAGCACCACCTTAACGACCAGACTCTGATTACTCTCCTCACAAGAGACTATGGAGGAAAAACAAAGACAGCTGCTCTGTTGAAGAAACTATGGACTTTGGTGTTTATCCGTGTAGCTGTTAGATCCATCTTTGGTCCTCCCCAATGAGAACTAATACCTCCTCCACCAGCTCCCACTTTTGGATCCAGAGTGTGTCTGGCTGCATGTTTTCTCTCCCTATTTGAGCTGCTAAGATAGCTGATGGGTACCCTTCTGTCCACACCATGAGCAGAGTTCCTTCTTGTGCTAACCGACAACTTTTTATATCTGTTGACCATTTGCCACCACTGTGATGTTGTCCCACAATATCCTTACCGTTCTTCCTTGAATCATGGGCAGGAATGGACACAGGACCAAAAAATATTACACTGGTCTCCAAAAGATTTATTGGCTAGTTCACTTCTATCAGAGGCCAGAAGTCTGGTGCTGTTTGATCCAGACAGGGTACTCCTCAGCAGACTTGCATCTGTGGTGGTGAGGATCCAAATCAATTCCCTTATGAACTTAATGTTTTGGAAAGCCACTAGTCCAACTCTCCTTGGCTACTTTCATTAGTGGGAGGGGGGCGCACAAAATCCTGTGCCCTACGTGACCATCTAGATAGAAGGCCCACTGGAAAGGCCTCAAAGGCATGCAAACTCTTGGCACCATTTCCAAAGTGGCTGCCATGAAGCCTAACACCTGTAGATATGATCATGTCCAGGGTCTCTGCTTCCATAAGATGCCAAATCTGCACATTCAATTTGATCACCCAGGCCTTTGTCAAAACTACCTTCCCTGCCTGAGTATCAAATTGTGTACCTAGGTTTTCCAAGCTTCTGAGAAGGCACTAACTGGCTCTTGGCCAAGGTTTTTATTCATCCCAATAATTTCAAGATTTGGATCACTCTGCCTGCGGCCGTTCTGTTCTCTTGTATGGACGTGGCTCTTATCAGCCAATCATCCAGATATGGGGATATCAGCACAAACTCTTTGTAGAGAAAGGCTGCCACTATAATCAGTTTAGAAAAAACATTATTCTTGGAGCCATAAACAAACCAAACGGAAGGGCAAAAAACTGAAAATTCACATCACAAATCTGAGAAATCTGATGAGCTTATCTGTGCTCCAGTAAGAAGGAGAGAAGCAAGAAATTCCTCTCTGACCACCACAATTATTGAACAAAGATTCCATCTTAGAGGCCTATAGCAAAAAGCGGTAGAGATAAGATCTAAAATCAGTCTGAGCGTGTCTTCTTTCTTTGGAACCACAAAGTAGATAGGGTACAAATTAGACCTCTTTTGGCTTCTGAGACAGGCATTACACAACTGCCATTTGGCTGCTGAACTACAAGCAGGCACAATAAAGTAATCAAACCAGTCTGCTGAATTCTAGAGCACATCCATACTAGATCATTTCCAGAACCCAGTAGTCCCAAAATGTCATGGGTCCATTCTGACTTACCAGTGGAACCTTGGAGTGGACCCTCTGAACTTCATTATGAAGATCAAACATCCATTCCAACCCTCCCCAAAAGGAATACCTATGGCTTGTACCTCTGGTCCTCTGAGGAAAGGTGACTTCCCTGGCCTACATCTCCTGGGGTCTCTGAGGTGGCCTTTATAGGCAGAAACTTTGGAGGAATTCTGATTTCTGTCTTTTAGTAATCTCGGGACTTGAGACTCCCCCAGATCATTTACCAGCTTTTTCCAAGTACTCTCTGAACAACTTGCTCCTGAAGGGTAACGTGCAGGGACATGACTTGGGAGGCTGAATCTCTCACTCAGTGACAGCCAGTGCAACTTATGAATTGAGACTGCGAAGGTCATAGTGGAAACACAAACGAGATCATTTACTTTATTAGCATTTATCAATCGCTTTCCAGAAAAAAAAGTCCAAAGAGATACAGAAAATATATAATTACATAAAATACACAAATAAAATATAATAAAACAAATCATACAGTCCCAAACCAGTTAAGAGTTGACAATCAGGTCTTTAAGCCTTTCCTAAACTGCAATAAATTGGTTTCCTCTCTAAGCTGAAGTGGCATTTTTAAAAAATGTTATTCATTGAATTTTACAATATAAACACAAGAATCCTCTGTAGCAGAAATTATGAAAAATGTGTCATATTACATAATATAGTATAGCAAAATTGCTTACCTTGTAATAGGTGTTATCCCAGGACAGGAGGATGTAGTCCTCACATATGGGTGACATCATTGATGGCGCCCTATTGCGGGAAAACTTTCTGTCAAAGTTTCTAGAAACTTTTGACTAGCCCTGTGAGGCCACTGAGCATGCCCAGCATGCCATATTCTCTGTCACAGGGGTCTCTCTTCAGTTTCATATGTAGCAATAAGCTTTAGCAAAAATAAAATAATAAAACGTATCTGACCCAACTCCGCAGGGTGGCGGATGGGTTTTGTGAGGACTACATCCTACTGTCCTGGGATAACACCTATTACCAAGGTAAGCAATTTTGCTTTATCCCAGGACAAGCAGGATGCTAGTCCTCACATATGGGTGATTAGCAAGCTAGAAGCCGAGTCATTTTGAAGTGAAGCAACAGTGAAGTATTGTCGTTGAAAATGAGGCAGCCGAAGATCACAGCAGACTGGATGTAGAAGGAGTTGGGATTAAACTGGAAACAAGTTCTTTAAGACAGATTGTCCATATGCTGAATCTTGTCATCCTTGTTTGTCCAAACAGTAATGGAGCTGCAGAGGTGTGAAGAGAACTCCATGTTGCTGCTTTACATATGTCAAGAATTGGCACTGAACGATCATGTGCTACTGAGGTTGACATTGCTCTTACTGAATGCGCCTTTACTCGCCCTTGGAGAGGAAGGCCTGCTTTTTCATAGCAAAACTGTATGCAATCTGCTAGCTAATTGGATAGAGTAAGTTTCCCCACTGCTTTTCCCGGTTTGTTTGGATCATAAGATACAAACAGTTGAGTGGATTTCCTGTGGACTGCAGTGCGGTCTAAGTAAAAGGTTAGTGCACGCTTACAGTCCAAAGTATGTAAGGCCCGTTCTCCTTGGTGAGAATGAGGCCTTGGAAAGAATGTGGGCAAAACTATACATTGGTTCAAGTGGAATACTGTAACTACTTTGGGAAGGAGTTTTGGATGTGTCCGGAGAACCACTCTGTCATGTAGGAATTTTGTATAGGGTGAGTACGTGACAAGTGCTTGTAACTCACTAACCCTTCTAGCCGATGTAATGGCTATAAGAAAGATAGTCTTCCATGTAAGAAATTTAAGATCACAGGAATTCATGGGTTCAAAAGGAGAACGCATGAGTCTTGTTAAGACCAAATTCAGGTCCCATTCTGTGACAGGTGGTTGAATTGGTGGTTTAAGGTGAATTAAACCTCTCATAAATCTACTGACAAGAGGATGTATGGATATTGGTGCATCTCCCAACTTGTTATGGTAAGCTGAGATTGCACTTAACTGTACTCTTACAGATGTCTGGAGACCAGAATCTGAAAGATGGCATAAGTAGTCTAGTAGAGAAGTTGTGGGGCAGGAGAAAGGGTCAATACTCTTTTGCATGCACCACACAGCAAACCTTTTCCATTTCGAAGAATAATTCTTTCGTGTTGAAGGTTTACGTGAAGCTATAAGCACTTGAGATACATTGGTTGAAAGATTGAGTGGTTGTAAAATCAAGCTTTCAACATCCAGGCTGTCAGGGATAGGGATTGAAGGTTGGGATGGCGCAATCCACCCTTATCCTGAGTAATGAGAGTGGGAGCTACACCCAGGCGAATTGGCTCTCTGATTGAGAGGTCTAGAAGTGTGGGAAACCATACTTGTCGAGGCCAGTACGGGGCTATGAGTATCATGGACCCCTTGTCCTGTTGTAGCTTCACTACAGTTTTAGTTATGAACGGTATCGGAGGATACACGTATAGAAGGCCTGAGTTCCAAGGGCGAGCAAAGGCGTCCTTGGCTAGTTGGTGATTCTGTCTGTGCAGAATTTGTCCACTTTGTGATTCAGGCGAGACGCAAAGAGGCTTAATGATGGTTGTCCCCAACGTTGAAATATCCTGGTCGCTACTAAGGGATCCAGGGACCATTCGTGTGGTTGGAACTGGTGACTGAGTCAGTCCGCCACTACGTTGTGAATGCCTGCCAGATAAGTGGCCCAGAGAAACATTGAGTGTGTCAGGGCCCAGTCCCAAATCTGTGCAGCTTCTTGACAAAGGAGATACAAGCCCGTACTTCCCTGTTTATTGATGTACCACATAGCTACTGTGTTATCTGTCTGGATCAGAACAGTCTTGTGTGAAAGGCTGTCCTTGAACGCATGCAGAGCATAACGTATAGCTCGAAGTTCCAGGAAATTGATTTGAAATGTTGCTTCGAGTTTTGTCCAAGTACCCTGGGTTTGGAGATTGTCTATGTGAGCTCCCCAACCCAAGGTGGATGCATCTGTAGTTAAGGTTATCTGTGGGACTGGTTGCTGGAAGAGAAGGCCTTTGCGCAAATTGTCCTTGTTTGCCCACCAAAGTAGAGATGAACGTAGTTGGTGAGTTACTTGAACTGGAAAGGACAGTGGTTGAATGGCTTGGATCCATTGTGATCTTAAAGTCCACTGAGTTACCCTCATGGCTAACCTTGCCATAGGAGTGACATGAACTGTGGATGCCATGTGGCCTAATAAGGTTAGAAACTGATGAGCTGCTGCTTGTTTCTTTGAGTGAATCGAGTTTGCCAGTAGGGAAAGTGTGTCTGCCCGATGGTGAATAGAGTTTGCCAGTAGGGAAAGTGTGTCTGCCCGATGGTGTTCAATTCTGTTCCTATGAATTGAAGCAGGTGAGAGGGAACGAGGTGGGACTTTTGATAATTGATGAGAAAGCCCATGGAGTGAAGTAGAGTAATTGTTCGACTGAGAGAAGCCAGAGCTCCTTGTTGAGATTGACTTCTGATGAGCCAGTCATCTAAATAGGGAAAGACATGGACACTTTCCTTGTGCAAGTGTGCTGCTATTACTGCCAGACATTTGGTGAATACTCTGGGAGCAGAGGCAAGTCCGAATGGTAGTACTCTGTACTGGAAATGTTGATTACCCTGAAGTGCAGATACTTGCGATGAGGAGGGAATATTGTAATGTGAGCATAAGCATCTTGAAGATCCAGAGAACAAAGCCAATCTCCTGTTTGAAGAAGTGGAAGCATGGTGCCTAGAGAGACCATCCTGAACTTTTCTTTCTACAGAAATTTGTTGAGATTTCTGAGGTCTAGGATGGGACGTAGGCTTCCGATTTTCTTTGGAATGAGGAAATAACGGGAATAGAATCCTCTGCCCTGCTGAGTCCGGGGCACCGGCTCTACAGCCCTGGCTCTCAGAAGAGTGGATAATTCTACTTGCAATTGGATTATGTGATTTTCGTTTAGAGGAAGAGGTCTTGGAGGAGAATCTCTTGGAATGGAGAGGAAATTGAGTTGGTAACCTAGAGATATTACTGCAAGTACCCATCAGTCTGTTGTTATTTGTAACCAATGGTTGTAGGAGGAGGATACGCTGCCTCCTACCGGAAGATCTGGTTGAGGATTGAAGAGATGGCCTTGGTCTCTGGGAAAACCCTCAAAAGCCTGCAGCCAGTCCCGTCTGCGGTGGAGGTTGAGGCATAGCTGTCCTAGGTTGTCTGGGCTGAGCTCTTTGCAGCGGCCTAGTAGATCTGCCCCTTGATGCTGGAGGGTAATAATGCCTCTGTCGATAGAAGGGTCGTCTGGATTTTTTTCTTTGAGACCGATGAGATGACTGAGTAGCAGAATCCTGCGGAATTAATGAAAGCTGTCGCAGGGTTTCTGTGTGCTCTTAATTGTGCAAACCGCATCTTGCGCCTTGGAACCAAAAGGTTGTCACCAAGACATGGTAAGTCCACTAATTTTTCCTGAACTCAGCCTAAGGTCTGAGGTCTTAAGCCATGCCCTCTTGCACTTATACCAGAGGCCGCTACTCTGGAGGCTGTTTCCAACCCATCATAAGCGGCTTGGACTTCAAGCTTGCCAGCTTCAAGTCCTTTGTGAATAATTGCTTGGGCTGCTTCTTGATATTGCTGTGGTAATGATGTTGAAAACTCTTGCATCTGTTTCCACAGATTTCTTTGATATTGAGTCATGTATAATTGATAAGATGAAATTCTGGTATTTAACATGGCTCCTTGATAAATTTTTCTTCCCAGGGAATCTAAGAATCTATGATCCTTTCCTGGGGGAGTGGAAGAATGGGGCCTTATCCTTTTTGACTTCTTTTGTGCGGATTCCACAACCCACTGATTGGTGTGGAAGCTGTGCCTTTTGGTAGCCAGGAACAGACTGTACCAAATAAGTAGTGTCCATTCGTTTCCTGACAGCAGGTACTGAGCATGGGTGCTCCCAGAGTCGATGCTGTAAGTCTAGGAAGACCTCATGGACAGGTATGGCTACTACCTGTTTTGGAGGATCCACAAATTGGAAGACCTCCAATGTTTGCTGTCTAGCATCTTCCTCAATTACCAAGGTGAAGGGTATAGTGTCAGCCATATCCTGAACAAAATTTGTAAAGGATAAATCCTCCAGTGGAGATTTCTTCCTTTGGTCTGGAGGGGAAGGATCTAACAAATTCTTCTGAGGAAGTGTCTGTATGCCCATCATCCCAAGTATCATATGGATCATCCTGAGATGGAGATAACAGAGAAGATCTTGGTGGACGAGGAAGTCCTGAAGGACCTGGTTGCGGATCATCAAGGGGTATCTGTTCAGGAACCTCTTCTCGTGGCTTGGGAGGAAGAGCACAGACTACTTCATCAAATCTCTTCATGAGAAGTTGGTACAGTGCAAATTCAGGATGTCCTGGAGCCCCAGGTGACATCGGCATCGATGGTATCGGGTCTGGTATCGACGATGGAATCTGTGTTGGTATCGATGGTCGCCTCGGCATTGACTTAGGGTGCGAAGTCGGCATTGGTGCGGGCGCCGGAATCGACAATTCCTGCGTTACAGCTGGTGCAGGCAGAGCAGCTGTATGCTGTGGAGGTGTCTATGTTCCTTCCACAGAGCCCTGTGGAGGATCGACAACTGGTGCGTCTCCATGGGATGAAGGCCCTGGCGTCTGAGGTACCGGTGTTTCCTGGATTCTTGGCTGTTTCACGGTCGATTCCTCCAGGGAGAGAAGCGCCTCTGGTATTGATGTACGTCTGTGCCGATGACGGTGCTTTGAGCGGTGTTCGATCGCAGACTTCGTCGATGCTATCGATGACGTTGGCGATGGATGGTCCCCCGACCCTTCCGGATGACGTTTTTTCAAAATTATGCGCTTGGAAACTCCGGTCGGAGACGATTTTGTCGATGTAGAGGGAGATGGCAGAAGTTGTAGATGGAATAAATGCTCCATCTTTTCTTGGCGGGCTTTTCATCCCTTCGCGGTCATTTCTGCACATTTAGGACTGGTTGTTACGACGTGTTTTTCCCCCAAACAAAGCAAACACTCTAGGTGTGGGGGTCTGTAATGGACATTGTCCGATTACAGATGAGACATTTTTTAAATCCCGTAGCCATTTTAACGTCGATAGCAGTCGATGAATGAGGAGAAAAACGTGAGAGTAAAAAATTTTACTCAGAGTAAAAACGAGACAACGATTACGCACCAGCCAGTGGAAACCTGAGAGATCCCGATGTGGGAGAAAATGAGAATGAGAAATGTGACTTTTAGTCAGACAAAACACTGTGAGAAATGTGGGCACCAACTGTAGTACATGTGGGCACCAACGACATAGGAAAATGTGGGAAAGAGGTTCTGGAAGCCAATTTTAGGATTTTAGGTAGGAAGCTGAAATCCAGAAGCTCCAGGGTGGCATTCTCTGAAATGCTTCCTGTTCCACGTGCAGGTCCTCCAGAGGCAGGCAGAGCTCCACAGTTTCAATGCGTGGATGAGACGATGGTGCAGGGAAGAGGGATTCAGCTTTGTAAGTAACTGGGGAAACCTTTGGGGAAAGGGGAGACTTTTCCGAAAGGACGGGCTCCACCTTAACCAGAGTGGAACCAAGCTGTTGGCACTAACTTTCAAAAAGGAGATAGAGCAGCTTTTAAACTAGAACAAGGGGGAAAGCCGACAGTCACTCAGCAGTGCATGGTCCGGAGAAATGTATCCTTGAAGGATACTAATGAAACAGGAGAGTTAGGGTATCCCAACAGAGAGGTTCCATCAAAAGCAAACATAGTTCATATGCCTATATGTAAAAAATCACCAAAGCTAATGATTTCTGAATTATCCCAAACAACTGAAAAGCAGGTTGTTAAAACAAGCAAAAACCACACTTTGAAATGTCTGTATGCCAATGCCAGAAGTCTAAGAAGTAAGATGGGAGAGTTAGAGTGTATAGCAGCAAATGATGAGATTGACATAATTGGCATCACAGAGACTTGGTGGAAGGAGGATAAGCAATGGGACAGTGCTATATCAGGGTACAAATTATATCGCAATGATAGGGAGGATCAACTTGGTGGGGGTGTGGCACTTTATGTCCGGGAGGGTATAGAATCCAACAGGATAAAGATCATACAAGAGAGTAAATGCTCAGTAGAATCTATATGGGTAGAAATCCCATGTGTGTTGGGTAAGAGTATAGTGATAGGAGTATACTACCGTCTACCTGGACAAAATGGTCAGACAGATGATGAAATGCTAAGAGAAATCAGGGAAGCAAACCAATTTGGCAGTGCAATAATAATGGGAGATTTCAATTACCCTAGAAAGATGTCATGTAAATATGATTTTGCTTAATGTGCTGTTTACTTACAGAGCCATCATAACACCTGCAGGCATACCAGCGCTTTTTGCTTTGAGGTTTTGCCACTTCAGGTCACATTAATCATTGGCTCTAATCCTTTATTCTACTACATGTATTTAAATTGAATTTTTTTGAATTTTTTATAAAATTCTGTATCGGGGTTAAATCTTCCTTAGAGTGACTCTCAATGTCAGAATTACAAATCAGTCCGACGCGCGTTTCGCATCGCTGCATCAGGGACTGAAACACACACACTCCGCTTCAGAGAGCTGGAACTTACACCAGGATGAAAATCTTTTCCATTTGAAACTATAGACTTTTGAATTGAAGGCTTTTAGCTGAAGTAAGATGTCTTCTATGTCACTTGGAAGGAACAGGGAGGTCATTACTGAGTATTTAACATTCATTCTGTGAGGGCCAGCAAGGACAGTTTCCGATGGCAGAGTTTGCCTCCCTTCTGCAAGATGACAGACAGAGAAATCCTCAATCGGATCAAAGGCTGATTGAATAATTATATGAGGTAGGGAAATCAAACTACAGGCCGGTTAGCCTCACCTATGTGGTGGGAAAAGTATTGGAATCGCTGCTGAAGGAAAGAATAGTGAACTATCTACAAGCAGCAGAATTGCTGGTCCAGAGGCAGCATGGTTTCACCAAGGGAAGGTCCTGTCAGACTAATCTGATCGACTTTGATTGGGTGACTAAGGAATTGGATTGAGGAAGAGCGTTAGATGTCATCTACTTGGATTTTAGCAAAGCTTTGATACGGTCCCCGCACAGGAGGCTTGTGAATAAAATGAGAAGCTTGGGAGTGGTGCCAAGGTGGTGGCCTGGATAGCAAATTGGTTGAAGGACAGAAGACAATGTGTGATGGTAAATGGAACTTACTCGGAAGAGAGAGCAGTTGTGAGCAGAGTCCTGCAAGGCTCAGTGTTGAGACCGGTCTTGTTCAAAATCTTTGTGAGCGATCCAAAGTCAACGACAAACCTTTTCCATCAGAAAAAAATCAGCAGAACCAGGGGTCATGATTTAAAACTCCAGGGAGGAAGACTCAGAACCAATGTCAGGAAGTATTTCTTCACGGAGAGGGTGGTAGATGCCTTGAACACCCTTCTGCAGGAAGTGGTGAACACCAAAATTGTGAAGGATTTCAAAGGGGCATGAGAAAAACATTGTGGATCCATAAAATCTAGAGGATGTGAATGAGGAGAAGAAGCATGGGGGTGGCTTGCGGGAATGACAGCTACTACCTGGTGATTAATACCCTTATTCAATAAACACACACACCGTTAATGCGACTCCAACATTGCTCTACGTTTCAACAGCAAGAGAAAATGTGGAAAAAAGGATTTGCATTCACAAATAAGCGGGGGAGTAGCTTGCTTATTGCAGAGGTTATTACCCCAAATCAATTAAGCCTGATACTTCACTTGGAATACATATCCAGCGCAGCTCACTGCTTCAACTGCATGGGGGAATGAAGAAAAGATGATTTATATCAGACAACAACCAACAAGGACTGAATTGCACAGGCTGGGTGAACAAAAAAAAGAGTGGTAGCAGCTTCCTTATTGCAGCAGTTGCTACCCCTAACCAATTAAGTTAGATACTTTGCTTTGATGAGGCTCCAGCACTGCTCTGTGCATCAATGGCAGGGGGTAAGGAAATTGGAACCAAAAAGTTACCAATAAGGGCCAAGAGTAACAGATAAGTATGAGAAAAATAAGTGTGAAAGCTTGCTGGGAAAACTGGATGGGCCATTTGGTCTTCTTCTGCCGTCATTTCTATGTTTCTATCATGCTTGCATGGTCCTGAAGCACCTTCTGGAATGTCCTTGTAATTAATGGAATAGGCAAACCTGCATAAAGAAAACTAACTTTCTAGTGCAAGAGAAAAGCATTGGGGGCTGAATTGAACTCACTTGGAAGCATGGAGTAAAACCTGTTGCTCTCTGAAGCAAACAAGTCAATTGTCGGCTGACTCTGAAGGTTCATTACCTGTTGAAGGTTCATTACCTGTTGATTCAAGGACTATTCATGCTGTAGGAGAACTCAGTTGAGGCAGACTGCCGAAGTGTTTAGAGCTCCTGTTTTCAGGTAAGCTCTGCGACTGAGAGCCCATGCCCAGATCAAGAAAGTTTCCTGACAGAGAGTCATCTGGATCAAAATTCTTTTAACTATCAGAAGATAAGAGAACGCCTTTAGTGCTCATCAGATAGCACATAGCTCTAGGAGATTGATTTGAAGATGACTCTCCAATAAGGACCATGTCCCTTGAGTTGGTACTGTACTACATGAACTAGAAACGCCGGAGGAAAGCGTGGTAGAAAAAAATCACTTGAGGTAAAGCCAACATCCAGGACTGATGATTTTAACTACCACTGTAGGGTTGCCAAGATGTGATGGGATAATGGGTGCCGCAGATGGTCCCAATGACAACAAAGATCCCATTATAAACCTCTCATATTTTCAGCTATGATATGGAAATAATATACACTGCTGCTACCGTATGGGCAACGATGACCAAGACTGATCTTACAGAAGTCTGATCCTGCCGCAGGAGAGCCATCAACAGGCCCCTTATCACCATAGCCCTTTCATCTGGAAGGAATGCTTGTTCTAGAATCACGTCTATCCATGCTTCTGTGAATTGAATCCTCTGAATAGGAATGAAGCTCAACTTGGTAAAGTGGATCGGGAACCCCAAAAACTAAAGGAGTCAAATAGTCTTCTTGAGGGACTCCAGAACCCCTTACTAGGTTGGCCCTGTCACCAGCCAATCATCTAGATAGGGGAAGATGCAGATTTCCAGGCTATAAAGGCACACTGGTACCACTGTCAGGCACTTGGTGAAAACCTTCAACACTGCAGACAGGGCAAAGGGGGAACCGTATACTGGTAATGAGTCCTTTCCACTACAAACCTGAGGCATAGGTGTCTGAGCTCCAAGATGAATATCCAATCCCTAGGTTGAATGAAAGGAAGAATAAAGTAAAGTGAGTTCAATAAACTTTTTTTTGAGCCAGCAGTTGGTTCAATTTTCATAAATCCAGAACAGACTTTAGTCCCATGGTTTTCTTGGCAATGAGGAAATAGTGGGAGCAAAACCCCAAGCCGTGTAACTGGGATGCAACTATTTCTATCATCTTTTGTTGAAAGTGTCATTCCGCTTCCAGATGAAGACAGGCAGAGAGGTTCCAATTTAAAAAATGAAAACTTCTGTGTTGAGTAGGCAAAAGAGATGTTAGCAGTAACCACTCTACACAATCTTTATAGAAACATATAGAAACATAGTAATGACGGCAGAAGAAGACCAAATGGCCCATCCAGTCTGCCCAGCAAGCTACGCACTTTATCCTTTTTTTTTTCTTCCTTTTTCTCTCTCACACCTGTTACTCTTGGCTTCCAGTTCCCTCCAGCCCTATTTCCCCTCCACCCCACCACCAATGAAGAGAGCATCGCCGGATCTGCATCCAAGTGAACATCCAGCTCAATTAGGGGTAGCAACCTCTGCAACAAGCAGGCCACACCCCTGCCCCTGTCCACCCAGACTATACGATCCAGACACCGTTGGTTGCTGTCCACACCCAGATCCTCCCTTCCACACTCCCCCTGCCGCTGAAGCAGAGAGCCATGCATTGAAAGAGAAGTATCAGACTCTCTCCCTCGCCGAAGCAGAGCGCTACACTGGACATGCACTGAAAGTAAAGTATCGGCCCAGCTACACCTTGCTTCCCTGTGAATACAAATATTTTTTTTTTTTTTTTAAATTTTTCTTCCACATTACCTCTTGCCGTTGAAGCCCAGAGCCATGATGGGAGTCTCATCAACCCTGTGCATGTACACTGAACAAGGGCATTATCTCCAGGTAGTAGCCCCATTTCCGCGAGAGCCACATTAACTATCAACAAATATTGAACAAGCCTAATAATTGGCAATACCTATAGCCTATGACCTCACCGTTAATTTTACATACTCTTACCCACCCCTGTTTTTGTTTTTTTTTTTGGAGATGGCAGCCCTCCATCCTTCTGCTCCGTGAAGGTGGAACACCAACCACTGGCATCCCGCTCCATGAATGCCTCTGTGAATCCAATTATCCTTAGTGATCTTCTCTATTCAGACAGAAAAAAGATTGGACCCTCTCCCCACCAGAGGTAGTGGGGAGATGGACTTGAGACTAGTCACCTGCAGATGTTGTAGGGCCTTAAGCTGATGCCTTTCTTTTTAGTGCCTTCTGGCAGGAAGCTTTTGCTACTGAATGACAGTGATAAAGAGTGAAAGGGGTGTCCTTGGAAGAGTGCTTGTCTAAGAAAAGTACTGACAACTAGCAGGCAGAGGCTGGGTCACCTCCTCTGACCAACAAAGACTGAATAGCAGCTTGTTACTTCTTAATCCGAGCCAAACTCTCTTTAATCTAGCCTCCAAACAAGTTGTCTCCAGTACAAGGGATATCCCAACCAATCACTTATATCTTCCTGCAGACCTCTGGCTTGCACCCCAATGGCTGCCACTGAAGTTCTGGCCACCATATTGAATGCCTCAGACTTGAGAAGATTAGATATTTTTCCACACTCCTCTGCATCCCTCCACCACTTTACAAACTGTTCTGGGTCTAGCGATTCTGTTAGAGGCTTTAGTTTCTTAACACGCTAGTGTACCATACATTGCTGGCGTGCTGCTATACAACTGCTCAACATGGAATAATGGAAAATACTTTCTTTCCAAAGGTTTCCAGGAATTTTGGGTAATTCCCTAATAGTACTGGAAATCTTCAGTCTTCTTCGCCTACTTTAGAGATAGTCTTCCACAACAGAGTAATGAGAAAGCCTGACCACACCAAAACCAGGGGCTGGCTGCGCTCTGTAGCTCATGTTGAGTTTTTTTTTGGCTACCAGCAAATAGTAGGATTCTGCCACAAGAGTGGAGTATTAGCCTAGTGGTTAGAGCAGCGGGCTATGAACCAGGAGACCATGATTCAACTCCCAAGTTGGGCAAGTCACTTTACCCTCCATTGCCTCAGGTACAAGTAACCACACTACATAATCTTTAGAACCCAATGATCCTTAGTGATCTTCTCCACTCAGAAAGAAAAGGCTGGACCCTCTCCCCACCAGAGATAATGGGGAGATGGACTTGAGACTAGTCACCTGCAGATGTTGCGGGGCCTTAAGCTGATGCCTTTCTTTTTAGTGCCTTCTGGCAGGAAGCTTTTGCCACTGAATGACAGTGATAAAGATTGAAAGGGGTGTCCTTGGAAAAGTGCTTGTCTGTAAGAGAAGTACTGACAACTAGCAGGCAGAGGCTGGGTCACCTTCTCTGACCAACAAAGATTGAATAGTAGCTTGATGTTCCTTAATCGGAGCCACAATCTCTTTA
The DNA here is from genome assembly GCF_901001135.1 of Rhinatrema bivittatum. Lineage (NCBI taxonomy): Eukaryota > Metazoa > Chordata > Amphibia > Gymnophiona > Rhinatrematidae > Rhinatrema > Rhinatrema bivittatum. Next base: position 415,594,140 of record NC_042615.1, read on the forward strand.
ATCTAGCCCTCTGGGGATAGGGAAATACCTACATTACCTTAATGTAATCCACTTTGAAGTGCTCAAAAGAAGTGCAAAAAGCATAATAGAAAAATATAAATACATAAAATCTCAGATAGGAGGTCCTAGGCAGGTCATCTCAATCCTCAGAGCTGTCTCTTTCCTAACATGTACATCAACTTAGCCAAGAACCTAGAATAGTAGAGCTACTCTTCAGGGGGCAGGGGGTGGAGGAGAGGGATGTTGAGTTAAGTCAGGCAAGGGATCTGACAGAATGCTTGTTGAGCCTTCCTCTGACCCTAAGGGTGGGGGAATGTTGGTCCATGACCATGATTACGAAAGTAACTGAGGCAGAAACCTCTGTTGCCCCGGAGGGGATATACCCAGGAGATAAACAGATATAGCTGAAGCTCCTTCCTTATCCTCTGTCTGGGACTCCCCTGTCACAGAAGGCTTGCCTGACTGTTGGGGGCTAACTTGAGTGATGGGCTACACATAGGCATAAAAATAGGCGGTGCTTCAGCCTGCCGGAATATTTCTCCCATTTTAGTCAGAAGAGGCTCCAAAACTCCTCTCCTGTCTTCCAGTGTCAAGAAAGTAAAGAAATCTTTCGAACTCTCTAAGCTGATTTACTGGCTGCTGTGTGCTGTGGGCAAAGACATCAGAAATCCAAATAAGCTCTTCACGTTGCTGGAAAAGAGCTGAAGCACTTGGCTCTAAGGAGAGGTTAGGCTCCGAGACACACTGTGTCAATTGAACCAAGCTCCACAACAAGACCTCCGTTGTGGTCTTCCATGCTGAATTGCTATGGTCTAGTGCTTTTCTCACCAACACTGCAGTTGGCATAGGCTTAGATGGAGTCAGTGCTGGCACCTCAGGTCTCCAAACTGACAACACCTGGCAGTGCCTTGGAAGGGCTGGTAGAACAAGTGAGTCAGTGCCAAGGGGACTTTTCATGCTACAAAGGGCGGCTTCACCCTCTTGCATGGACTCTGTTTTGGAGATGGGGGCTTGCTAAGGCACCTTTGCTTTAATGCTTTGCTTGATCCTGTGCTTAAGGAGGATCTGGAAACTAGTGCCACAGGTTGAGGGCGGGGACCTTAACAGTAGAGTGGGAATGAGGGAAACCTTGAATCAAATTGATGCAGCAGGAGCCTTGCTGTTCCGGGATGAAGAAAAGGCTCCTATGCCTCGAATCATGCCAGTATTTACTGTTAATTTTACCCAACAACTGCCAAATAGGTGTATCTCATAACATAACCAGCAACGTAAACCACACCAATGAACTTTGGGAATATTTTTTATATATATAATAAACAAGACCTCATATAATTAGAGGAGCTTATAAACTTGATAGCTCACACTAAAATTCATTAAGATTTTACCACATAATTTGCATTGCATTGTGGTTTTTCCATATTTATAATCATAGGTCTCGATTATATTTTTAACTTGGTCAATCACGCTTATCATAAATTTTTCAACAGTGAATAACACTTATCTTAAAAGCTGAGTGATCAACAACGCTTGAAAGAGTGATCATTTATCATGATGCCCGACACGGCTCGGGTTTCTTTTAGTGCTTCATCAGGGGCAAACATTCAATATAGTTGTTTCTTGCGTTCTTAACCGCGTCGCACTATACCTCAGATAGGAAGTTTCCCTCATTCCCACTCTACTGTTAAGGTCCCCTCTTCTCAACCTATGGCACTAGTTTCCAGATCCTCCTTAAGCACAGGATCAAGCAAAGCAATAAAGCAAAGGTGCGGTTAAGTTCGCAAGAAACAACTATATTGAATGTTTGCCCCTGATGAAGCACTAAAAGAAACACGAGCTGTGTCGGGCATCATGATAAATGATCACTCTTTCAAGCGTTGTTGATCACTCAACTTTTAAGATAAGTGTTATTCACTGTTGAAAAATTTATGATATGCGTGATTCACCAAGTTAAAAATATAATCGAGACCTATGATTATAAATATGGAAAAACCACAATGCAATGCAAATAATTATGTGGTAAATTCTTAATGAATTTTAGTGTGAGCTATCAAGTTTATAAGCTCCTCTAATTAATATATGAGGTCTTGATTATTATATATATAAAAAATATTCCCAAAGTTCATTGGTGTGGTTTACGTTGCTGGTTAAGTATTTACTGTTAAGCACTCTCCAGGATTCCTGAATCTTCTAGGCATTAGATTGCTGAGCTCTAGGGAACATATGACCATAGTTATAAGTTAGCCATATCATGTTTGGGGCCTAGGCATTTGTAGTAATCTTCAGGGGAATCCATGATGGACAGTCAGCACCTTTTATTAGCAGCCATTTTCTTAGGCCTTTCCCCAAACTTTAGAAGTTTATTTAACTTTACTTATTTTCGGGACGATACAGTAAAGTGCGCTCAGTCCGAGCGCACTGTTAGCCCCCATTTGTATGTGCGTTTTCCACGCGCTATTTTTACCCCTTATACAGTAAGGGGTAATAGCGCATGGAAAACTCACGGCAAACCCCCCCAAAACCAGTAGCGCCCGCAACATGCAAATGCATGTTGATGAGCCTATTAGTTAGTCCCGCGCGATACAGAAAGTAAAATGCGCAGCTACGCCACACATTTTACTTTCAGAAATTAACGCCTGCCAAAGGTAGGCGTTAATTTCAGCCGGCACCGGGAAAGTGTACAGAAAAGCAGAAAAAAAAACTGCTTTTCTATACATCCTCCGACTTAATATCGTAGCGATATTAAGTCATAGGCCCCAAAGATAATAAAAAAATAAAAATTCTGCCCCTGGGTTGGAAAACAGATACTCAATTTTGCCGGCATCCGTTTTCCGAACCTGTGGTTGTCAGCGGGTTCGACAACAGACGCCGGTAAAATTTAGTGTCGGCTGTCAAACCCGCTGACAGCCACCACTTCTGTCAATAAGGAGGCGCTAGGGACGTGCTAGTGTCCCTAGCGCCTCCTTTTTAAGGCAGGCCCTAATTTGCATACCTTGGCTTACTGAATAGTGCGCCCAAGAGTGTGGCCTGGGCGCGTGTCGGGAAAGCGGGCGCTCACTGGCTCTCCCGCGAGGTTTACTGTATCGGCCCATTTAAGAGTTAGTACTTAAAAATGCTGCTGAGGGGCTGTTGAAGCAGTGAGGAAAATTTTTGTAAGAGATACAGTGAGACAGAAAAATATAGAGAGAGAAAGCGAGGCTCACACAAACATGAATGAGCTCGGACAAAAACAGATTGAGCAGCTCGAGAGGCAGTGTGTGTAGGAACCAACAGACAAAATTATCCACACTTACAAACTGCCAATATTGAAATCCAGGCAGCATCACCATATACACACACAAATATAGATAGATGGAGATATATATATATAGGCAGTTTGTAAGTGTGGATAATTTTGTCTGTTTGTGCCCACACACACTACCTCTGGAGCCGCTCAATCTGTGTGTGCACGCGTGTGTGTGTGTGTGTGTATATATATATATATATATACACATACACACACACACACCTATCTATATAGATATATATACACACATCTGCAAATATAAAATCTTTTTATTTTTGCAAATATTGTATTATATTTGTTTAAACACAAAATAAAAACACCAAATTGTTAGAATATATTTAGCAAAAAACCACAGTCCTTAAATAAATCTATGGTCCACTGCTTGCATAGATACAAATAACATTAAGACGATTTAGCCCTGCATTGGACCCTGCATTTAGCCCTGCATTGGACCATAGTTTTTCGCTAAATATAGATTCTAAAAATAATTAGGTGTTTTTATTTTGTGTTTAAACAAATATAATACAATATTGTTTACAGAAAGAAAAAGATTTTTAGTATGATAAGTATTTTTGCTTGAATTACTTAACTACCTACTAAGCTAAATTTACACTAGTGTTCATGTTTTTCTATTCTGAAGTATATTACCACTGAAACATTTGATTGTATATTTGTACTGCCTCATCATTGTATTACTAGTTAAAAAATTACAAATGGTGATTGAATTCATTTTTTTTGGGAGGGTTAGGGAGTTGAGAAAGAAACACAGATATAGCAGAGCTGCCTAACTGTAAACAGGTGTTCTCAGAGGACAGCAGGATGTTATTCCTCACATATGGGTGACATCAGATGGAGCTCAGACACGGAAATCTTATGTCAAAGTTTCTAGAACTTTAACTTGCACACTTAGCATGCCCAGAATGCCTTCTCGCAGCGTCCCTCTTCAGTCGTACAACATAAAATTACACATAAATAAAAAACAGGAGAAACTGATCTCCGCGGGGTAGTGGGCAGGTTTCATGAGAACTAACATACTGCTGTTCTCAGAGAACACCTGTTACAGGTAAGCAACTCTACTTTCTCTGAGGACTACCATCCTCATGTCTGAGGATGGTAGTCCTCAGACATGGGTGAATCCCTAGCTTCAGGCTGTACCCCAACATAAAAAGGTGAGCAACAAAACACCCAAAACAGGTGCCAATGGGCACAAGAGTTTTGTTGGTAACAAGAGGGGGAAAGAACCTGAATAAAAACAATGTGTCCTAGGACAACTCCTGCAGGAGTGGAAACCAGACCTGTCTTGGCCAATAAGAGGCTGAGGATCATAGTCCCCTTTTCCTCACAAAGCTTCAAGAAAGTCTTCACCACTAAGGGAATCAGAGGAAAAGTGTACAGAACACCTTCGCCCCAATGTTGGGCGAGTGCATCTGAGGCTGGTTAGCCATCTGTCCTGTACAGGGAGCAGAACTGAGGTACCTTTCTGTTGCAAGGGGTCCACATCTGGGCTCCCAGAGGCAGAAGATCCAAGTCACAATCCCTTGGGTCCAGAGACCACTTGTGTGGTCGAAAGGCACGACACAGTCTGTCCGCTAACACCTTGTCTGCTCCGGCTAGATACATAGCCCTGAGCAGCATCCCGTGGGACAGGGCCCATTACATCACCTTTGACTCTACATGCAGGCAGCTACGTGTGCCCAGATGACCCTGAAAGGACATCACTTTCAACTCTACATGCAGGCGGCTACATGCCTTATACTACGCATCCATGCGGGGTCCCTCTTCAGTTACTCTTCTTCTGCGGAGCTGCAGCAACAACGTTTTTGAGCCTCACTCTTTTTTTGGCCTATTTCTGGAAAACTTCCACAATTTCCCTTTTCGCCGTAATACTTTTTTTTTTTAGACTGTAGCTGTCTGCATTCGACACTAGGACCCTATCTAATCTTTCCCAGAACGTTCCTAGTTAAGGGCTTTCGACGTTTATTGGTAAGTTTCCTTTTGCAGTCGATTACCCCAAGCAGCAGGGCTTCGGTGCCTGCCAGCCATCGACCCCCCCATCAGCATTGATTTTGATCTTGCCTTCCATTTATTTCATCCCGTCATGGCCGCATCTGGGTTTAAGCCATGCCCTTGGTGCCCAAGGACCATGTCCATCACTGATCCTCATTTATTTATTTATTTATTTAATATATATTTCTATACCGGACTTCACGAATAGAAATTCACATCAGGCCGGTTTACATGGAACTTGGGGGAAAAACAAGTGTAACCAAGAACAAGAAGGCTGAATCAAGCAAAGTTACATAAAACAGGGGCATTGAACTTGGGGGCTAGAGTAGCCAGGAAGAAAGGTAAGGCGGAAATAAGCAACAAATAAATAATGATGAATATGTAATTTGCCTGGGGGTATCGTATGACGCCTGGGGTTGCCACAAATGCGCCCAGATGACCCTGAAAGGACATCACCTTCGACTCTACAAGTTAAAGCGCCTCTTCAGGTTGAAGAAGTCTGGGGCATCGACTGCATCGAAGGACCACAAAGCCACACCGATGGACAAAGCCATCAAAATCAAGCTGAAGATATCAGACTCAAAACATGTAATAGTTATAAGTAATCAGATTAGAGATGATTTGTTTGATAAATATTTCTTTAAAACATGAAAATATTTTTAAAAAGTAACAGATCTAATAAATGAGACTTACAGAACATAAGGTAACAAGCTGGGATGATAAGGATGTGGTGGAATTGGTTGTTGAGATCGGTATCTGCTGCGCCCTGTTAGTCTCCGAGGCATGAAAGGAGGGTAAGGCTGTAAAAACAAAACAAAAAAAAAACCAGAAGAAGTTTTAACCAAATACAAGCACTGAAATAGTTCAAACTGATTACAAATCCATTAACTTTGTGTTGTGCCTTAGCTTCGCAATAGCACTGAAATAAATCACCTAATGAAAATGCCAGGATGATCAATTGGAGCCAAGCTGCAAATTTAGCAGAGATGCTTACCTGTAACAGGTGTTCTCATAGGACAGCAGGATGTTAGTCCTCACATATGGGTGACATCACAGGATGGAGCCCAATCACAGAAAACTTTTGTCAAAGTTTCTAGAACTTTGACTGGCACCTACTGGGCATGCCCAGCATGGCACCAACCCTGCATCCAGCAGGGGTCCCCCTTCAGTCTTGTCTTACAGTAAAAAATACATGCGAAAAATAAAATAAGAAAACGTAAACGAACCCAACACCATGGGGAGGCGGGCGGGTTTTGTGAGGACTAACATCCTGCTTGTCCTGTGAGAACACCTGTTACAGGTAAGCAAATCTGCTTTCTCACAGGACAAGCAGGATGGCAGTCCTCACATATGGGTGAGTACCGAGCTGAGGATGCCCGAGCAATGCACCAAATGTACCCAAAGACGCGCAACAGGCATAACAGCTGGGGTGGAATTTGGTAAAGGGCATCCTGAACCCTTACGAGTTGGTGGAAGGATGCTAGTACGTCAAATAAGTTGCGTAGCACAGACTGGCCGAAGATGGAATCTTGTCTGCCAGCCTTGTCTAAACAATAATGGGCTGCGAAGGTGAAAGTGGGTAGTATAATGGATTGATTAATATGAAACTCAGATACTACCTTCGGCAGAAACGTAGGGTGAGTGCGGAGTACTACCCTATCATGCAGTAGGTTAGTGTAAGGCGGGTAGGTGACCAAGGCCTGTAACTCACTAACTCTGCGAGCGGATGTGATCGCCAAAAGAAAAATCACTTTCCATGTGAGATAGCGGAGATCACAGGATTAGAGAGGCTCAGACAGCGGTTTCATGAGCCGCCCCAAAACAATGTTGAGGTCCCAGGAAGGGGCCGGAGGGCGCAGTGGAGGTTTAAGGTGGAAAAAGCCCTTCAAAAAGCGTGTTACAAGGGGTTGTACTGAAATGGGTACATCCCCGACACCTTTATGGAAGGCAGCTACTGAAATGACACGTACCCTGATAGAAGTTTTGAGGCCCGTCTCTGACAGGTGCCAGAGAGAGTCCAGAAACTTCGGTGTGGGACAAGTGAAGGGATCGATGGACATGGAAGTACACCATCCTGTAAATCTGTTCCATTTATAACGATAAGACTGCCATGTGGAAGGCTTTCGTGAAGCTACTAGGACACGGGAAACTGGCTCTGAAAGGTTAAGAGGTTGAAGTATTAACCTTTCAACATCCAGGCAGTCAGGGAGAGGGCCTGGAGGTTGGGGTGATGAAGGCAGCTGTCGTTCTGAGTGATCAGAAGCGGGTCCTTCCCCAGAGGAATGTGCTGGTGCACTGATAGGTCTTGGAGAACTGGAAACCAGACCTGGCGTGGCCAATGAGGGGCTATTACAATCATTAGTCCCTTGTCCCTTCGCAACTTCACGAAGTCTTTGAAATGAGTGGAAGTGGAGGGCACGCATAAAGGAGACCGCTGGCCCACGAGAGGGAGAAAGCATCTCGGAGCTGAAGGTGTTGGCTGTGAGTGAGGGAGCAGATGTTCCCTACCTTGCGGTTGTGGATCGATGCAAAGAGGTCTATGTGAGGGTAACCCCAACGTTCGAATAGCGAGTCCTCTACAGTGGGTTTGAGGGACGACTCAGCTTGTCTGCCAACACATTGTCCACTGCTGGCAAGAAGGTGGCCCTGAGGTACAGAGTGGGAAAGGGCCTCCACCCATATCTGTGCAGCTTCCTGACACAGGAGGTAGGAGCCCGTTCCTCCTTGCTTGTTGATGTACCACATGGCCACCTGGTTGTCTGTTTGAATCAGGATGACCTGTTGGAAAGGTGATCCTGAAAAACCCTGAGAGCATACCTGATTGCATGAAGCTCCAGGAAATTTATTTGGTTTTTGGTTTCCTCTGGAGACCAAATGCCCTGAGTTTGCAGGTTTCCAATATGTGCACCCTAGCCGAGGTTGGAGACATCTGTTGTCAAGATTATTTGAGGTTCTGGAACCTGAAATGGAAGGCCTTGTAGCAGATTGGATTGATTTACCCACCAAGCCAGCGATAAGGGGAGCTGTTTGGTGATGAGGACAATGGTGGACATTGGCTGAAAAGACTGAATCCACTGTGATTTTAGAGTCTACTGCATTACTCTCATGACAAGGCGGGCCATGGGAGTGACATGCACCGAGGAGGCCATATGACCCAGTAAGATCAGAAAGTGACGTGCAGTTGAGTGTTGTCGAGACTGCAGTCGATGGGCCAGAGAAGCGAGAGTGAGAGCTCGATCCCGAGGTAGGAAGCCTTTCGCTTTTAGAGTGTCCAAGTCTGCTCCTATGAATGATAGGGTTTGAGAAGGAACTAGCCTGGATTTTGGACATTTTATTTTATTTATTTAAAAACTTTTCTATACCGTCGTTTAGTGATATACCATCACAACGGTTTACAGATAGGCACGTAAATAAATTAGGTTTGGATTATAATTTATCTAGTAGGTGCCAATAACATTTTTCAGTTACATGATTCAAATAATATACGCTATATGTGATGTGGATTGTAATTCCATTTATGGAATATCCATACATGAAATATACTGTACTTTCTTTTAAATTAATGCTTAAGAATGATAGAAAATAAAAAGATAGCATATATGTTATCTGGTGACATATCTGTGTGTAGGAGTTCCTTTCTTGTTTATTAGTACTACCTATTCCCCACTCTCACTTTGAAAAGCTTTTTTGAAAAGCCATGTTTTTAAACTTTTTTTTTTTTTTTTTTTTTTAAAGAGTTCTAAATCTCTTAATCAATCTTATTTCAAGAGGCATTGTGTTCCATAATATTGGACCGGCTAATGATAGTGCTCTCTCCCTCACTTGGATCAGTTTAGCTGTCTTTACAGAGGGTATGGTTAGTAGAGCTTTATTTGCTGATCTGAGATTTCTCTGGGGGGACACGTAGTCGTAATGCAGTGTTTAACCAACCAGTATTTTCTTCATTGATTAGCTTGTGGATTGTGCATAGTGTTTTAAATTGTACTCTTTGTTCGATTGGCAGCCAGTGTAATTCGGCAAGTGTTTGAGTGATGTGGTCCCTTCTGCTTTTCCCAGTCTGGTCTGAGTTCTGAAGACTTTAGCCAGGCCCATCTCCTCACACTAATTCCTGCCGCCGATACTCTGGTGGCGGTGTCGAAGATATCGTATGCTGACCGTACTTCATGTTTGCCAGCATCGAGGCCTTTCTGTGCTAGGGCATGAAGCTGGTCCTGGAATTGCAAAGGTAAGGCTTCAGCAACTTCCTGAATCTTCGTGAACAGGGCCCTGTTGTATTGGGTTATGTACAATTGGTAGGAAGCACTGCGAGAGATGAGCATTGAGCCATGGAATGCACGCCTTCCAAATGTATCCAGGAATGTTTGTTCTTTTCCTGGGGGAATGGAAGAATGAGGTTTGGAGCATCGTGCCTTCTTCTAGGCTGACTCCACAACCACTGAGTGATGATCTAATTGAGTTCTCTGGAAGCCAGGGGCTGACTGAACTAGGTAGGTGGCATCTGCCTTTCGGTTGACAGGTGCCACAGAGCCAGGGTGTTCCCAATTTTTCTTTAAAAGGTCCAAGAGGATTTCATGAATAGGGATAGACATGATTTCCTTAGGAGCATCGAGAAACTGGAGAGCACCAGCATCTGATGCCTAGAGTCCTCTTCAGTCTGAAGCTGGAATGGAACCATTTCAGACATTTCCTTTACAAAGTTGATAAAGGACAAGTCCTCTGGAGGAGAACGCTTCCTTTCATTGGAAGGAGAGGGCTGTGAAGGCAGATCATCAGTATCCTGGGACGAATCATCGGTCCAACGATCGTAAGGCTCATCACCAGCTCCCATATGATCAGAAGGGAGTATCGGTGTTATTCCGGAAGGCCTGGGCCTAGGCATCGATGGCCTCGGAAGTGGAATCGAAGGCATCGATGGGGGCATCGAATGAGGCATCGGCGGAGGTACCGATAGAATCGGCGACATCAATGGATGTGTCGGTGGCAGCACTCAGGAGGGCGGAATGGAGATCGGTATTTCTTCTTCTTCTGCCGATGACAAGGGTATCTGTGAGGAAGGAATCGGGGCCATTGGTTTCCTCGGATTCACCGGTGGAAGGGCACTGATTAACGCATCCATTCTTGCCAATAGCGGTGCAATCGCCATAGATATTGGATCGGTGGCCGGATCAGGAATCGGCATCGAAGGAGGTTTGAACCCCTGGAGTGCTTTACAGATGGCCTCTTGGATCATCCGATCCAATTCCTCACGGAAACCTGGGGCATGGATGCCTGGTTCCAGAGTAGGAAGCAGCACTGAAATAGCTGGAGGGTCCACCGGTGAAAGTACAGGACTTCTTTGTTGGTGGCTCAGACGATGTCGATGCCGAGGGCTTGCCTGTATCGGTGGCCTGAGCTTTTCGATGGCTGTGTCTATGTTTTTCTCGATGCTCTCCTCGGTCTTTTTCCTGAGGAGAACAGAGGGGGGGGGGGTGGAGTCGAAGCTGGTCGGGCAGCAGTGGTTTCCCGGTGCTGGCGCGAAGTAGACGGCAGTGGTTCAGACAACGTTGAAGCTATCGATGGAGTCGGGGTTTTTGACCAAAAGAGAAGACCCATCTTCTGCAGCTGAGCCTTGCAACCTTTTGATGTCATTTGGGCACATTTGGTGCAAGTAAGGAGATCATGGTCGGACCCCAAACGCATCACACAGACCATGTGAGGGTCAGTGATGGACATTGTTCGAGTGCAGTCAGGGCACCGACGGAAACCCGACGCCATGGCCTCGACAATATTTAGCCATGGTGCGGTTGATGGCCGGTAGGCCGCGAGGGGAAAACTCGACAGGAATCGACCGCAAGCATGCAAAAAAAAAAAACTTACCGTTCGACTGCGGAGCAAAGATATTGATAAGGGGACCCCTGTGGGGTAGAAAATTTCTGAATTTTTTGATAAAGTTCTGTGACGAAAAATTCCTGTCAGGAATCTCTGAAGAGCTCCTTAACCCACGTGGCTACTGCTGCGTGGAAAAAAGAAGACTGAAGGGCTCCCCTGCTGGATGCAGGGTTGGTGCCATGCTAGGCATGCCCAGTAGGTGCCAGTCAAAGTCCTAGAAACTTTGACAAAAGTGTTCCGTGATTGGGCTCCATCCTATGATGTCACCCATATGTGAGGACTACCATCCTGCTTGTCCTGTGAGAAGGCTCCCTCAACACACACAGAATTTCCTCTTCTCCCAGTGTGCTCACATGACTAACCTTGGAGTCTCACCCCACATGGATATATACATGGGGGTACATGGACGCCCTTCCTCTGACCAGAGCTCTCTCTTAACATGGGTGCACCCCCCCCAGGTGCCAAGGGCTTTCACCTCATGCACCCCTACCTCCAATTGCCCTGGGCTCTCACCCTACACAGGTGCACAAGCACATACATAGACTGCTCAGAGCTCTTGCTGCACACACGGGCACCCAACCCACCAACTGCCCAGAGCTCTCATCCCACATGAGTGCACATACACCCCCTCCCACCGCCCAAGGCTCTCGCCCCACATGAGTGCATGCACAAACCTCCACCCACCACTCCCTTGGCTTAGGGCTCTCGGCCCATACAGGTACATGCACACATGTACCTCTTCCCTAGGCTCTTGCCCTACACAGGTAGGCATACACGTACACACAACCACCTACCCTATCCTTGCACAGGGCTCTCGCCCTACACACCATCACACCCCACCTCATATGCCCTCCTGTCTAATGCTTTCATTCCTCTCCACCCCCCCCCCACTCAGAGCTCTTATCCCCCCCCCATAACACCCACAGCTCTCCTCCCACGCTCTCCCACTCAAACTCAGGACTTTCATCCCATGATATGCACACTTTCACCATTCTCACTAGCCACCTAAATCTCTCTAGTCTTCCTATGTGCTCTTACCCTTCTTCACCCTGTGCTTTTATCCTTCTCTCCCAACAGTGCTCATCTGACTTCTAAACTAGTGCGATTCTCTCTCTACTCCATACTGATGCCTCCTCCCCAGAGAGCATACCCTTCTTTTTGTACTTGCACTCTACCTTCTCTCCCCCCAACACAGTGCTTTCCCCTTGTTCTTACCTCCTGCAGACTGATGCCCATAATAGGAAATAGTACTGTTTAGAGCCAGACTCCTCCTATCGCCTCCCACAGCTGCAGAAGGCATACAATGGAGGCTGTGCATGCAAATCTCTCATATGCATATTAATTGTGGATATCCTGAAAGCCTGGCCTATTTATTGTTCTGAAAGACCGGGGTTGGCCACCCCTGCTCTAGAGAATGAATTGATCAAATCTGATGTGTTAAAAGACAGTATTTTTAAAAGTATTAGATGTAAACGAACGAACTGAATGCCATGTTACAGCCTTGCAAATCTTCTCAATGGAGAATGATTGTCAGATGGGACAAATGCTGTGGTGGTTCTAACAAATGAGCCTTGACATGAACATCTATAGTCAGACCAATTTAGCAAAACAAAAGGAGATGCAAACTAATTGGAAACTGCATGTTGCAGTCAAACAAAAAGAAATACTGGGCTTCAATCGGCTCCTGACAGAACAGCTTTTATTTATTTATTTTTTACAATCTAAATTGAAGAGCTTATTCACATTTATGATCATGTGCAGTAGGAAAAATGTTGGCAGGACAACTGGTTACTATAACTTCCTCTATGTAAGTTTACCAAAGAAGCCACTCTTACAAATTATTTTATTTAAAACATTTTCTATACCACATTCTCATAATTGGAATGCCTGAAGCGGTGAACAAACAAACTGAAAAAATTAAACACATACAAATTAAAAATCACATAAACACAAAAACGAAAAACCTTCAAGCTTAAACACTGCCAGTCAAAGATTTATTCACCTTCAGGATGAGAAAAAGAAGTCAATCTTTTTATGAAAGGCAAGAAAATTTGTTTCCAACCTGATTTCTTGTGGCAAAACCATTCCACAAAACTGGCACCACCACTGAGAATGTCCTTGTCCTATTTCCTGTCAGTTGCATATGCTTTACAATAGCAACTTTTAAAAATCCAACCTGAGATGACCTCACAGCTTTTATAAAGAGAATCCCTAATCGATAACTGGGATTGACCCAAACCATACAAGATCTTTAGAGCCAGCACCTTAAATTTAGTTCTTCCCATCATGTGTAACCAATGTGATGAAATAATGGAGTAGCACTGGCCTTCTTAAAATTATCCATCACCACATTTTGAAAAACTTGCAATTTATGAATAACCTATCTGGAAGGCCCACATATCAATTGCAGTAATCAATGGTACTCATTACTAAGGTCTGTATTACTGATCGGAAAGCCTGATGGTCAAATAAATGGCTTCAGCTGTTTAACTAAATGAAAATTATAACAGGCTTTCTTTACTACCATAGCAACATGGGGCTCCAAAGATAGTAAAGTGATTGAAGTGTTATCTGAAAAGAAAGAAGAAACCCAATGCATACAGAAATTCCATAATATAATCAGTAACCAAAGGAAAAAGCTCATTGTGCTGGGTGACTGTCAGAGGCACTAATCTGGGAACTCTTATCGAGGGAAACACTACAGTTAAAAGCCTCCCAGGATCATCGGCCAGCAGAAATGCTATTCAAATAGTCAAAATGATCAAAGAAGAAAGCAAAGACTCTAAAGTTGATATTATCATCCATCTGGGAACCAAAGACCTTGCTAGAAACAGCATCCAAGTGGTACAGAGAGATTTCCAATCTCTAGCGAAGCAGATTAGTCACATGGCGACAATCATTGCCTTTGTTACCTGTTCATGGAAAGGTGAAGGAGATGCTAAGCCATATTAATAACGTCAATATATTTATTTATTTAACACTTTTCTATACCGACCTTCATGGTTGAAAGACCATATCAGATCGGTTTACATCGAATTGGGGAACTGCAACAAAACACAATAGTTTGAACAGGAAGAACAAAGTTACATTCAACAGGGATAATAAACTTGGAAGCAAAGACTGCTGGAATGAAAGGCTAAGAAAGTAGAAAATAAATAGTATAAACAAATTGCTGAGTCTGGGGAGGCTCTTATACCGAGCTTGAAGGGGGTGTGGAGATCAATTGTTCATGAACGGATGTTCTGTCGTCTAGTGTGTATCAGGGGGATCTGAGAAGGCTTGGCGGAAAAGCCAGGTCTTAAGCTTTTTCTTAAATGTAAAGAGGCAGGGTTCCATTCTAAGGTCGGGTGGGATGTTGTTCCAGATAGCTGGGCCTGCTGTCGAGAAGGATCGATCTTTGGTCGAGGTAAGGCATGTGGCTTTTGTAGGTGGGGCCTGTAGGGTTCCTTTATATACTTCTCTAGTCGGTCTGTTGGAGAAATGGAGATTGAGAGGGAATTCAAGGTCCAGATGCAGGTGATTGTGGATGGATTTGTGGATTAAAGTGAGTGATTTGTGAAGGATTCTGTATTTTCACTGGGAGCCAGTGTAGGTTACGGAGGGTGGGAGATATGTGTTCTCCACAGTTAGTGTTGGTCAGGATTCTTGCCGCAGCGTTCTGTATCAATTGTAGTGGTTTGGTGATAGAGCTGGGGAGGCCCAGGAGGAAAGCGCTGCAGTAGTCTATTTTAGCGAATATCAAGGCTTGCAGAACTGTTTTGAAGTCGTGGAAGAAGAGTAGAGGCTTGAGTCTTTTTAGAACCTGAAGTCTGTAGAAGCAATCTTTGGTTGTGGTGTTGATCATTTTCTTTAGGTTTAAGCGGTTGTCGAGTAGAATCCCGAGATCTCTTACGTGGGTATGCGTGAGCTGGGAGTTGAGGTTGGTCTGTGGGAGCGGGTTGTCTTGGTTGGAGGAGATGAGGAGGAGTTCGGTCTTAGATGCATTAAGAACCAAGTTAAGGCTATTGAGAAGGCTGGTGATCGATTTGGCTCAAATCCTGGTGTAAGGAACAAACTTTTGGATATATGGGGGCTGGGGCAGTGTATGGAACAGTAAAAAGTTCTTTGTCAAAGATGGTTTACATCTGTCTCAGGGAGGAAAAAGGATACTAGGAGATAAAATCAAATCCTATGTCATAAGGCATTTAAACTAGATGCCAGAGGTGACAAAAGGAAATTAGAATGTCACCCCCCAAATACAAATGCAATGGAAAAGGGTGAAGTGGATAACAAAACTCAACTAAATAAGTCACAAAAGGAGTCCAAGAAAAGCAGTAACCTGAACGAGAAAAGCTGGAAAGCTATGAGCACAAATGCTTGTAGTTTGGGCAATAAAATGCCAGATCTGCAAACCCTAATGGTGGAGGCCGACTTGGACGTTGTTGCTGTCACGGAGACGTGGTTCACGGAATTTCATGATTGGGATACGGCCATACCAGGCTATAACTTGTTAAGGAAGGCAGAGAGGACAGAGAAGGGGGAGGAGTGGCTCTTTATGTCAGAAACAATATCCAAGCATTTGAGCTGCAAGGAAGATGGGGCAAAGAAGAAGCACTATTGGCCGACCTAAAAAACGATGGGGCATCCATTTCTATTGGAGTGGTTTACAGGCCTCCAAATCAAATGAAAGAACTTGACAGAGATCTGGTTAAAGATATCCAAAAGATGGGAAAGAAGGGAGAAGTGGTGATTGCTGGAGATTTTAATCTGCCGGATATAGACTGGAGAATCCCTTCTGCAAAATCTAACAGTAGTAGAGAGATAGTGGATGCCCTGCAAGAGGCTCTGTTCAAACAAATGGTAATGGAACCCACAAGGGAGGGATCTATACTCGATTTAGTGCTCACTAATGGAGATAATGTCTCTAATGTCCAGGTGGGTGCCCACCTCAGCACCCATTTGTGATATGAAACCATACCATGAAACGGTATGGTTTCATATCACAAATAGGATAAGGAGAAGTAGCACGAAGACCCGAATTTTGCAGTTCAAAAACACAGACTTTGATGAAATGGGGAAGTACCTGGAAGAAGAACTAGAAGGCTGGGAGAACAAGAGAGATGTGGAACAACAGTGAACCAAACTAAAAGGAGCAATTACCAAGGCAACTAATCTATATGTTAGAAAAGTGAAAAAAAAAAAAGCAAGAGAAAAATGAAACCTATCTAGTTTTTCAAGGAGGTGGCTGATAAAATAAAAGCTAAAAGAACAGAGTTTAAGAAATATAAAGGATCCCAAAAGGAGGAGCACAAGGAAGAATATCTGGTGGAACTGAGGGAGACGAAGAAAGTGATCAAGACAGCAAAAAGTCAAGCGGAAGAAAGAATAGCCAAAGAGGTAAAGTGAGGTGACAAAACATTTTTCAGATACATCAGAGAAAGGAGAAAAGTCCAAAGTGGTATAGTGAAATTGAAAGGTGAAAAGGATCAATGTGTGGAGAGAGACGAAGAAATGGCACAAATATTAAACGAATACTTCAGTTCGGTGTTCACTAAAGAGGACTCTTGAGAAGGACTGTCGCTAGTTAACAAGAAACTGGAGGGGAGCGGAGTAGATGTAACTCCGTTTACAGAAGAGAATGTATGGGAAGAGCTAGGAAAACTGAAAGTGGACAAAGCCATGGGGCCTGATGAGGTTCATCCCAGGATACTGAGGGTGCTCAGAGATGTGCTGGCGGGTCCACTGCGTGACCTGTTCAATAGATCCCTAGAAACGGGAGGGGTGCTGAGTGATTGGAGAAGAGCGGTGGCGGTCCCAATTCACAAGCGTGGTAACAGAGAGGAGGCTGGAAACTACAGGCCGGTTAGCCTCATCTCGGTGGTGGGAAACGTAATAGAGTCGCTGCTGAAAGAAAGAATAGTGAACTATCTACAGTCTGAACTGTTGGACCAGAGGCAGCATGGATTCACCAGGGGAAGGTCCTGTCTGACAAATCTGATTTCCTTTTTGACTGGGTGACTAGGGAATTAGATCGAGTAAGAGCGCTCGATGTCATCTACTTGGATTTCAGCAAAGCTTTTGATACAGTCCCGCACAGGAGGCTTGTGAATAAAATGAGAAGCTTAGGAGCGAGTGCCGAGGTGGTGGCCTGGATTGCAAACTGGTTGATGGACAGAAGACAATGTGTGATGGTAATGTGTGAAGAGTGAGCGGTGTTAAGCGGAGTGCCATAAGGATCGGTGTTGGGACCGGTCCTGTTCAATATCTTTGTGAGCAACATCGCGGATGGGATAGAAGGTAAGGTTTGTCTTTTTGCAGATGATACGAATATCTGCAACAGAGTGAACACGCCGGAAGGAGTGGAGAGAATGAGACAGGATTTATGGAAGCTGGAAGAGTGGTCGAAGATATGGCAGCTGAGATTCAATGCCAAGAAGTGCAAAGTCATGCATACGGGGTGTGGAAATCCGAAAGAACTGTATTTGATGAGGGGTGAAGGGCTGCTGTGCACGGAGCAGGAGAGAGAGACCTTGGGGTGATAATGTCTAATGATCTGAAGTCGGCGAAACAATGTGAAAAGGCAATAGCTAATGCCAGAAGAATGCTGGGCTGCATAGAGGAATATCTAGTAAGAGAAAGGAAGTGATGATCCCCTTGTACAGGGCCTTGGTGAGGCCTCACCTAGAGTACTGTGTTCAGTTCTGTAGACCATATCTCCAAAGGGACAGAGTCAGGATGGAGGCGCTCCAGAGAAGGGCGACCAAAAAGGTGGCTGGTCTTCATAAAATGACTTATGAGGAGAGACTGAAGAATCTAAATATGTATACCCTGGAGGAAAGTAGGAGCAGGGGTGATATGATACAGACTTTCAGATAGCAAATGTTGCTTACCTGATGTAACAGGTGTTCTCACAGGACAGCAGGATGTTAGTCCTCACAAATGGGTGACATCGAGGATGGAGCCCACCACGGAAAACTTCTGTCAAAGTTTAACAGAACTTTGACTGGCCCCTACTGGGCATGCCCAGCACGGCACTGACCCTGCAGCCAGCAGGGGTCTCCCTTCAGTCTGAATTTCAAAGCTACAGGCAGTGCCGAAAAAGTAAAAATAAAACGAACCCAACACCGCGGGGTGGCGGGCGGGGTTCGTGAGGACTAACATCCTGCTGTCCTGTGAGAACACCTGTTACATCAGGTAAGCAACATTTGCTTTCTCACAGGACAAGCAGGATGGTTGTCCTCACAAATGGGTGAGTACCAAGCTGAGGATGTCCTGACTTGCACCAAATGTACCCAACGGCTTGCAACAGGCACAACAACTGGGGTGTTATTTGGGAACGGGCATCCGCACCCTATCGGGAAGGTGGAAGGGTGTTGGTACATCATGTTGGAAAAAGGTTACACAAGACAGATTGGCCGAAGATGGAGTCCTGCCTTCCAGCTTTGTCCAAACAATAGTGGGCTGCAAAGGTATGGAGAGAACTCCAGGTTGCAGCTTTACAGATGTCAGGAAGCGGCACCGATCGAAGGTGTGCTACTGAAGTCGCCATGGCCCTCACAGAGTGTGCTTTAACACGGTCTTGGAAAGGAATGCCAGCTTGCTGATAGCAAAAAGAAATGCAGTCCGCCAACCATGAGGAAAGAGCCTGCTTACCCACAGGTTGTCCTAACTTGTTAGGATGGAAAGAGACGAATAATTGAGTGCTCTTTCTGTGAGAAGCTGTACGGTCTAGATAAAAAGCTAGAGCTCGTTTACAGTCTAAGGTATGCAGAGTCTGTTCCCCGGAGTTGGAGTGGGGCCTGGGAAAAAAGATAGGTAGTATGATGGATTGATTGATATGAAACTCCGAAACTACCTTAGGTAAAAATTTAGGGTGAGTGCGGAGTACCGCCCGGTCCTGCAGGAGCTTAGTGTAAGGCGGATAGGTAACTAGGGCCTGTAATTCACTAACCCTGCGAGCTGAAGTGATAGCCAAAAGGAATAACACTTTCCAAGTGAGATATTTTAAGTCACAGGAGTGCAGAGGTTCGAAAGGTGGTTTCATTAGACGACCAAGAACCAGATTAAGGTCCCAAGATGGGGCCGGAGGACGTAAGGGTGGCTTCAGATGGAGCAAGCCTTTAAGAAAGCGTGTTACCAGGGGTTGTACTGAGATAGGGATACCCCCGATACCCTTGTGGAAGGCGGCTACCGCACTGACATGCATCCTTATAGAAGAGGTTTTAAGACCTGATTCTGATAGATGCCATAAATAGTCCAAGAATTTAGAGAGTGGACAGGAAAGGGGATCAAGGGACTGAGAAGTGCACCATGATGTGTACCTTTTCCATTTATATGAATAGGATCTTCTGGTGGAGGGCTTTCGCGAAGCTATCAGGACACGAGAAACGGAATCCGAAAGGTTAAAAGGCTGAAGGACTAACCTTTCAACATCCATGCCGTCAGGGACAAGGCCTGGAGGTTGGGATGGAGGAGGCATCCGTCGTTTTGAGTGAGGAGATGCGGGTCCTTTCCCAAGGGAATGTGCCTGCAGATGGAGAGATCCTGGAGTATGGGAAACCACACTTGGCGTGGCCAGTGCGGTGCTATCAGGATCATGGTTCCTCTGTCCTGGCGTAGCTTCACGAGAGTCCTCGACAGAAGAGGAAGTGGAGGGAATGCATAGAGCAGACCGGTTGCCCACTTGAGGGAGAAGGCATCCCTCGGCCGAGAGTGCTGGCTCCGAATGAGAGAGCAGTAATTGTCCACTTTGTGGTTCTGAGGGGACGCAAAGAGGTCTATGTGGGGAGAACCCCACTTGTGAAACAGAGAGGTCGCTACCAGAGGATCGAGTGACCACTCGTGTGGTTGGAAGACACGGCTTAGCCGGTCTGCCACAACATTGCCTACTCCCGGCAGGTAGGTGGCCCTGAGGTACATGGAGTGGGAGAGGGCTTCTGCCTAAATCTGCGCAGCTTCCTGACACAGAAGGAAGGAGCCTGTGACTCCCTGCTTGTTATGTACCACATGGCCACCTGGTTGTCTGTCTGGATCAAGATTATCTGATTCGATAGGTGAGCTTGGAAAGTTCTGAGCGCGTAGCGGATCGCTCGCAGTTCCAAGAAGTTTATCTGGTGGTCGGCCTCCTCTCGAGACCAGACTCCTTGAGTTTGTAAATCGTCCACATGGGCCCCCCCAACCGATGTGGGAAGCGTCGGTGGTTAGGATTACTTGCGGATCTGGTAGGAGAAAAGGTAAGCCCAGAAGGAGGTTGACTTGATTTGTCCACCAGGTTAAAGACAGGCGTAGGGCTTGTGTAATTGTGACAATGGAGGACAGAGGCTGAAGAGCTTGAATCCATTGGTGTCGCAGCGTCCATTGGATAACTCTCATGGCTAGTCAGGTCATGGGAGTGACTTGAACCGAGGATGCCATGTGCCCTAGGAGAACGAGGAATTGGCGAGCCGTGGCAGTGTTTTGAGACTGGAGCCGGCGAGCTAGGGATATCAGGGTCTGGACCCTTTGATGAGGAAGGAAGGCTTTTGCCTGTAAGGTGTCCAAGTCTGCCCCAATGAAGGATAAGGTTTGAGATGGGACTAAGCAAGATTTCTCGTAATTGACAAGAAACCCTAATGAAAGGAGTGTTTTAATTGTCAATTTTAGGGAGGATTGAGCAATCTGTTGGGTGGAAGCCCTGATTAGCCAATCGTCCAGGTAGGGGTAGACGTGGACACCTTCCTTCCTGAGGAAAGCTGCTACCACGACGAGGCATTTGGTAAAGACCCGTGGAGCAGATGCCAGGCCGAAAGGTAGTACTCGATATTGGTAATGGTTTCGGCCCACCAGAAAACGCAAGTACTTGCGATGGGATTGTGTAATCGCAATGTGGGTATAAGCGTCTTTGAGGTCTAGAGAGCATAGCCAATCCCCTCTTTGCAGCAGAGGAAGAAGCGAGCCCAGGGTTACCATCTTGAACTTTTCTTTTTGAAGGTACTTGTTGAGGGCTCGAAGGTCTAAGATGGGACGAAGCCCCCCTGATTTCTTTGGTATCAGGAAGTACCTGGAGTAGAAACCCTTTCCTTGTTGAGAGGGAGGGACGGGTTCTATAGCGTTTGATTGCAGAAGAAGTACTTCTTGTTGTAACTGAGCCAAGTGGTTGGTCAGACTCCATGCTTGTAGAGGCGGGGAGTCTGCAGGAAGAGTAGTAAAGTTGAGGTGGTAACCATGTGCTATGATTGCTAGTACCCACTGATCTGAGGTGATCTGAACCCAGTGGTCTAGAAAGTGGCACAGTCGACCTCCCACAGGGATGGCTGGAAGAGGGGTTTGGCAAGTGCTCTCTACAGGGAAGTCAAAGGCCCGCCGTAGGTCCAGGGGGTGGGGCTACTGTAGGCCTTTGCTTTCGAGGTTGGCGTGGCTGAGCTCTATGGGAAGACCGTGCAGGTCGAGGCTTAGCCGATGGAGGGTAATACCGACGCGGCCTAAAGAACGACTTTTTAGAGTCTTTCTTAGATGGTTGTTTGGAGGTTACATCAGAAGGAGTAGATGAGAGTTGTTTTAACGTCTCATGGTGATCTTTCAATTCAGCTACTATTTGCTGAATTTGTTCTCCAAACAAGTTGTCACCTAGGCAGGGTAAATCAGATAGCCGGTCCTGGACCTCTGGGCGAAGGTCTGATGATTTTAGCCAAGCCCAACGTCTGGCTGAGATGGCTGTGGCTGAAACTTTTGTGGAAGCATCAAAGATGTCATATGCAGTTCTAATTTCATGCTTCCCGGCCTCAAACCCTTTGTTAAGGAGGGCTTGAAGCTGTGGTTGATGTTGCTCAGGCAAAGTGTCCGCATATTCCTGCATCTGTTTTAGGATGGCTCTGTTATATTGAGTCATATACAGCTGATACGAAGCTATGCGTGAAATTAACATAGCTCTGTGATACACCTTCCTTCCTACACTATCTAGGAATTTGTTGTCCTTGGTAGGTGGAGTTGAAGAGTGTGGCTTTAGATGCTTAGCTTTCTTTTGAGCTGACTCAACAACGACAGAGCGATGATCCAATTGAGGCTTTTGAAACCCCAGTGCTGACTGGACAAGATATGTGGAGTCAGCTTTCTTATTGACTGGGGAGACAGATGAAGGAGATTCCCAGTTTTTCTTTAGAAGGTCCAGAAATACCTGGTGAATAGGGATGGAAGCGATGATTTTGGGAGCATCCAGAAATTGGAGTAGTTCCATCATCTGGTGCCTGTCATCCTGTTCAGACTGTAGCTGAAAAGGGACTAATTGACATCTCCTTCACAAAATTGATGAAAGAGAGATCCTCGGGAGGAGAAAGCTTTCTGCTCTCTGCAGGAGACGGTGGTGAAGGTAAATCCGTGTCAGAAGAGGAATCATCACCCCAGGTATCGTAGGGATCATGCGGGGCTTGAATCCCTGACGGTCCTGGTTGAGGGTCCGAGACATTAAGAGGAACCACCGAGGGCATCGAGTATAACCTCGATGGTATCGGTGCTGAAGGCGGAGCTGGAAATGGCATCGAGGGCATCGGTGCTGGTCTCGATGGAATCGGTGCCGGCCTTGGAATCGGTGGAGCCGAAGGATATATCGATGGCGAGGGATGAGAAGGCACCGATGGAACCACCCCTGAAGGGGAAATTACGAACGGTGTTTCTCCCCCCCGATGACAATCCTGTCGGAGACGGTGGTGTTGTCGGTGTTACTGGAATCACCGATGGAAGGGCTGTTAAAAGTGCTTCCATGCGGTGTAGTAGCGGTGCCAGTGCTTCCACCAGTGGCTCGGCGGTCGGTTCCCTCCTCGGTGCCGGAGTCGGTGCAGGTTGGAACTTCTGCATCGCCTTTTCGATGGCCTCCTGGACCAGCCGGTCCAGTTCTGCCCGGAGACCAAGGGTAACGAGACCCGGCTCGACGGGAGAGGGAGGCTGAGGCTGAGCCGGAGGGACCACCGTAACCGGTGGGATCACGGCTCCCACACCCCGAGGGGGTGAGGGTTTCCTCGGTGCCTGCGAAAGAGACGTGGACGGTGCCAGGTCTGATCGAGGCTTTTTGGTCGGTGGCTCGGCCTGTACAGAGGTCAATGGTTCTGGATCCTCGATGGGCCGAGACTTATGCCGTCGATGGCGATGCTTTTCCTTCCGATCCCCTCGCCCATCCGGGGAAGGGACGGGAGTCGACGGCCGGGAAGTCATCGATGGCGGACGGTCACCTGAGGGTTGACGATGATGATGCAACTTCGACGGTGCCGGTTCCGATGACGTCGATGCTATCGATGGCGTAGGGGTGCGAGCATGGAAGAGGAGCCCCATCTTCTCCATCCTGGCTTTGCGACCTTTGGGTGTCATTAAGGCACATTTGGTGCAAGTCAGGACATCATGCTCGCTGCCTAAACACAAAACACAGACCCTATGGGGGTCTGTGATTGACATAGTCCGGGTACAATCAGGACATCGACGGAACCCCGACGCTATGGCCCTGGGCCAAAAATTTAGTCGCGGGATTGGTGACTGTCAACAGGCCTCAAGGGCCAAACTCGACATAAGTCGACCAAAAACGGCGAAAAACTTACCGAAGTTCCGCGACATGTAAAATTTGTCGAAGGGAGACCCGAGGGGCAAATTTTTCTTCAGAATATAAAATTCTGATTTCCTGTCAGGAACATGGTTAAGAGCTCCTTTCACCGCGTGGCAACTGCTGCGCGGAAAAAAGAAGACTGAAGGGAGACCCCTGCTGGCTGCAGGGTCAGTGCCGTGCTGGGCATGCCCAGTAGGGGCCAGTCAAAGTTCTGTTAAACTTTGACAGAAGTTTTCCGTGGTGGGCTCCATCCTCGATGTCACCCATTTGTGAGGACAACCATCCTGCTTGTCCTGTGAGAAACTTTATTTTTTTTTATTTGCTTTTATATACCGCTATTCATTGGGGTATATTCACATCGGATTACATGTTAACGCGGAGAATAATAAGACTAAGGTGTCTTATTATTATTACATTGTAACGGAAGTATTTCAACAACTAATATAAATACATTTTAACTGTAAACAACTCAAGAAATTATTACATTGTATAAAAAAAGAACATAGGGAACAGGGTGGAACTTAATTGTGGTACGTGGTCATACAATAAGGCTGAATAGTATAGTGACATTTGCATTGTATCATGAGATTGGTATGGAAGGGGGAGGGGGGGTTTAACATGTGGGCTGGTAGGCTTTTTGGAATAACCAGGTTTTTAGATTCTTTTTGAAAGACTGGGGTAAGGGTTCCAGTCAGTTGTGCAGGGAGTGTGTTCCATAATAAGGGGCCAGCTATTGATACGGTGCATTCTCTGGTTGTGGTGAGGTGTGCTTGGGTATGTCTAGCAGGCCAATGTTCTTGGATCTGAGGTTTCTTTGGGTGTCATGGAGATAGAGGATGTCTTTTAGCTATTCTGTATTTTTATTGTAGATGGTTTTGTGTAGAAGGGTTAGGGCTTTGTATTGTATTCTGTGGGTTATGGGGAGCCATTGAAGGTCTTTGAGGATAGGTGTAATGTGGGAGGATCGACAGCTGTTTGTTAGGGATCTGGCTGCTGCATTTTGGAGTAGTTGGAGGGGTTTGAGGGAGGATGAAGGGAGCCCTAGGAGGAGGGAGTTGCAGTAGTCCAGTTTAGAGAATAAGAGGAATTGGAGTACTGTCCTGTAGTCTTGACTGAAGAGGAGGGGCTTGAGTTTCTTGAGGACTTGTAGCTTGAAATAGCCCTCTTATTGTTGCGTTGATATGTTTTTTTAGGTTGAGTTCGGAGTCCAATGTGATACCTAGATCTTTTACTTCGGTAATGTATTAGCTGATTGGATGTGTGGGCGCGGGGTCTTGGATGTTCTTTGTGAGGTGCTTGTTAGTTATGTATAGTATTTTCTGGTTTTTTTTGTGATTGAGTGTGAGGGGTAGCTGAGAAAGGAGGTTTTTTTTATTTGGGCTGAGTAGGATTCCCACAAAAGAAGGATGCGTTGTATTTTTTCTTTCATGGGGAGTAGTATCTGGACATCATCTGCATAGACCAAGTAGTGGATGTTCAGGCTGGAGAGGAGTTTGCAGAGGGGGAGCATGTATATATTAAATAGGGTGGAGGAGAGAGATGAACCTTGTGGAATGCCATGGGGGAGTGGGAAATGTTTTGATTCACTGTTGTTTAGTCGCACTTTGTAGGATCTGTTAGATAAATAGGATTCAAACCATTTTATGGTGTTGTCACCTAGTCAGATTTCCATTAGCCGGGCTAGTAAAGAGTTGTGGTTGATGGTATCGAAGGCGGCAGAGATGTCCAGTAGTATCAGGAGGTAAGAATGTCCAGCATCGAGACCTCTCAGGGTGGTGTCAGTGAGGGATAGTAGTAGCGTTTCGGTACCGAGTGATTTCCTGAAACCGTGTTGTGAGGGGTAAAGGATTTTGTGTGTTTCCAGGTATTCCAAGAGTTGATTGACTACTTTTTCCAGTATCTTCGATACGAAGGATAGGTTTGAGATGGGTCTGTAGTTAGCAGGGTCGGAGGGGTTCAGTTGGGGTTTTTTAAGAATGGGTTTTATTACGGCACATTTGAGGGCTTCAGGAAAGAGGCCTTGTTCGAGGGATGTATTGATTATGTTGGTTATAGGTTTGGCGATGATTTCGGGGATTAGCTTGAGGGTTTTAACTGGGATGGGGTCTAGAGGGTGGGCGGCTGCGTTGAGTTTTTTGTATAATCTTTTTGACTTCTGTTGAGGCAATGAGGTTGAAGTTGGTCCAAGTGGGGGATGTTGTATTGTGGGGATTTGGCTTTTCCGAGCATGCTTGGGGGCTAGTTGCTATTAGCTTTGATATTTTGTCTGTGAAGAATTGGGCGAGTTCTTCACAAGCCTTGGTGGAACCTTCCTTTGACAGTGGGTGGTGGCTTGTGGCTTGGTTGGTTCAGATTGGAGACAAAGTTGAAAAGGACTCTGGGGTTGTATTGTGTTGGTGGATGTTCTTTGAATAGAATTCTCATTTGGCTTTGTCGGTGTCAGTTCTGTATATATGGAGTAGTGTTCTGTATCTGTCGAGGTGAGGTGAGGTAGGATGTCTTCTCCATCTTTTCTCTGCTTGTCTGAGAAGTCATTTGGTGTTTTTCAGTTCTGGGTTGTACCAGGGTGTTTTGTGGGTGTTGTCCGTATTGATTTCTTTGGAGATGATTGGGCATTTGGATTTGTCGATTTCGGAGTTGATGGTGATTCAAGAGTTGATGGCAGTGTTTGCATCGATGTCGAGTGTGTTCAGGGTGTTGGGGAGAGTTTCTATCAGGTCTTCGCTGGAGCATGATTTGTGGAATTTGATGTATTTTTTGGATTGGTTGATTTCAGTGTGGATATTTTTCAATCTGAGTGTGGTCTGGATTAGTTTGTGGTCCGACCAAGGAACACTGGTTGTCTTGGGTGGGCTGTTTGTGGATGTAACTATGTCATTGATGAATGTGAGGTCAAGGGTGTGGCCTGATCTCTGGGTTGGTGAGTCAACAATTTGTTTGAAGCCCATTGCAGTCATGGTGTCCAGGAGGAGGTTGCATGGGATGGGAAGGGGGGGTGGCGTCGATATGGAGGTTGAAGTCTCCTAAGATGATTGCAGGGAGGTCCATATTGATTTGGGAGGAGATGGTTTCAATGAGGTGGGAAAGATTGAGATCTAGGCATTTCAGCGGGGAGTATAGTAGCAATATTTGGAGGTTTCTTGATTTAAAGAGGTCTATTTCCAGGGGGAGGAGACGTTAAGTTGATGGGGGTGGTGTGTGAGTCTGAATTTTTTTAGGGCTAGGAGGAGTAGGCCACCTCTTTTTTTTTGGTCTGGGTAGGGAGAAGATGTCATAGGTTGAGCGAGGAAGTTGGTTTATTAGTGCTGTGTCAGATTTTTTGAGCCAGGATTTGGTGATGCATAGGATGTCTGGTGGTTGTCTGTAAGGAGGTCATGTAATATGGGGATTTTTTTGGAGATGGATTGGGCATTTATAAGGAGGAGGGTTAGGATTGAGATTGTTGCTATATGGGTGTCTGTGTGGGGATTGTTGTGAGGCGTCGTCGGCGTTGAGGGAGGTTGTGTTTTTGTATGAGAAGCAGCTGCGGTTTGGACGAGGTGGGTTGAAGTAAGTATGCATGGTGTGTGCCTGGGGGTGGGGGCGGCATGCGGGGGGTTTGGTGATGGAGGTGTCCCTCAGGGACAGTGTTGGCGATAGAGTTGGTTTGGGGGAAGGTTTTGGGAGAGGAGACCGTGTTTTTAGAGGAGCAGGGTTTGTTGTGATCCGCTGGAGGTGGTACGGATGGTACGGTGGCTTGGTAGTTCATTTCTAACAGTGGTTATATCAGGTGCGTATGTTGGCTCCTTGAGAAGGGACCCCCCGGTGTCTGTGTCATGGACGCAGTGAGGTGGGCCGCAGGCGTCAATCGGGGGCGGATCAACAGTCGACTTGCTGCTGCTGGCTTCGGGCCCGGCTGGCACCAGTGGGCGTGCCCTCACTTTGTCCTGGGGGGCATCTTGGGGTGTCGGATTGATGGTTGATGGGTGGACTCGGGTGCTCCTTATCCCGGTGGATTGGCTCTGTCTGTGCGGAGCTGCTGCGAGTGATGGATGGGGGTGAGGGAGAAGGCATAGAGTCTGACTGTAGGGTCATGTGGGTTGAGGCATTGTGAGTGCTAGGTGCTGCTGAGTGTGATCTATTGTGTTATCTTTCCGGCGAGGTCTGCTGGAGGCCCAAAGGAGGCAGCACAAAGGGGTGCACTAAGGGGCAGGACTCTTGGTCACGCTCCTTAGGCGCGCGGCGTCTGCAACCTGACCTTAAAGGCTCCCGGTCGCTCCGGTGATGTCACGGGTGGGCGGTCCTTTTAGCTGGGTGGTGGAGAAGCGCGATGGGCCGGTTGAGGTGCGGTCGGAGGCCATCGCGTGGTCAGGTAAGGCCCAGGACCCCGACGGGTCAGCGCCGGAAGCACAGGGCGTTCGGTGCGGCTGGGATACTTGAAAGGTTTTAATGATCCATGATCAACAACAAACCTTTTCTGTTGGAAAAAAAAAAAATCAGTAGAACTAGGGTTAACAATTTGAAACTCCAGGGAGGAAGACTCAGAACCAATGTCAGGAAGTATTTCTTCACGGAGAGGGTAGTGGATGCCTGGAATGCCCTTCCGGAGGAAGTAGTGAAGACAAACTGTGAAGGATTTCAAAAGGGCATGGGATAAACACTGTGGATCCATAATGGCTAGAGGATGGGAATGAAGAGAAGAGCCATGGGGATGGCTTGCTGAAATGGAGGCTACTACCTGGTGATTACTACCCTTACTCAATAAGTCTTCACACGGTTAACGCAACTCCAACATTGCTCTCTGCTTCAACGGCAGGGAGAAATGTGGAAAAGAGGATTTACATTCAGACAACATCTAACTGTGCAGGCTGGGTAAACAAGCATCAGGGTAAGTTGCTTGATGCGGCAGTCACCACTCTTCTGGAGGGACATTCCAGGCATTTACCACCCTCTCCGTGAAAATATATTTCCTGACGGTTCTGAGTTGTCCTCCGTGAAGTTTCATTTTATGACCCCCAGATATAATGATTTCTTCCCAATGGAAGAGGTTTTACGATTGTGCATCATTAAAACCTTTTAGGATTTGAAGGTCTGTATCATATCTCCCCGCACCTCCTCTCATGTTATACATATACAGATCCTTCAGCTTCTCCTCACAAGTCTTCCGATGCTGACTCCACACCATTTTGGTCACTGCTCTTTGGACCTCCTCCATCCTGTCTCTGTCCTTTTTGAGATATGGGCACCAATACTGAACGCAGTACTCCAGATGAGGCCTCACTAAGGACACTTACAAGGGCATCAGGACCTCTCTATGTAGCCCAGCATTCTTCTCTCTATGTAGCCCAGCATTCTTCTAGCTTTAGCTATCGCCTTCTCACATTGTTTTGCAATCTTCAGATCACTAGACACTATCACCCTCTCCCAGTCCGTGCACATTAGTCTTTTGCCGCCCATCACATACAGCTCTTTGGGATTACCGCACCCCAGATGCATGAATAACACTTCTCGGCTTTCTTAAATCACTTCATTTTCTCTACTCCTTCAGGCATGTCCACTCTGTTTCAAATCTTAGTATCATCCGCAATGTTGCTCTCAGATATTGAACAAAACAAGTCCCAAAACCGATCCCTGTGGCACTCCACTTAACACTGTTCTTCAGAATAGGTTCCATTCACCATTACAATGTCTCCTATCAGTCAACCATTTCACAGTTCACGCCACTAGCTTGGCACTCAACTCCAAAGCTTCTCCTTTTGTTCACAAGTTTTCTTTGCAGGACCGAATCAAAAGCTTTACTAAAATCCAAGTAAATCACATTAAGAATGATGCAATACTGTGCGTTGCGGCCAGCACACGGCTCACACGATTAGCTGCGCGTTTTGGACACACGCCTATAACTCCTGATGCAAAATGGAGGTTAGCGCATCCAAAACGCACATACAATTGAGCGCGTAGCTAATAGCTCTCATCACATGTAAAGTACATGTAGATGAAGCTATTAGCTAATCCCCATGATGCAAAACATTTCCTGTGCAGTCAATGCATCCTTGCAATGCGCAAATTTTACGCCAGCTTGGGGCTGGCATAAAGGTCAGATGCACTCAAGGACACATTATAAAAACCCCAAATTCCTGTTTTCTGTGATCCCTAATACTAGTATCGTCACGATTCTAAATAGGAGGGGCCACAGAAAATCATTTTAAAAAAAAAAGTTCACGAAAAAAAAAATTCTGGGTGCCCAATATACATCTGCAATATACACGGACCAGGCCATGTATATATTGTGGTGTATATTGCGCCGGTAACAGGAGAGAATCCGTTTCCTAACCCAATGACAGCCACGTTTCCTGGGCACCCGATGCCGAGAAGGCGCTAGGGATGCATAATTTCCTCTAGTGCCTTCTTTTTATTGCAGCACCTAATTTTAATAAAAAATTGGGTGCCTGGGAGAGGTGGATCGGCGTGCATTAAAAGCAAGCACTCAAGCATGAGCGCCTGTTTAACATGCACCGATATTGCATTCGCCTGATAGAGTGTACTTCTCTGATCCAATTCTCTAGTCATCCAATCAAAAAAAAAAAAATCAATCTAATTTGTCTGACAGGACCTTCCTCTGGTGAATCCATACTGCCTCAGATCAAGCAACCCACTGGATTCTAGATAGTTCACTATCCTTTCCTTCAGCAGTCTCACCATTAATTTTCCCACCACTGAGGTGAGGTTAACCGGCCTGTAGTTTTCTAGCCTCCTCTCTGCTCCCACTCTTGTGAAGTGGGACCACCACTGCTCTTAGAACATAAGAACATAAGAAAATGCCATACTGGGTCAGACCAAGGGTCCATCAAGCCCAGCATCCTGTTTCCAACAGTGGCCAATCCAGGTCATAAGAACCTGGCAAGTACCCAAAAACTAAGTATATTCCATGTTACCACTGCTAATGGCAGTGGCTATTCTCTAAGTGAACTTAATAGCAGGTAATGGACTTCTCCTCCAAGAACTTATACAATCCTTTTTTAAACACAGCTATATTAACTGCACTAACCACATCCTCTGGCAACAAATTCCAGAGTTTAATTGTGCGTTGAGTAAAAAAGAACTTTCTCCGATTAGTTTTAAATGTGCCCCATGCTAACTTCATGGAGTGCCCCAATCTCTTGGCACACTCTCGTTTCCAGGGATCTATTGAACAGGTCTTTCAGCAGACCTGACATCACATTTCTGGGCTCCCTCAGTATCCTGGGAAGTATCTCATCTGGCCCCATGGCCTTGTCCACTTTCAGTTTTCCTAGCTCTTCCCATACATTCTTTACTGTAAATGGAATGTAGTCTACTCTACCCCCATCTCTGGTCTTGTCAACCAGTGAACACCAAATTGAAGTATTTAATATTTGACATTTATTCCTCTCTCTCCACACATTGATCTTTGCCATCTTTCAATTTCACTATGCCACTTTCTCCTTCCTCTGATATCTGAAAAATGTTTTGTCACCTCACTTTACCTCTTTTGCAATCCTTTCTTCCACCTGACCTTTTACTTTCCTGATTTGTCTCCCTCAGTTTCACCAGATATTCTTCCCCATGTTCCTCTTTTTAGGATCCTTTATATTTCTTGAATGCTGTTCTTTTTACCTTTATTTTTTCAGCCACGTCCTTTGAGAGCCAGATTGGTTTCTTATTCCTTTTACTTTTGTTTACTTTTCTAACATATAGATTTGTCGTCTTTGTAATTGCTCCTTTTAGTTTGGCCCACTATTCCACCTCATTTTTTTCCCCAGTCTTCTAGTTTTACTTCCAGGTAAGTCCTTACTTCTGGTACCAAACCAGATTCAAAACTTTCCAATGTGTACAACACATGGCAGCATAATACTTCTTGGTTTCAATGTATTAGCCAGTGCTAGCCTACATTGGTCCCCTGGAGTGTGTTGATGAATTTATTTATTTAACTTGTAAACCATTTTGATCTAAAATGGATAGGACTGTTTATGAATTTGTAAATAAATAGAATACATCTTGCACTATTATTTGTGTGACAGAGGTTTTGTTTTCATTATTTGCAGAATATATTTGCATTTTACTTCACATTTGGTAGTATTTCTTTTCATTATCTGATTATTATTTTTTTTTTTTTTTACTTATATCTGATTTATATGAGCACGTCACCCCTACCACCCACTCAGGGAAAAACCTATGGCCACTCTGAAGGTCTTGACTAGCACTGCCCAGGCCCAGTTGCACCTGCTCCTACATTGGCAGTTTCTCATCATCAGCTAGGTCCCGCCTGGTAAGTAACCTGCCTGCAAGTTATCCCCTATTATTTTCTAGGACCCTGGGACCCCACACAATCCAGGAGTCTCACAATTCCTTGAAATACACTTCCAGATGACATTGGGAACAGTAATTAGTCTAAGACAGGCAAAGCTAACAAACTATTAACAAAAATTGGAACAGTGAAAGGAAAAAGATTTAAATAAGATGGCTAAACTCTTTTCACTACTTACCAGGGCTTGAGGATTCCAGGAATGTCCACCACAGTTGAAGGAGGGTCTCAGAATAGAAATTTACTCTCTCTCTCTCTATATATACTCTCAGCTGATACTAGAGAATTCTAATACTTTCAGGGCTAGTTATCTGACAGAAGGGCAATTAGGGCACAAAGTACTAACATTAGCTCTCTGATCAATGGCCTGACTAGCAAAAGATTTCTGGCCAATGGCATTTCAGGATCTAACAGTCTTGAGCTTCCTCAAGGATATTGGGATATTTATGCTGTCCAAACCTCATTCTGACCTCTCATGATCTTAAAGACCTCTATCATATCCCCCCCTCAGCCACCTCTTCTCATTGCCAGAGGATATGGTGAAAGATGTTATGTAGCTGGGTTGCAAAAAGGTTTGGACAAGTTCCTGGAGGAAAAGTCCATAAACCATTACTAAAGTGGACTTGGGGAAATCCATTGCTTATCCCTGGAAAAAGTAGCATGGAATCTATTTACCTTGTGGGATCCTACCTGGTGCTTGTGACCTGGATTGGACACTGTTGGAAATAGGATTCTGAGCTTGATGGTTTGTGTTCTTATGGTCTCAATAGGCAGATGTAATATCGTATATTTATGACATACTTCTCCAGCCGGGTAGTTTAAAACATGTCACAGATAGAACAGTTGAACAGATAGAACACCACAATATATAGTTAAATTTATTGTCCAAAAAAGGTATATCATTACAGTGGATATAACTAGTGGAATAATGCAGAAGAAGCTACATACAGTTTTTTTTTGTTTTTTAGCAGGGTTCATTATATTGGTTGGCACCAAATGCTGCTTCAAAGAGCTAGGTTTTCACCAATTTTCTGATGAACAGGAGATCTGGGGAGAGTCTGATTGATGTAAGGTGGTAGGAAGTTCCAGTGAGTTTAAACCAAACCTGGAAAGGTTCTCATCTTGGAGTTGGTGAGGCACATTATTCTTTGGGATAGCACCACTAGACAAGCCTGAGTCTGTGAGCATAGACAGCAGGTAAATATATTGGGGGTGAGATTTGCAGAGGTAGGTCTCAGCCAGGTCTGAGGTTTTGCAGGAAGAGTTTAAATTTGGTGTGCTAGAGAGTTATAGGGTTCTAAGAACAGAGGTAATGTGACCAAATTTGTTAACATTAATTATCATGTAAGCCGCATTTTGCAAGAGCTTCGAGTGGTGGTTTAGAGTGTTGGGGATTCTGAAAGAAGGCACTACAGTAGTCCAAGCAGGAAATTACAGAAGTTCAAACAGCAATTATGAAGGTAGTGTCATTAAGGAGGGGGTTCAAGATGGCAGAGATTTGAAAAGGTCATTCAGATCACTGTTTAGAGCTGGACTTTGGTAATAGATTGGAAGTCTAGTATAAACCTTAGACTCTGGACTTGGGAGCTAAGAATTAGGGTTATTTCTTCAAGAGTCACTTTTGGGTGAGCGTGGTTATGTTTTTCTTTTTTATGGAATACCCAGTTTCTGTTTTTTTCAGGTTTAGGCTTAGCTTATTTTCATGTAGCAAGTTGGCAATTACTCCTAAGCAATTGTTCAACTTGGCGATGGTTGTTCTGAGTAGGATCACTAATTGAATGTCAGCGCAGTAGGATTAGTATGAGATTTGGCAGTCTCAGATAAGTTTGCCAAGAAGGGCCATATAAATGCTGAATAGTTTGATAGGATGGTACAACACAGGAGACGGAGTGAAGTTTTGAGAGCTGCTCCTAGTGATACAGACTAGGTGTAGTCATGGAGAAAGGATATGAACCAGGGCTGGACCTGCTACTCCTAGGTCACACTCAGTCAGGAGATGAGGAGACTGGTCTCTTGTGTCAACAGCCAATGAGAGGTCAAAGAGTATTAGTATGGTTAACTGTCCATGGTTCAGGAACAGTTGGGAGTTCATCTACCACGCTTATAAGTGTGATTTCAGTGCCGTGATTGTTGGAAGTCAGACTTAGAGACCCAAGGTGATGGTGATGAGCAGATAATCAGAGTTGCAATAGTATAGCTTTTTTGGAGTTTTTCTTTAGAAAGGGGATGTTTGAGACCAGGCAGTAGTTTGGGTCATTAGGGTCCAGGGTTCAAGTTGTGTGTCTTCAGTATGAATCTTCTCTGGTTCTAAGCAGTTTGGAAGATTGGTCTCTGCTAGTGATGCATTGCTGATGATCTGGATGCGGTGGAACAGACTGGATTTGATCAATCAAGATGGGCAGGAGTCTTCCTGGCAGATGGCTGGCTTGAGGGTGGAGAGCAGAGCATCACAATGTTTTCTAGTAGTGGGCTGAATTTAGAGCATATAGTGATGGAACTTACTGTATTTGTAAAGGGCTTGTTAATCGGCACAGGAAAAAAGCAACATCATCTCATTAACCCAGATTTGCTGTGGCTAAAGCCTTGTAAACCACATTTTAAATTTTCTGCAAAGAATTGAAGAAAGATGTTAAAGGATTAGGAGAAAAGGAAAACTTTATATAAAATGTAGTTTTCATATGATTTCCTCTAAGGGCAGGTAACATGGGGCAGCAGTTGTGATCATAGGGCAACAACAATCTCATTAAATGATGCCATTTGCCAGCTCTGAAGCTGGCAGGGGAGTGGTGTTACTTAAAGATACTTGTCTTCTCTGCAGTGCAGAGCAGAAAGATATTGAAATCTGCCACTATCGCATGACTCAAACAGAATCAGTGTAGTCAATATCTGAGCATTGCTTTCCTGATGTCTTTTGTTTTGGGAGGAGGGGGCATGTAAAAAGATAAGGGAAGGCAGAGTTAGGGGCCAACTCCCTGGGAAGGTAGATGGATGTGTGTCTGATTTATTCTGTCTAAAGAGAGTCCTTATTACAGGTAAGCAACTTCATTTTCTCTGCTGACAAGTAATATGAAATAGCCGCACAATTGGGGGATTGCAAGTTAAGGATTGCTCTATATTGCGCTTAGGGTTCCTTCTGTTGGGCAACCCAGAATAGTCATAATGTGGAGGATGTGGGCTAATAATGGAAAGGTCTTTTGGAACTGCTTGACTAAATGCACATTGTCCCCAAAACAGCGTGCATTTAGTTAAGATAAAAGCAAGATATGATGGTGTAAATGCAAAACCACATTGCAGTTCTACACATTTCTTCTCTAGAAACTTATTAAAGATGGGTAACCGGTCACAATGGCTGATGATGTGCTTTCACTGGGTCATTTTTGCAATCTTGCTAAACCTTAGCAGGAAGATATGCAATCCGGAGGAAGTGACATCTTCACTAGCAAATGGCAGCTTGAATTTCTGGCTCCCAACCGAACCTATCCAAAAACTCATAATAAAAACTTTTTAAAATATATCAAAAGCAAGAAACCTGTGAGTGAGTCGGTTGGACCATTAGATGACCGAGGGGTTAAAGGGGCTCTTAGGGAAGATAAGGCCATTGCAGAAAGACTAAATGAATTCTTTGCTTCCGTGTTTACTAATGAAGATGTTGGGGAGATACCAGTTCCGGAGATGGTTTTCAGGGGTGATGAGTCAGATGAACTGAATCAAATCACTGTGAACCTGGAAGATGTAGTAGGCCAGATTGACAAACTAAAGAGTAGCAAATCACCTGGACCGGATGGGTATGCATCCTAGGGTACTGAAGGAACTAAAAAATGAAATTTCTTTTAGTTAAAATTTGTAACCTATCATTTATTTATTTTTTTATTTAGCATTTTTTTATATACCGAGGTAGAGCAGAGTAGCCTTCACTCCGGTTTACAGATTATAACAACATGTTACATAAAACTAATTGAAGACATTGAAGAGAAAACAACAATTAACAATCTGAGAACTGTCATGTCAAACATAAGAACAGGGCAAGATATCCCAAAGGATAAACACATTGAGCATAGCAGATAAGATGTACCAAAGGATAGGTACATTAAATAGACTGAGTTCAAGTATAATGAAAAAATAGACTTAGATATCTGTAGGAAACAGGGAGATTAGACAGAGGGGGGAATGAATGACAAAATATGGGATATCATTAAAATCATCCATTGTACCTGAAGACTGGAGGGTGGCCAATGTAACCCCAATATTTAAAAAAGGCTCCAGGGGTGATCCGGGTAACTATAGACCAGTGAGCCTGACTTCAGTGCCAGGAAAAATAGTAGAAACTTTCTCAAGATCAAAATCGTAGAGCATATAGAAAGACATGGTTTAATGGAACACAGTCAACATGGATTTACCCAAGGGAAGTCTTGCCTAACAAATCTGCTTCATTTTTTTGAAGGGGTTAATAAACATGTGGATAAATGTGAACCGGTAGACGTAGAGTATTTGGATTTTCAGAAGGCATTTGACAAAGTCCCTCATGAGAGGCTTCAACGAAAAGTAAAACGTCATGGGATAAGGAGGTGATGGCCTTTCGTGGATTACAAACTGGTTAAAAGACACGAAACTGAATAGGATTAAATGGTCAATTTTCTCAGAGGAAAAGGGTAAATAGTGGAGTGCCTCAGGGATCTGTACTTGGTCCGGTGCTTTTCAATATATATATAAATGATCTGGAAAGGAGTACGATGAGTGAGGGAATCAAATTTGCGGATGATACAAAATTATTCAGAGTAGTTAAATCACAAGCGGACTGTGATACATTACAGGACCATCTTGCAAGACTGGATTCAAAAGGCAGATGAAATTTAATGTGGACAAGTGCAAGGTGTTGCATATAGGGAAAAATAACCCTAGGGGGCATTCCATGAAGTTAGCAAGTAACACATTTAAGACTAATCGGAGAAAATTCTTTTTCACTCAACGCACAATAAAGCTCTGGAATTTGTTGCCAGAGAAGGTAGTTAGTGCAGTTACTGTAGCTGGGTTCAAAAAAGGTTTGGATAAGTTCTTGGAGGAGAAGTCCATTAATGGCTATTAATCAATTATACTTAGGGAATAGCCACTGCTATTAATTGCATCAGTAGCATGGGATCTTCTTAGTGTTTGGGTAATTGCCAGGTTCTTGTGGCCTGATTTGGCCTCTGTTGGAAACAGGATGCTGGGCTTGATGGACCCTTGGTCTGTCCCAGCATGGCAATTTCTTATGTTCTTATGTTCATCCTTCTGAGAGCCAGGGCTATACAACCAGTGCCCCAGACTCAGCAGGGCAGAGGATTCTATTCCCGGTATTTCCTCATCCTAAAGAAAACCAGAGGCCTACGTCCCATCCTAGACCTCAGAAATCTCAACAAATATCTGAAAAAAGAAAAATTCAGGATGGTTTCTCTAGGCACCATGCTTCCACTACTTCAAACAGGAGATTGGCTTTGTTCTCTGGATCTTCAAGACGCTTACGCTCACATTCCAATATTTCCTCCTCATCGCAAGTACCTGCGCTTTATGGTGGGCCATCAACATTTCCAATACAGAGTTCTACCATTCGGACTGGCATCTGCTCCCAGAGTCTTTACCAAATGTCTGGCAGTAATAGCAGGACACTTGCACAAAGAAGGTGTCCATGTTTTCCCATATCTGTCGACTGGCTCATCAAGAGTCCATCTCGGCAGGGAGCTCTCGCTTCTCTGACTCTTAACAATTGCCCTACTTCACTCCATGGGATTTCTCATCAATTATCAAAAATCCCATCTCACTCCAACTCACCTGCTTCAATTCATAGGAGCAGAATTGAACACCAATCTAGCAAAGGCCAGTCTACCTGTAGATCGAGCACAGACACTCACTCTACTAGCAAGGTCCATTTACTTACAGAACCAAACGACAGCTCATCAGTTTCTAACTTTATTAGGCCACATGGCCTCCACAGTTCATGTCACTCCTATGGCACGGCACGGCTCGCCATGAGAGTTACCCAATGGACTTTACAATCACAATGGATCCAAGCCATTCAACCACTACATTATCCAATTCAAGTGACCCACCAACTAAGATCATCTCTACTTTGGTGGACAAACATGGACAACTTGCGCAAAGGCCTACCTTTTCAGCAACCAGTCCCACAAATAACTTTAACTACAGATGCATCCACCTTGGGTTGGGGAGCTCACATAGACAATCTCCAAACACAAGGCACTTGGACAAACCTCGAAGCAACATTTCAAATAAATTTCCTAGAGCTCCGAGCTATACGTTATGCGCTGCATGCGTTCAAGGACTGCCTTTCTCACAAGACTGTTCTGCTCCAAACGGACAACACAGTAGCCATGTGGTACATCAACAAACAGGTCGGTACGGGCTCATATCTCCTTTGTCAGGAAGCTGCACAGATTTGGGCCTGGGCACTAACACACTCAATGTTCCTCCGGGCCACTTATCTAGCAGGCATTCACAATCTAGTGGCGGATCGCCTCAGTCCTTAATTCCAGCCACACGAATGGTCCCTGGATCCCTCAGTAGCGACCAGGATCTTTCAGCGTTGGGGCCAACCGACAATAGACCTCTTTGCGTCACATCTGAATCACAAAGTAGACAAATTCTGCTCTCTACACAACCGACAGAATCAGCCAGCCAAAGACGCCTTTGCTCGCCCTTGGAACTCAGGCCTACTATAAGCGTATCCTCCAATACCGCTCATAACCAAAACTCTAGTGAAGCTACAACAGGACAAGGGGTCCATGATACTCATAGCCCCGTATTGGCCTCGACAAGTATGGTTTCCCACACTTCTAGACCTTTCAGTCAGGGATCCCATTCGTCTGGGAGTGGCTCCCACTCTCATAACTCAGGATCAGAGTCGGCTGCGCCATCCCAACCTTCAGTCCCTATCCCTGACAGCATGGATGTTGAAAGCTTGATCCTGCAGCCTCTCAATCTTTCAAAAAGTACCGTATTTTTCGCTCCATAAGACGCACTTTTTTTCCCCCAAAGGTGGGGGGAAAATGTATGTGCGTCTTATGGAGCGAATATAAAAAAAAAACCAAACAAAAATCTAACAAACACCCCCCCCCCGACTCCCCCAAGACCTGCCGACTTAATTTCCTACAAACCCCCCCCCCAAGACCTGACAAATTAATTTCCTGCAACCCCCCACCCTCCTGACCCCCCCAAGACCTGCCAAACGTCCCTGGTGGTCCAGCGGGGGTCCAGGAGCGGTCCGGGAACGATCTCCTGGGCGTGAGCCGTCGGCTGCCAGTAAACAAAATGGCGCCGACGGCCCTATGCCCTCACTATGTCACTGAGACCGACCAATAGCAGCGGTCGGTCTCAGTGACATAGTGAGGGCATAGGGCCGTCGGCGGCTCACGCCCAGGAGATCGTTCCCGGACCGCTCCTGGACCCCCGCTGGACCACCAGGGACGTTTGGCAGGTCTTGGGGGGGTCAGGAGGGTGGGGGTTGCAGGAAATTAATTCGGCAGGTCTTGGGGGGGTCAGGAGGGTGGGGGGTTGCAGGAAATTAATTCGGCAGGTCTTGGGGGGGTCAGGGGGGTGGAGGTTGTTAATTTAAAGGGTTGGGATGGGGGGGTTTGGGGGTTCCCACAGAAAGAAAAATATTCTGATCTGGAGAGTGAACCGAAATGGCCCTCCCCAGACCCGAAAACAAAATGGGGAGAAAAAAAAAACCTATGCACTCCCCTAATTTGCTCCATAAGACGCCCAGACGCAGAACCGGTTTAGCACAATTTTTTTTTTTTTTAATTTTCCCCCTCTGAATCCTAGGTGCGTCTTATGGTCAGGTGCGTCTTATGGAGCGAAAAATACGGTATATCTCAAGTGCTTATAGCTTCACGTAAACCTTCCACACGAAAGAACTATTCTTCAAAATGGAAACTGTTTACTTTGTGGTGCAGGCAAAAGGATATTGATCCTTTCACCTGCCCCACTATTTCTCTACTAGACTACTTATTCCATCTGTCAGAATCTGGTCTCCAGACTTCTTCTGTAAGAGTACATCTAAGTGCAATCTCAGCTTACCATAACAAGATGGGAGATGCACCTATTTCCACACAACCTCTCATAAGTAGATTTATGAGCGGTTTAACTCATCTTAAACCACCAATTCGGCCACCAGTCATACAATGGGACCTGAATCTGATTTTAACAAGACTAATGCGTTCTCCTTTTGAACCCATAGATTCTTGTGACCTGAAATACCTCATATGGAAGACTATCTTCCTCATAGCCATTACATCGGCTAGAAGGGTTAGTGAGTTTACAAGCACTTGTCACGTACGCACCCTATACGAAGTTCCTACATGACAGAGTGGTTCTCCGTACACATCCAAAATTTCTTCCCAAAGTGGTCACAGAATTCCACTTGAACCAATCCATAGTTTTACCCACATTCTTTCCAAGGCCCCATTCTCATCCAGGAGAAACAGCCTTACATTCCTTGGACTGTAAACGTGCACTAGCATTCTATATCAACCGCACTGCAGTCCACAGAAAATCCACACAACTGTTTGTATCTTATGATCCAAACAAACCAGGGAAACCAGTGGGTAAACATACTATATCCAATTGGCTAGCAGATTGCATACAGTTTTGCTATGAAAGAGCAGGCCTTCCTCTCCAAGGGCGGGTAAAGGCCTATTCAGTACGAGCAATGTCAACCTCAATAGCACACTATCGTTCAGTGCCAATTCTTGACATATGTAAAGCAGCAACATGGAGTTCTCTTTACATCTTTGCAGCTCATTACTGTTTGGACAAACAAGGACAACAAGATTCAGCCTATGGACAATCTGTCTTGAACTTGTTTCCAGCATAATCCCAACTCCTTCTACATCCAACCTGCTGTAATCCATGGCTGACTCATTTCAACAACAATACTTCACTGTTGCCTCAATACAAAATGACTCAGCCTCTAGCTTGCTTGTCCTGGGATAAAGCAAAATTGCTTACCTTGTAATAGGTGTTATCCCAGGACAGCAGGATGTAGTCCTCACAGACCCCACCCGCCACCCCGCGGAGTTGGGTCTCATTCCGTTTATTATTTTATTTTTTGCTAAACCTTTTTGCTGCATACGAGACTGAAGAGAGACACCTGTGGCAGAGAATATCATGGCATGCTGGGCATGCTCAGTGGCCTCACAGGGCCATTCAAAAGTTTCTAGAAACTTTGACAGACAGATTTCCCGCGCTGGGCTCCATCGGTGACGTCACCCATATGTGAGGACTACATCCTGCTGTCCTGGGATAACACCTATTACAAGGTAAGCAATTTTGCTTGATGGTAAAACTGAGGCCGAATGGGAATAATCATCGATATTTCACTTTCCACTGCTTCAAGACTGATATGACCTGCTTTAGAATGGTGATCATTGACAGATCCTGGAAGATCTCTATTTTGTGATTTCCTCCCCCCCCCCCCCCCCTCCACTGAATTGAGCCATTTTTCCTAGCCAGTGACATCACTTTCTCCCCTTTATTAGGAAGTCATGAAAGCATGTGACAGTGTCTCTGGGTAAATTCCTCCTAGGAAATCCCAGCGACTGATGGGCCCGATCTCACTGCACATTGGGTATTTTGGCTTCCTGCCAGTCCAGCCCCAGCACCATGGTGCAGATACTATCATCCTTGTGAAAGCAGTCGCCATATTCTGCTCCCTCAGGTACACCCTGAAAACACATGTTAGCTCTCCTTGAGCGATTCTTGAGATCTTCTAAGCGCTTGTTCAAATCAGACTAAGAGAGTGAAAGTTCATAAGAGGCTTGGCAGTGCATTATTTCCATTGCTTGATTATTCATCTGCGTCTGATTCCTTCACCCACTGGCATGGCTCAAGCATGTCACACT
Source organism: Rhinatrema bivittatum (assembly GCF_901001135.1). Classification (NCBI taxonomy): domain Eukaryota; kingdom Metazoa; phylum Chordata; class Amphibia; order Gymnophiona; family Rhinatrematidae; genus Rhinatrema; species Rhinatrema bivittatum. Next base: position 415,636,037 of record NC_042615.1, read on the forward strand.
TCAGATCTGCGACCGTACATACAATTCTTTTATCACCAGCATGTACCGCGAAGCTCATTAAACTATTGCTATTTTCAGATCTGTAAGGCGCATCTCCCTCCCCATCCATCGGAGATCTATCCTGCATTGCCAAATCAGCACAATCCATGGATGCATTACTGTGAAGTCCTTCCGCCCCTAGCGCTACTGCTCCTGCATAGGGAGAATTGCTTAAAGTCTAATTTTTTCTAATGGGAGGTCATCGTTCTATTCAAAAGGTTCTGTCAATCCTATACCAACTCAGTCACAATTTAGATAAATAAGAACATAAGAAATTGCCATGCTGGGTCAGACCAAGGGTCCATCAAGCCCAGCATCCTGTTTCCAACAGAGGCCAAATCAGGCCACAAGAACCTGTCAATTACCCAAACACTAAGAAGATCCCATGCTACTGATGCAATTTATAGCAGTGGCTATTCCCTAAGTAAACTTGATTAATAGCCGTTAATGGACTTCTCCTCCAAGAACTTATCCAAACCTTTTTTGAACCCAGCTACACTAACTGCACTAACCACATCCTCTGGCAACAAATTCCAGAGCTTTATTGTGCATTGAGTGAAAAAGAATTTTCTCCGATTAGTCTTAAATGTTACTTGCTAACTTCATGGAATGCCCCTTAGTCATTCTATTATTCGAAAGTGTAAATAACTGAGTCACATCTACTCGTTCAAGACCTCTCATGATCTTAAAGACCTCTATCATATCCCCCCTCAACTGTCTCTTCTCCAAGCTGAACAGCCCTAACCTCTTCAGCCTTTCCTCATAGGGGAGCTGGTCCATCCCCTTTATCATTTTGGTTGCCCTTCTCTGTACCTTCTCCATCGCAACTATATCTTTTTTGAGATGCGGCGACCAGAATTGTACACAGTATTCAAGGTGCGGTCTCACCATGGAGCGATACAGAGGCATTATGACATTTTCCGTTCTATTAACCATTCCCTTCCTAATAATTCCTAACATTCTATTTGCTTTTTTGACTGCTGCAGCACACTGAGACGACGATTTTAAAGAATTATCCACTATGATGCCTAGATCTTTTTCCTGGGTGGTAGCTCCTAACATGGAACCTTCTTGTAATTGAAGTAGTTGAGAATTTTGTTGTGGGAAGAAATGTGGTGGAGATTCTGGAGGAATTGAGAGGAAATTTAGTTTGTAACCTTGAGAGACTATGGAGAGTTCCCATTAGTCTGATGTTATGTGCAGCCAATGTGTGTGAAAATAGGATACTCTTCCCCCCACTGGCAGGTCTGGTCAAGGATTTAGGGGATGACTTGTTCTCTGGCCTGTATTTCAAAAGCCCGCCGCTGGGCCTGTCTGAGCAGGAGGTTGCGGACGGGTAGGCCTAGGCTGTCTGGCCTGGTTGACCTACCCCTAGAAGTTTGGGGGTAGTATCTCCGAGGCCTACAATAAGAACGTCTGGGTTCTCTTTGGGGAAGGCGACGAGAAGATTGTGTAGAGGGTTCTTGTGGGATTTGAGACAGTTGACGTAAAGTCTCTGTATGGTCCTTAAGCTGCTGTACTGCTTCTTGGACCTTTTCTCCAAACAAATTGTCACCGACACATGGTAGGTCCACAAGTTTTTCTTGAACCTCAGGCCTGAGGTCTGATGCCTTGAGCCATGCCCATCTGCGGGCTGCTGCTGCTCTGGAAGCCGTCTCAAAGTTGTCGTATACTGCCCTCACCTCATGTTTCCCAGCTTCTAGGCCTTTGTTGACTATGGCCTGTGCTGGTTCCTGGAATTGTGGAGGCAAAGAGGTAATAAATTCCTCCATCTGCTTCCATAGGTTCCTCTGATACTGTGTGATGTATAATTGGTAAGCAGAGATTTTTGTGTTTAAGATGGCACTCTGATACACTCTCCTGCCCAATGAGTCAAGGAACCTATGGTCTTTACCAGGTGGAGTTGAAGAGTGTGGTCGCACACGTCTCGACTTTTTCTGTGCAGACTCTACTACAACAGACTGGTGTGGTAACTGTTGTTTTTGATATCCTGGAGCTGTCTGCACTATATAGGTTGTGTCCACACGCTTGTTCACTGCAGGGACAGAAGATGGATGCTCCCAGATGCGGCAAAGATCCAAGAGAACCTCATGGATTGGGACAGCCAGCACTTGTTTAGGTGGGTCTACAAACTGCAGAACTTCAAGAATTTGTTGTCTGGTATCTTCTTCTGCTGTTAGTTTGAAGGGAATGGAATCAGCCATGTCTTGAACGAATGTTGAGAATGATAAGTCCTCTGGAGGTGATTTCTTTCTCTGATCTGGAGGGGAAGGTTCAGACATGAATCCCTCAGAAGATGTTACAGACTGCTGGTCATCCCAAGAGTCATCTGGGTCGTCTCTATAGGGAGATTTTGGCGATGACCTGGGAAGGAATTGAAGGCCTGAAGGGCCTGGCTGTGGATCATCGGAGGAAAACAGAGGTGAGGTCTCTTGTGGCTTTGTTGATGGTAGGTTATCGATGACATTTTGATATCTTTGCAAAAGACGTCGATAAAATGCGAGATCTTGTACTTCAGGAGGCTCAGATGATGGTTGTCTCGATGATACAGGGGTTGTCATCGATGTTGTCGGTGGAAGTGTTGTGGAAGACTTCGACGTCAATGGAATCGAGAACAGCATCGAAGAGCCCGATGTAATCTGGGCGAAGATGGACGTCGATGACGTAACGAGTCTCAGCGTTGTAGTGATTGAGTCCATTGGTGTCCTCGGCGCCAACAAGGGCACCAGCATCGGTGGGCCCACCGGCATCGATGCTGGTGGCATCGGCGGGATCGCTGGAAGTGTTTGTTCTTTTAGAGCCTGGATGACCGCTTGTCTGATGAGATCAGACAATTCCGGCTGTACAACTGGTGGAATCAGAGCAGTTGTAAGCGGTGGCGGAGGCTGTGACGGAGGATCCTGTGCAGAAGTCTGTGGAGGATCTGGAATCGATGGAGGTAAAGGCCCAGGCGTCGAAGGGACCGGTATTTCCTGGTCCCGTGGCCGCTTTGCCATCGATTCCTCCTGGAATGTCTATGCAGATGATGACGGTCGACGTCTATGACAATGTTTTAGTTTGAGATGGTCCGCCGACTTCATCGATACTATAGACGATGGTGAAGAAGGACCATCACCGGATCCGTCCGGACGCGGTTTTTTAAGCAGGGCTCTTTTAAGTCACTCCAGCTGGAGACGACTTTGACGATTTGGAAGGGGAAGGAATTAACTGCAGCTGGAACAAATGTTCCATTTTTCCCTGCCTAGCCTTTTACCCCTTTTTTTTTTTTTAAATTTATACTTTATTAATTTTCATTCTTAATTACAGTCATGAAAATAAGAAATATGTTGCAATGTAATAAAGAAAAAACATAAAAAATCATTCAACAGAATAATCTACTTTGCTTAACATATCCATAATTTGGGGGATTTGGTAAAGTAAATATAATATAAATGTACATTTATACATATATTAAAGCAATTTAACAATTGAAGAAGTCAGAGCTTTAATTTTTTGGGACATTAGTCTCTAAATTATCTACTTGATTTTTATCATGAAGAAATGTTTCTAAATGCAATGGATCAAAATCCAAACTTTTTCCCTTGGTATGAAATAAAACAAAAACAGGGAAATTTAAGGAAGAAAGTTGCTCCCAGTGCCAACACCCAAGATTTTAAGGATAAAAAATGTTTCCTTCTTGCCTGTGTGGCTCGAGCAACATCAGGGAAAATTTGGATTTTATGCCCACAGAAAGGAACATCTCTATTTCTAAAAAATTTCCTGAACAATATCTCCTTATCTTGTTCTGCAATAAATGAAACAAATAATGTTGCTCTATTTTCAATTAAATCTATCGATTCTTCTAAGAAAGTTGATATACCCAACGTACGTTCATCTTGTACTTTAGCACTGTCATCATTTTTCAAATCCCCTTTCCTCTCCACCTTCTTTGAGAAATAATATATCTTTGATAATTTGGAAATATCTTCCTCTTCATAACCTAAAATCTCTCTCAAGAATTTTTTTAACATTTCCAGGGGAGACAACAATCTTGTTAAGGGAAAATTAATTATCCTCAAGTTTCTTGATCTCAACAAATTTTCAGAATTTTCAATTTCCTTGTGGATAATTATGCTATCTCGCATAAACAATTTCTCAGACTCTTCAACCAAATGAATCTTATTATTTAATCCATATATTGCTTTTTCACAGTTATCAATCTTTTTTGCATGTTCCACTAAAGTACCACTATTACTTTTTATTACAGATAAGGAGTTATTCATCATTGATATATTTTTATCAAGTTTTGAAATCATTTGCCATAAATCTAATAGTGTAATATTGTCAGGGTTACTCCCTGACTTGGTATTACACTCCAAAAGAACTGGCGGAGTACTAGATATATCATTTAACTGAACCAAAACATTATCAATCCTAGAGACTTCTGTTGGTGTAACCAAACCCAAGTCTTTTTGGATTATTCCTACCGGTTCTGAAGCCTGATCAGTTGATGGGAAACTGCTAGGCTGTGGTGGAGACGAAGGTCCTTCGCCGGGACTCAGGGAGGCTAAGGTACTTCCTCCCAAACTATTCTCTCTGGGCGTTCCCATCGGTTGTATGACATGATGGTCCATTGGGCCTATTCGATGTTGTTGTTGTGGGGAGGAGGTGTACATCTTCACTTTTCTTTTCCTTCCCATCAATCAGCAGAACGTGAAGAGAGTAGAGAAAGAGTTTCGGCCAGACACCAGACTGCGCCGGACAAAGCCGCGCGCCCCTTTGGCGCGTGCGGCTTAGGCGACGCGCCGGTGGCAGTGGCGCGCCGCAGCGTCTCAGTTAAGGGCTGAAACCGGCGCGATGTTCTCACCTGCAAGAATGTAAAATTACAGGGCTCTCTCAGCTGGTACGTATCTGGCCTGAAGCTCCGACCCTCTCTGACTCCTTCCCAGGCTCCCCCGCCTTTCGCCCCTTTGCCATCATCTCGGCGCATTTAGGGCATGTACTTACATAATGTTTTTCACCGAGGCAGAGGACACATTCTAAATGTGGGTCAGTGATCGACATGGTTCTGTTGCAAATAGGGCATTTTTTGAAGCCTGTAGCCATTTTGTTATCGACGGCCGTTGAAGGATGTGAAATCGTGAGAAGAGAATTTTTCCAAAAATTGAGAAATCAAGACCGAGGTACTCACCAGCCAGTGAAGGGAACCCCGAGAGAGACTTCTATGAGAGAGAATATCGGTAAAAGAATGACTTTTCAGTCAGCAAAAAGTGAAGAAAACGCAATGGCTCCTGTCCTGTGATGTGTGAAGCAGCGCAGAAAAGCAAAGACTGAAGAGAGACACCTGTGGCAGAGAATATCATGGCATGCCTGGCATGCTCAGTGGCCTCACAGGGCCAGTCAAAAGTTTCTAGAAACTTTGACAGAAAGATTTCCCGCGCTGGACTCCGGTGACGTCACCCATATGTGAGGACTAGCATCCTGCTTGTCCTGGGATAAAGGGTATTGCCTTGAGATTGCGTATGGTGCCCAAAGTGGTGGAGATTATACAAACAGCTGGGATGGAGATATCAAAGGTTTCTGCGAATGTCTGGGAGTTGTGTCCTAAGTGTGCTGTGGCAACACCTTCCCAATGGCAGCAAGTGGGGAACAGAGTAAGAAGGCTGAAGCACCAATCCAGGCATTCCTTTTCCCCAATCTCACTCTCCAAAGAAACTCCTGCCTGAGTGTCCATTTGTCATATTTCGTCTTAAAAATTGGGGTTTGGCTTTGTGGAGCATATAAGAAAGCCTGCATTATATAATGGACTGTGTTAAATAGCTATAAGTAAGAGGTTGGGCACTTATCTAAGAGGATACCTATGAATATCTTGCATATTAGATATAAGGAATCTGAATGTATGGTTAATGCTCTTGCTACATAGGGGTTTGGTTGGGGCATGCTGGAGGGAGGTTTTGCTGAGATGGGGATGTCATTCCTCAATGAGGAGTGCTTCCACTGTGATGGGCAGTGGAAATATGTGGGGCTGGGGTTCCCAGAGCAAAATATAGTGGGGGTGATTTCTGTGTCACAGAGGATTTGGTTAAGCAATATTCATAATGCCTGGCTCTATCTGGTACAAAAGGTGGTGGGTATTTGCAGCCTGGAACATATGGAGAGGTGGGGGAAGTTCACTTAATATTTATTTATTTATTTATTTATAGTTTTTATATACCGATGTTCCTGTATAATATACATATCACACCGGTTTACAAGGAACTCAAACTGACGCCTTAATATGTCACATTAAAGAATCTTGCTGAATACTAAAGGGTTAAATATCCCAGAAAACAGCACTTGTTCTTTCAGGAAGTGGACACCTTAAGGTCCTCTATTCTTTTTTCTCATGAGACCCATTTTAGGCGCCGTAATGAGGGGGTGCTTCACTCTAAATATACCCAGCAATATTTGGCTTCGGCCACAGTGCGACACAAATATAGCAGGGTGGGAATTTTATTTTCCAAATACTTGGTTGTGGATGTCAGGGCGATTGTAAGAGACCTCTGGTCTCAAATTAGAGGACTATAGGCAGGCCCACCTTTGTGCACTAATTCCCGCTGCAGATACCCTAGAGGCACTGTCAAAAATATCATAGGCAGCGCGGACCTCGTGCTTGCCAGCATCTAGACCCTTCTGAGTCAGGGAATTCAGCTGATCTTGAAGCTGGTTGGATAAAGATTCAGAGAAATCCTGGATCTTCTTGAACAGGTCTCTGTTATACTGGGTCATGTATAACTGGTAGGAAGTGATGCGAGAAATAAGCATTGATCCATGGAAAACATGACGGCCAAACACATCGAGGGACCTCTGTTCTTTCCCTGGAGGTATGGAAGAACGAGGTTTAGAATGTCGTGCTTTTTTCTGGGCTGACTCCACAACCACAGAATGATGATCCAGCTGTGGTTTTTGGAAACCAGGTGCTGCCTGTACCGGGTAGGTGGCATCTGTTTTTCGATTTACCGGTGGTACAGAGCCTGGATGCTCCCAATTCCTCTTCTGTATTAGAAACAAAACCGCTTGAAGTGAGAAAAATGTTGGGATTACTACCTGATAATCCCCTTTTCCTTACTGTAGACAGATGGACTCAGAACAAATGGGATAGTATCCGCGTGCTAGCAGTTGGAGACTGATCTGACGTCAGCATGGGGGCGTATATATCCCCACAGGAAGCGTAGCTATTCAGTAATCTTCCTTGCAAAAGCTGTTATAGATGTGTGTACTGACGCTCAGTTAAAAAGTGAAACAGGATTCCCCTGACCGATTGATAGTAGCTGGAGACCGCCAGCATTCCCAACCGGAAGGCGTGGACACCTGGTAGAGTGTACGCTCTTATGGAAACAGATGACATGGCTTACCGTGAATCGGTGATACCCATGTACGCAGGCAGCTGGGCGGGATGCTGAGTCCATCTGTCTACACTAAGGAAAAGGAGATTATCAGGTAGTAATCCCAACATTTCCTGGCGTGTAGCCAGATGGACTCAGAACAAATGGGATGTACAAAAGCTTTACTCCCAGCCTGGGCTGGAGGCTGCCTGAAGCCCATGTAGTACCGCCCTCGCAAATGCTGAGTCCTCCCCGGCCTGAACATCCAGACGATAGAACCTGGAGAAGGTATGGAGGGAAGACCAAGTCGCCGCTTTACAGATTTCCGCAGGCGACAGCATCCTGGATTCTGCCCAAGATGCTGCTTGTGCTCTGGTAGAATGAGCCTTGACCTGTAGAGGCGGAGACTTCCCGGCCTCTACGTACGCTGCTCTGACAACTTCTTTAATCCAGCGGGCGATGGTGGGCCGCGAGGCCGCTTCACCTAGCTTCTTCCCGCTGTACAGGACGAACAGATGGTCCGTCTTTCGTAGGTCTTGTGTAAGTTCCAAATACCTGGGCAGCAATCTGCCAATGTCGAGATGGCGTAACAAACGCCCTTCTTCAGATTTCTTCACACCCGCCGTGGTAGGCAAGGATATGGTTTGATTAAGATAAAACTGTGAAACCACCTTAGGTAGAAAGGAGGGAACCGTACGAAGATGGATAGCCTCTGGAGTGATTCTGAGAAAGGGATCACAGCAGGACAATGCTTGTAGTTCTGAGATGCGGCGGGCTGAACATACAGCCAGCAAGAATACCATCTTCAAAGTGAGGGAACGAAGAGACAGGCCCCGAAGGGGTCTGAAGGTGGATCCCGCAAGGAAATCCAAAACAAGGTTGAGGTTCCACAAAGGTACAGACCACTTCAGTGGCGGACGAATATGCTTGACTCCCTGCAGGAAGCGAGAAACATCCTGGTGCTTGGCGATGGTCTTGCCATCCCTCCTGGGACCATAGCAAGACAGCGCAGCCACCTGAACCTTGATGGAGCTGAGGGAGAGACCCTTCTGAAGGCCATCCTGCAGGAAATCCAACACAATAGGGATTGTGGTTGCATGTGGATTGGTGCCGTGAGTGTCGCACCATGCTTCAAATACTCTCCAGATCCGGATGTATGTGAGGGATGTGGAAAACTTGCGAGCTCGGAGGAGGGTATCAATCACGGGCTCCGAGTAACCCCTCTTTTTCAATCTAGCCCTCTCAAGGGCCATACCGTAAGAGAGAATTGAGCCGGATCCTCGTGAAGAATGGGACCTTGATGTAGAAGGTCCCGGAGAGGAGGCAGGGGAAGGGGCTCCCTGCCAGTAGTCTTCTCATGTCCGCGTACCAGGGTCGTCTTGGCCAGTCTGGCGCCACTAGGACAAGGCACCGGTGTCTCTGAATCTTGCGGATGACAGCGCCTAGCAGAGGCCACGGAGGAAAGGCGTACAGTAGAGTCCCTGGAGGCCACGGCTGAACCAGGGCATTGATTCCGTGTGAGCACTGGTCGCGCTTGCGGCTGAAGTATCTGGGTACTTGAGCATTGGACTTGTTTGCCAGTAAATCCATGTCCGGAAACCCCCAATGATCCACAATCATCTGGAAAGCCGTGGGTGAGAGCTGCCACTCTCCCGGATTTAGGCTTTCCCTGCTGAGGAAGTCTGCTGTGGTATTGTCCTTCCCGGCGATGTGGACGGCGGAGATGTCCTGAAGATTCACCTCTGCCCAAGTCATCAGAGGGGCGATCTCCAGAGATACCTGTCTGCTTCTGGTTCCGCCCTGATGATTGATGTATGCCACCGTGGTGGCGTTGTCGGACATCACTCTGACTGCTCTGTTCTGCAGTCTGTGGGCAAATTGAAGGCATGCCAATCGGACAGCCCGGGCCTCTAGACTGTTGATGTTCCACGCCGACTCTTCTCTGTTCCACCGCCCTTGTGCGGTGAGTTCTTCGCAGTGTGCGCCCCAGCCGCTTAGGCTGGCATCTGTGGTGAGCAAAATCCACATGGGTGAGGACATCTTCGATCCCCTGCTCATGTGGTTGGACTGCAACCACCACCGTAACTGGGTCCGCACTCGGGCTGGTAGAGGTAGGTGCGTGGAGTAGGTCCGTAGACGGGGGCTCCAGCGAGAGAGCAGGGCGTGTTGTAGAGGTCTCATATGGGCCCTCGCCCAGGGCACCACTTCCAGGGTGGATGCCATGAGACCAAGAACCTGCAGATAATCCCAGGCGGTGGGTCGACTGGCTCCCATCAAATACTGGATACGCTGCTGAAGTTTCAACGTCCTCTTGGTGGTGAGACTGACCATGTCTGCCCGGGTGTCGAACTGTACTCCCAGGTATTCCAGTGACTGGGAAGGCTGTAGGCAGCTCTTGCCGAGGTTGAGAACCCAGCCCAGGCTTTCCAGAAGGGCTATCACTCTGTCGGTGGTCCGAAGGCTCTCCTCTCGAGACTTTGCCCTGATCAGCCAGTCTAGGTAGGGATGGACCAGAATTCCTTCCCGCCTGAGCGCCGCCGCTACTACTACTACCACCTTGGTGAATGTCCGTGGCGATGTCGCCAACCCAAAGGGCAGAGCCCGAAACTGGAAGTGGCGGCCTAGAACCTTGAAGCGTAGGTAGCGCTGATGATCCGGATGGATCGGGATATGCAGGTATGCCTCTGACAGGTCTAATGCCGTGAGGAATTCCCCTGGCTGTACTGCGACCTTGACGGAGCGTAGAGTTTCCATGCGAAACCTCGGGACCCGTAAGTATCGATTGACCGACTTGAGGTCCAGGACAGGCCGAAAGGTACCCCCTTTCTTGGGTACCATGAAATAGATGGAATAATGGCCAGAATTCACTTCCCAGGCAGGTACTGGGATGATGGCTTTCAAGGACAGGAGCCTTGCCAGGGTAGCTTCCAATGCTGCCTTCTTGTGTATGGGACACGAAGATTCCACAAACTTGTCCGGAGGGAGATGATGAAAGTCCAGATGATATCCCTCCCGGATAACGGCGAGAACCCACTGGTCCGATGTAATCTCGACCCATCTGGGGTAGAAGAGGGTCAACCTGCCCCCTATGGCTCCGTCCCCCAGATGAATCGGCGGATTCTCATTGGGAGGCGCGGCCGGGACCCGAGCCCGGGCCCGCTCCCCTCTTGCGCTGCTTGGTCCGAAAGGACTGATTCCTGGCCGGAGGACGTGGTGCCTGGTAACGACCCCTGTAAGGAACGAAACGCTGGGAACTCCTGCCCCTGGAGGGCCTTGGAAAGGTGCGCTGGCCCCTTCGGAACCGATCTTCCAGCAATCTGGGCACTGGAGAGGCGCTCCATGCACTGGCCAGTTTATCAAGGTTGCTGCCAAATAGAAAAGAGCCCTTGAAGGGCAATCTGGTGAGGCGGGTTTTAGAAGGCGCATCAGCCGACCATCTTTGGATCCAGAGCTGCCCTCCTGGCGGCTACGGAGGATGAAATCCCTTTAGCTGTTGTCCGGACCAGGTCAGATGCCGCATCCGTAAGGAACGAAAGAGCGGATTCCATGTCCACTGCTGGAGCGTTGTTTCTAACCTGTGACAAACAGGCACGCGTCACCACCGTGCAGCAGGTGGCGATCCGTAAAGATAAAGCTGCCACCTCAAAGGCCTGACGCAGAATGGTGTCCAGTCGCCGATCATGCGGCTCCCTGAGGGCCGTCCCCCCTTCAACTGGAATGGTAGTGCGCTTGACCACAGCGCTAATCAAGGCGTCCACCTGAGGGCACGCCAGCAGATCCTGGATAGCTGGTGCCAATGGGTACATGCTCTTCAGAGCCCGACCCCCTTTGAAGGCAGCCGCTGGAGCCGCCCATTCTAAGTCGATCAGTTGTTGCGCCGCCTGTAAGAATGGAAAATGCGGGCCGTAGGACGAAGACCTTCCAGCAGGGGGTTCTGCGCAGAAGGTACCGAAGCGCTGGGACCTGTAATATCCAATTCTGCCAGACACTGAGACACCAGGTCGGAGAGATCCTCCTTAGGGAAGAACCGCCTCATGGTTCGATATGGCTCAGTCCCTGGAGGGAGGTCCCCCTCGTCCGGGAATTCGGACTCGTCCTGTGAGACCTCCTGGTCTGACTGATCTGGGCTATCCATCGGTGGGAAGTCCCGCTCGCGATAAGGTTGTGATGGTCCAGGAACCGGATCCGCAGGAGCTGCTACCGCAGCAGCCGCCGCAGGCGCAGCCACCGCAGGAACTACAGGAACCGCAGGGCCTGGATGGGCAGCCGTTTGCATCTGTACAAAAGCATGAATTCCCTTAAAGAGATCCACCCAGGAAATGGAAGCAGCCTCTAATCGCCGGGGTACAAGCTCCCCCGGGATGCCTGATTGGTCGAGACTGCCCCCTAACTCCGGGGTAGCCCCTGGGGAACTGTCCACAAATCGTGGTTGAGACAGGTCCTGGCCCGAGGGTCGCACGGCCCCCTCACATTGGGCACACAGAGAATCTGGCTCATCCCTGTGAGTGGCCCTAAGGTGGCATGCTGAGCAGAGGCCAAGGGCTGCAATGCCTGAAGCAGGCGGCGCCGTCGCTGAAGACTCTGCAGCTTTCTGATCCATTGAACAATAGGCGCTCAAGAATAATATGCGGTAGCAATAGGTGCTTAATACAACAGGCGCTCAATAATAAGAGGCGGCAGCAATAGGCGCTTAATACAACAGGCGCTCAATAATAAGAGGCGGCAGCAATAGGCGCTTAATACAACAGGCGCTCAATAATAATATGCGGCAGCAATAGGCGCTTAATACAACAGGCGCTCAATAATAATATGCGGCAGCAATAGGCGCTTAATACAACAGGCGCTCAATAATAAGGCGGCAGCAATAGGCGCTGAATACAACAGGCGCTCAATAATAATAAGTGGCAGCAATAGGCGCTTAATACAACAGGCGCTCAACAGGAATATGCGGCAGCAATAAGCGCTTAATGTGCCCTCAATAGGCTTTCAGCAATAAGCGACCAGCAATATGCTCGCAATAGGCATTCAATAAGCTTTCAGTAATAAGCGGTCAGCAATATGCTCTCAATAGGCATTCAATAAGCTTTCAGTAATAAGCGGTCAGCAATAAGCTCTCAATAGGCATTCAATAAGCATTCAGTAATAAGCGGCCAGCAATATGCCCTCAATAGGTATTCAATAAGCTTTCAGTAATAAGCGGTCAGCAATATGCTCTCAATAGGCATTCAATAAGCTTTCAGTAAGAAGCGGCCAGCAATATGCTCACAATAGGCATTCAATAAGCTTTCAGTAAGAAGCGGCCAGCAATATGCTCACAATAGGCATTCAATAAGCTTTCAGTAATAAGCGGTCAGCAATATGCTCTCAATAGGCATTCAATAAGCTTTCAGTAAGAAGCGGCCAGCAATATGCTCACAATAGGCATTCAATAAGCTTTCAGTAAGAAGCGGTCAGCAATACGCCGAAACAAAGCCAAGGAGGAAGAAAGCCGCGCCCTATTACGGGCACGGAGTACCTGAGCAAGGCCCAACCAGGGCGTCCTCCACGGCGTGCCATGCCGCCGATCCTCTGCGCTTCGGAGACCCGTAGGAAGAGACGTACTCCTTACCAGCTTCGGCGCTTCCCGGCTGGAACACAGGCGGTCTCCGGCTGCGGGGGAAGGGATCACCTCACCACCGCAATTTGAGGAAATGCACCCGCTACCTCGTCCACGCTGGGACCGAGGGCCTCGTATACCTCACGCGGACTGCGTCACTGCCGCGCTTCGGCAGGACCGAGGACTTTCCCACCGGGGGAGCTCGCTGGGGGAGGAACCCGTGGGTATCTACCGCAGGAGCGCGGGGCTCTAAGTCGAATAGACAGGAAAAACGAATCTAGAATGATAAGAAAAGAGAAAAATTAAAGTAGTCTTGGAAAGCATGCTCAACTAGCGTGCAGGCACTCCAAACTGCTTTGGAGACGGAAATTACTGAATAGCTACGCTTCCTGTGGGGATATATACGCCCCCGTGCTGACGTCAGATCCGTCTCCAACTGCTAGCACGCGGATACTATCCCATTTGTTCTGAGTCCATCTGGCTACACGCCAGGAAATCAATTATACAACATACACAATTATTTCTCACTGAGTGTGGGACACATGGGACAAGTTTACTTTGTAAATCCAGCAACCATCATAATGCACTAGGTTCCAGGAAATGTACCAGGTAATCCTTAAGAGCTGAAAGTTTCTACGTGCATAAAGGCATAATCATTGGTTGCTTTGGAATATTTTGTCTCTTATAGGCTTATAAGTTAGAAAAGTACTTAGCTTCATTTTCAATATTGAGTGCCGCTGGATGCCGCGTTCGCAATATGAAATACCGCTGGAAGGCACGTAACACTGTGTTGAAAGGATTCCTTGCAGGTCCGTAGTTGTATCTCCCGAATCGGGTTGTCAAAAGTTTCCTTTCAGGTAATCTTTTGGTAGCTCGCTGTCAAATACGCCCGACGCTGCAGAGTTTCGGAATGTCTTCCTTCCTCAGGTACAGCTAACTTGTAGGTATGACAGATTTTTGTAACCATACAAATGTATGTGAAAGGTGTGCGGCTTCTTCCGATGAGTTGTAAACAATCAGCGCTTGTTTTATGTTAAATCTGTTTTTATTATAAACCCAGAGTTACCTGGTTCTTTCAGCGCTTGTTTTAAAGATCCTTCCTGTCAAGGCAGGCGCTGATCGTTTACAACTCATCGGAAGAAGCCGCACACCTTTCACATACATTTGTATGGTTACAAAAATCTGTCATATCTACAAGCTAGCTGTACCCGAGGAAGGAAGACATTCCGAAACTCTGCAGCGTCGGGCGCAGTTGACAGCGAGCTACCAAAAGATTACCTGAAAGGAAACTTTTGACAACCCGATTCGGGAGATACAACTACTGACCTGCAAGGAATCCTTTCAACACAGTGTTAAGCGGCATTTCATATGTTGCCCAATTCCTCTTCAGCAAGTCCTGGAGAACTTCATGAACAGGTATGGACATGATCTCCTTGGGTGCATCTACGAACTGGAATACTTCCAGCATTTTATGTCTGGAATCCTCTTCTGTATGAAGTTGGAATGGTATGGCTTCAGAGATTTCCTTTATAAAATTAATAAAAGGACAGGTCCTCTGGAGGAGAACATCTTCTCTCCTCAGTGGGAGACTGCTCTGAAGGTAGATCTTCAGAATCCTGGGAAGAATCATCAGTCCAAGGATCGTAAGGTTGATCACTGGCTCCCATAGGATCTCCAGAGGGGAGTAATGGATCAGGCCTAGGCACAGATGGCATCGATGGCAGCATTGATGGTGGCACCGCCTAAGAATGATGCGGTACCGATGGCAGAATAGGCACCAATGGAACCGGTGACATCGACGGGTGAGTCGGTGGCAAGAAACCAGACAGCTGTATCTGTATCGGTGTTTCTTCGTCTTTAGATGACAAAGGTATTGGCATGGAAGGCGGTGGACATACCGGTATCCTCGGTTCCACCGATGGAAGGGCACCGATCAGCACATCCAGTCTGCCCAGTAGCGGTGCGAGTACCGTGGGTATCAGGTCGGTGACTGGGGCTGGCATAGGTGTCTGCGCTGATGGAGGCTGGAAGTCTTGCAGTGCCTTACCGATGGCCTCTTGAATCATCCGATCCAATTCCTCACGGAAGCCTGGGGCATGTAATCCCAGCTCCGGAGTGGGAGGCAATACTGGCATAGCCGGAGGGTCCACCGGTGAAAGTGGAGTCACGGCTCCCTGCACCGATGAAGGTGGGAACGCCTCGGTGACCCGGTCGCAGAGAAGGATGGGGCCTTCTCTGGACAGGATTTCTTTGCCGGTGGCTCTGTCGACACCAATGCCGAGGGCTTGCCTGGATCAGTGGACTGAGCCTTCCGATGACGGTGGAGACGCTTTTCACTATGTTCTCCTCAGTCTTTCTCCTGAGGCGACGAGGAAGAAGTCGACACCTTTGGAGTAGTCTATGCCGGTCGGGCAGCACCGGTGTCCCGCTGCTGGTGAGAGGTCGATGGCACCAGCTCAGACGATGTCAAAGTGGTCGACTGAAAAAGAAACTCCATCTTCTCGGAGCGGGGCTCATGGCCCTTTGGTGTCATTTGGGCACATTAAGTGCAAGTTAGGTTGTCATGGTCGGATCCCAAACATAATACACAAACCCTATGCGGGTCTGTGATGGACCCTGTCAGAGGACAGTCGGGGCACAGACGAAAACCAGATGCCATGGCTTTGACAAAACTTTAGCCATGGTGTGGTCGATGGCCAGTAGGCCCCGAAGGGAAAACTCAACGGGAATAGACTGCAAACGAGGGTAAAGCCTTACCTTTCGACCGCGGAGTATGGAATAGATAGGGGGAGCCCTATGGGGTAGAATTTTTTGAAAATTTTGAAAAGTTCTGTGAGGAAAATTCCTGTCAGGAATCTCTAGAGAGCTCCTTAACCTGCATGGCTACTACTGCACGGAAAAAAAAAAAAAAAAGAGAGACTGAAGGGGGACCCCTGCTGGATGCAGGATTATTGCCATGCTGGGCATGCCCGGTAGGTGCCAGTCAAAGTTCAGAAACTTTAACAAAAGTGTTCCGTGATTGGGCTCCATCCTGATGTCACCCATATATGTGAGGACTACCATCCTGCTTGTCCTGTGAGAACTTGTTTTTTTAAACAGAACCAAAGCAATACATAAATATTTCAAGCCCCCTCTTGGGAGAACGTCATTTCCCCTCAGAAAATACAGGTAAAACAGAGCCCTTGACCAAGAAATTGTGCAACCCAGGACCTTTTCCACAAATTCCTTGTGACAAAAAATGTCCCAATTTTGCACAACTTGTGAACATATGACAAAGATTTCCTCCTTGTGTGCCACATTTGAGACATAAGTTGGAGTTCCATAAATACATGGAAGCACCCATTGCTCTAGAAAGGTACACTCTATGCAAGAGCTTAAACTGGGTCTCATGGAGAGCCACAGACGGCAATTGTTTCACCACCCCAGAGAAGGATCTTTTCAGAATTTCAATAGTAATCGACTCCCCCAGATCCCCTTGCCATTTATTTGCCAGATGGAGCAAATGGGAGTTAGACAAGGTGGCTTTCAGCTGGAACATCCATACCTTGACTTTATTGAAATATGGGGAGTATCAAGGAAGGAGTCTTCCTCACAAAGTGTTTATAGGCTCATATCTCCCTTGTTTATGTGAGGCAGCAATGCCAAGCTTGGAGGTATTGAAATTCAATATAAAGCACTTTGTATCCTGCATAAAGCAATTTACGGTGAGCGAGTAGACTGGATGAATGCTGTCATTTGATTACACACTCCACAGCAAAACTTAAGATCTGCTAATAAAAGTTTACTTTCAATCCCTTCTGTCACTACAGCATGACTCACCATGGTTAGAGTGTGATTTCACTTGCGGGACCTAAATTATGGAATGCTTTACCAATGGATTTAAGATTACAAGCAGAATTCAAGTCATTTAAAAAAGCACTTAAAACCTGGCTATTCGAGCAGGCTTACATGACAAGCATTGGTTAATTTCTTAGCTTCCAGTTATATTTTATTTACCACAGTTACAGATTACTTTTATATAGTTTCATAATTTTATATTTTTACTGATTTATTAACTGTATTTATGATCATGAATTTTGTATTTTTTCTTAATCTTGTTTTATGATTACATTTCTTATGTTTAGATATATTTTTATTGGATTTTGTCTGTTTTTGAAATGTTGTAAACCGTTGTGACGGCTAGTCTAAACGACGGTATATAAAAAACAATTAAATAAACTGTCTTCGTCCACCCACTGATATAGCAGGCAAAGCCCTTTTAAGGCCCATTATTTAAAAAATGCCCCCTCCCTAACCAGTGATAAAATTACCATTTCCCACAAGAGTCAAAAAGGGGGAGACGTGACAACTACAGTGGATGGATGTGCACCACCACCTCCACGCCTTGCTATGGGCCGCATCCAAAATGAGACCCGAAAAGCGACTTTGAAGCCAGGCATATGAAGAAGGTTAAGCGGGGAAAATGGAGCAGCCCAATCCAACAAAAGTCATCCGTATCAAATTTATGATATCTGGATGTCCAATCTTGAATATGGCACAGCAAGCAGGCAACATTATATAGTCTCAAATCTGGTAATGCCTTGCCTCCCAATCCCTTTTCTAAGCGGAGGGTGTCATATTTAATACGAGCTCGTTTCCCACCCCAGATAAAGTTCCCAATCATTGATTTGAAACATCTTAAGTCTTTATCTTTTACCCAGAGAGGTAACATTTGGAGGCAGTATAGAAATTTAGGCAGAACTGCCTAAGATTAATAAGCCTTTGTGCCTTGAAAACATTGAATTATATACCAAGTGTATTTTGTATAAGACTATTTAGAGTTCTGTCATTTGCGCAAACATTTTAGAGCATTTTTATTTGTATTCATAACTTGTTTATTAGAAGACACTTCAGATAGTCTGAAGTTATTCACATCTGTGAGCTCTCTTGTGCTACTTCAGTCTTAACCACAACTTCACTACTAGGATATTCTAACTTCCATATTTACATGTATCCTTGGACTATATCTCCCTATGCATCATGCACTTATTAAAAGCTGTTGGCTTTTCATGGTCTGCTTTAAAAGCTGCTCTATCTTGTTTTTAAACATTAGCACTAGCAGCTGTGTTCCTCCCTGGCAAATGTGGAGCCAATCCCTTCACAATAAGCTGCCCCTATCCTAGAATATTCCCCAGGTCATTTGGGGCCCTTTGTGTGGAACAGAGCATTTCTGAAAATGCAGCCCTGAAAGTTATGAATTTTAATTTCTTACATAAAATCTTAAATTTAGCCTACAAAACTGTGCTCCTGCATCTTCCTATGTATTTAGTATCCACATGTACCGTGATAGCTGGCTCCTCCCTAGCACTCTCTAAAACCATATCTAGGTGACATGCAAGGTCTGCTACCTTCGCATCAGGCAGACAAGTTGTCAAGCTATCCTCATGCCCAGCAGCCACCCAGCTAGCTACAATCCTAATGATAGAATACAACATTCCTAACCCTTCCCCCTTCTGGGCACATGCCCCTGGAGACACCTGGAGGACAGGTCTTAGTTACATAAACACTTTCTGCCACACTAAGGTGTAGATCCTCCTTCCAAGAACTTCTGATCCTCTGTGGAAAAAGATCAAATAGAAGACCCATGGATTCCCCTAGGTCTGAGGAAGGTGGGATTCATCCCAGGAAATTTCTACAACAGACCAGAGGAAATGCTCTTTACCTGGAGATGATTCATATAAGTGCTTTGAGGGGGGACAGACACCTCTACTCTTCTGGCCTGAAGGGAAACTGGCAACACCGTCAGCACTGGAATGATGAAGATATCATGAATAAGCTGAGATGGGGACTGAGTCTGGGTTGGGTAAATTATTTTGTGCTCGGGACACATTAAATGTTACTCAACAGTGGCTGAGGATTCCCTTGGAGGTCAAGCAGCATGGAGGGGGTCCATGCTTGAAGTACATCATTAAAAATACATAACTACAATAAAATAGAAATAATCATAAGAAGGTTGCAACACAGAACAAAGTTTACATTACAACCCAACAAGCAAAAAAACTGTATTTAAATTCTGGTGTCACCTCACTAAAACAAAATTCTTCCACTGTTAAACACTTTAGGCCCAATTTTAAAAGGGGCGCATGTGTAAAAACCCTGGGTTACATGCGTGGCCAGGCCTTACATGCGCTGCGCGCATTTTAGAACAGGCCCAAGTCACGCACGTAACTCTCGTTACGTGCAGAAGTGCCGGGCCCTGCAAAAGGATTGGGAAGCGGGCCGGGACAGCATCATTAGCTGCTGTCCCGGGGAAGCGTGTGCAGACAGTCGGCCAAGCACATGGAATTTACTTCTGCTCCCAAGGAGCAGTAAGTATGAAAATAAAAAAAAAAAGGGGGATAGGTAGGGTTAGTAGAGCTAAAGTTCCCACCCAGTCCACTCCTTAAATTGGAGCGGACTGGGAGGGAACTGGGCAAAGGCTCGATCGCGTTGCCGTGTACTTTCGAAACACTCCCCCCCAACCCGTGAGTTGTGGGCCACTCGCATGGATATTAAAATCCGGCATGCCTGTGCACTCTGACATCGTATTTTATAACATGCGTGCATTGACGCATGCATTTTAGAAAATGATGGAGTCCATGTGTGCGTGCCGGGAACCACTCGCACATGGACATGCACGCGCTCGTTTTAAAATCTACCTTTTTGTGAAGTAATGCAAACCTCTGCAAAAAAAAAAAAAAAAAAGAAACTTGGAAACTAGCCATACCATAATAGCACTTACTCCCAAGACTCAAACAACCACCTTATCTATGAAAATGGAGCAAAGCAAATATTACACTAGGCCTGGAACATTAATACACCACCTTCTGGGGTAACAAAACAAGCCAGTGCTATAAATCCCTTCAGAGAAACTACATGCTAGAAGAAATTCTGCACTTAAGACTGACCCCTACCTAATACAGAAATAAAGGATTACAAATTAGAAACAGAAGAATGCAGACAAAACCGAAATAGAAAGTCAGACTGAACAGCGTGAACTCTAAAGAAAGATCAAAATACAAAAATATAAAAAATGAACATTCCCAAAGTTGGCATATTCCATCTCTAAAAACTCAAAATCATTTTTTATCTACCTTTGATGTCTGATTTTCTAATCATTTGGTCCCAGTCTCTATTTTATTTTCTCCCTTGTTGGTCTTTTCCTAATTCCTTTTTCAGGGTCTCTTTTCTCTTCCTTCTCTCTCTTTCCCTTACACACACAGGCTCCCTTCTCACACCCAATCTCCTACTCACTGACACACATGCTCCCACTCCCACACATACTGCCTCTTTTTCAGCCACTGCTAGATCCCTTCTTCGGCCACTGTGGGATGGGGTCTGCCATGGCTCTTTTTTGGCGGCCATGCTGCAGGCCTCTTTATCCATTGCTTAGCATCTCTGATTGGGTGGGCCACTGCCCTAATGTGCCCTCAACAGCTGACACCATTAAAAGAGGCCCTCTGATGCCACCGAGTCAATGCGTGCGACAACAGGCCCCTGATGTATCATCATTCAGCATCAGCTAGCTGAATATAATAGTGACTGTAAAAAGTTTTGCAGGCCAAAATAAATGTGGTATTATTGGGCCAGTTCTGGCCCACAGGCCTTAGGTTGCTACTCCTATTGTAAAAACCTCCATGACAAGACTCACTGGCTCTTTGAAAAGTGTTGACATCCGAGGCACTAATCAAAAAAACCACCACCAATTGTTGGAAAAACATTCCCTAGAGGCCAGATGAAACTGCTGGAGAGTAATCATCTTCTTCATCTACAAGTACTGGGGATGAAGCTAGCATCATTGTAGCTACTGTAAGTGCCGAAGATACTTGTGGAGCTGAAGCAGTGACCAGTCATTCCTTAAGTGATTAAGTACTCTGTGCTGCATGTGTATTTCATACTGCATATTCTGGTGTTAACAGCATTGAACCAGAGCAACTTTGAATCTTCAGACTGAGCCTTCATCAATTTCTGCTGCACTAATGGATATGGTACCATTTCACATTTCACCTTCTTGGTGCTATACTTGCCCCGAGATAGGAGTATCTGCCTACATATTTCGAGCTCCAAGACAGCCCCCAATTTTGAAGATTTACCTCCTGAAACAAGCCTTTAGGGGGCCAATTCTCCTGCCTTGTCTTGGTGCTTAGGCATATCTGGACCCTTATGGCGTGCATGTGCCCCACAACTTCCAAGGCAGATTGCTCATTGCATTCCCGATCCATATCTGAATTGGAAGATGTCCCATCACCTTCAATGTTTGTGGCGAGGAAGCAGAGGGCAGTAAGAATGCTCTCAATTTCAGACTCATTTTCCTGATTCTCTGTGATTTTTTCTAGTATAATTTTCCACCCAGTGCTTAGGTTCCAAGCAGTAATAGCATTTATTGTAAAGATCTTTTATAGACATCCTTCAGTCACATGAAGGGAACTGTTTGAAAGCACTGTTTTTTTTCTATGCTCGCAGAGGAGTTCTGAGGCCAGGTCAAACTTCATTTTTACAAATTATTACACACACATATCTATAGCTCTCTCTCTCTCTCTATATATATATATATTTTTTTTTTACTTTAACATGCAACAGTGGGGGAGGGGGGAATGGGAGAGGAGGAAGAGGGACAGGAAACAGAAGGGGAACTTGAAGGTGAACAAAAATGAAATTGCCAGAATTAACAAGAGGGGAAAAAAGCATTTGGCTGAAGCCCAGAAGAAAAAAGTCTGTAAGTCTCATTAGGTGGCAGTTATGTAGGAACTCCAGTGCAAGCTCAGAAATGCTGTCTTCTGTGGATGATTCATCCTAATTGTTGATGGAGAAATAGATACATTCTGGAAGGCAGGATTAAAGTTGCGGGACAATATCCCTTCCCTTCTACATCAACCTGATGATTTCCATCTATAATAAAATCTGGCTGTGTAGTAATATGGTTTTTGAGTGGATAGCTCTGTGAAATAGATTTAGTCAATCAACGACAGATACAGAAGATGTAAGACATTAATAACAGCACTAAGATGCAAGTGATACTCACAATTCCAAAGGACACCTCCTGGTGCAAATGATCATGCGTTAAGAACTGGAGAGGAGCTGAGGGAGGCAATGATGTAGGGTGGACTGATGGAGGGTAAGTAAAGCCTCCAACAGGCAGATGTTCTCCCAACAATTCTACTTCATTCTCTATCCTTTGAAGAGGCTGAAATACAGCAAAAACTAAATGTGTGGTACCTGGAATATTGGAAGCAAACATATAGTGTAATTTCCCAACAGTTTCACTACATCCAAATATTAGAAAGCTTATACAACAAAGGTCTTCTATTCCTCTCTATCAATTCGACTCACATTTGAAATAAAAGGTAAGTGCATACTAGCCCTTTAAAAAGGAAAGAGAACTATGATTTGCTAAAGGGGCAGATTTTGTGTGTATACAGAGGAGAAAGGGAAGATCCAGCACTATACTTTCAAGATAGATTTACATTATATTACTGTACTAAGTAAGGGGCAATTTGTTAAAAAAAAAAAATAGAAGTTGGAATAAACTCGTCAATCCCTATAGTTGTGTAGGAAATCCAGGTTTGAATCCAGACCTGGTTAATTCTCCTCAGACTAGCTAGGTATGGGGACCCTATTCAGGCAATGTTCAAGCCCTTGGCAATGAGTGCTGACTTTCACTTATTATCAACACCTACAAGTCACTAAATGGCTAGCAAGCTCTAATCTTTCTAATAACAATAGTTTCAAGTATCTGAATACACCTATTCCTGGCTTGGGGCTACCACAGCTACAACCAGCAATGTGCCTAGTCTCAGAATTCTCTCATTATATGCTGTTGTCATTATGTATTCTCTATAGTTAAAACTTTTTTTTGCACATTCTGGGCTAAAAAAAGAGACTAACTAAAGTGAAGAAAAGCAGCTATTGAGGTGTGAAGAGCAGATATCCCTATTCTGCCAGCCTATATACTGTGTATATGATCAGAAGGTATTCTATCAACAAATAACTACTTAAGATTTACTATAGTGGGTCAGACCAAAAGTCCATCAAACCCAGTAAATCCTATTTCCAATAAGCAGAGTTGCTTACCTGTAATAGGTGTTCTCCCAGGACAGCAGGATGTTAGTCCTCACATATGGGTGACATCATCAGATGGCACACTGAGCATGCCTCTATCCCCACAACCACACGGGGTCCCCCTTCAGTCTGGAATCAAAGTGAAAAAAAGGAGGAGCGAAAAAAAATAAAATAAACTGCAGATGAACCCAACTCCGCGGGGTGGCGGGTGGGTTTCCTGAGGACTAACATCCTGCTACCTTGGGAGAACACCTGTTATAGGTAAGCAACTCTGCTTTCTCCCAGAACAAGCAGGATGTTAGTCCTCCCAGATGGGCGAATACCAAGCAGCAGGCTGCCCCCGGGACAGAGAGCCATGCACCCAATAATCACAACAAAGGGGTGCTGTTGGCAACAAGGGGAGGCAGCATGAACCACATATAGGGCCTTTGGCAGGGAGAGTTGGATTCTCACACTTGGAACAGGTTATGAAGGACAGACTGGCCAAAGGTGCTGTCCTGTTGACCATTCTTGTCCAGACAGGAGTGGGCTGCAAATGTGTGGAGGGAACACCCGTTCGCAGCCTTGCAGATCTCAGCAATAGGGACCGCACGGAAGTGGGCCACCGATGCTGCCATAGCTCTCACGGAGTGTGCTGTTACTCGGCCTCTGAGCAGAAGGAACGTTTGCTCATAGCAGAAAGCGATACAGTCTACCAACCAATTGGACAGGGTCTGCTTGCCCACCACAACCCCAAATCTATTTTTGTCAAAGTAGATGAAGAGTTGGGTGGACTGCCTATGGGCTGCAGTGAGCTCCAGGTAAAATGCCAGAGCATGTTTTCAGTACAAGGTGTGCAGAACCTGCTCACCCTGGTGGGAGTGCGGCCTCAGAAAGAAGCTGGGCAGGACAACAGACTGATTCAAATGGAAGTCAGTCACCACCTTAGGCAAGAACTTAGGGTGAGTGCTTAACACTTCCCTGTTGTGGAAGAACCTTGTATAAGATGGATAGGCTACCAAGGCCTGAAGCTCACTGACCCTGCGGGCGGAAGTAATTGCCACCAGGAAGACAACCTTCCAGGTCAAGTGTTTAAATTCGCAGGAACGCATAGGCTCAAACAGACTGCGTGAGCCACACTAGCACCACGTTGAGGTCCCAGGCCAAAAGGGGAGGACGTAGTGGAGGCTTCAATTGTAACAAGCCTCTATGAAGCGCCCCACTAACGGCTGTACCGAGATCGGAGTGTCACCCACCCCTCGGTGGTAGGTGCTGATGGTACTCAGATGGACTCGGATCGAAATAGTCTGCAACCCCGACTCAGAGACACCAGAGATAGTGCAAGAGCCATGGCATGGAACAGTTGAAAGGATTAGACCCTGTTCCGCACACCAGACCGAGAATCTCCACTTCAACTGGAAGGTTTTACGAGAAGCTACCAGGACCTGCGAGACATTGTCTAAAAGGTCGAGGGACTGCAACACTAGCCTCTCATCATACAGGGTGTGAGGGCCAAAGACCGAAGGTTCGGGTGGCACAACCTGCCCTGATCCTGCATGATTAGGTCAGGAGAGATACCCAGACGTATGGGCTCCTGGAATGACAGGTCGCGCAGAATCTGGAACCAGACCTGTCTCGGCCAATGTGAGGCTATCATGATCATGGAGCCCCCCATCCTGTTGGAGCTTCACGAGGGTCTTGCCTATTAGCGGAATCTGAGGATATGTTTACAGGAGACCAGCGTTCCATGATTGGGCGAAGGCGTCCTCAGCTGGTTTGCCTTCTTCCCTAGCACAGTGGTGTCCAGGCATACTCCAATGAAGCTGAGTCGCTGGGATGGCATCAGCTGAGATTTTGGATAATTGATGAGGAACCCCAGCGACTGGAGCACTCCAACTGTCGAGTGTAGAACCCAAAGGGCTCCTTCTCTCGTGGAACTCCTGATGAGCCAGTTGTCCAGATATGGGAACACATGCACCCCCTTGCGGCGCAGATGTGCTCCCACCACCGCCGAGAACTTGTTGAAGACCTTCGGTGCGGAGGCGAGGCCAAAGGGTAGAACCCTGTATTGAAAGTGCTGCTGGCCTACCACGAAGTGCAGAAATTTCCGATAGGGCGAACATATGGTGATGTGTGCGAAGGTGTCCAGAAAAATCGAGAGAGCATAGCCAGTCCCCCTGATGAAGAAGGGGAATCAAGATGCCTAATGAAACCATCTTAAACCGTTCTCACCTCAGGAACTTGTTTAAGGTTAGGAGGTCAAGGATGGGACAGAGGCCACCTGTTCTCTTTGGAATGAGAAAGTACCTAGAGTAGAACCCCCGGGCCCTGCTAGATGCGGGGAACCGGCTTGACGGCCTTGGCCCGTAAGAGAGCCAAGAGTTCCAACTCAAAGATCACCTCATGCTCCACGAGGCCCCACCCCGGTGAGGGAGGGGAGTCTGATGGAATGCTGAGAAGATTCAGGAGGTAGCCCTGTTGCACGATGGATAACATCCAGCGGTCGGTAGTAACGGTGGTTCAGCAGTTTGCAAACAGGCATAGCTGGCTCCCAACCAAACTGGTGGGCTGGGACGTTTTGAGGTTGTTGCTCTCTCTGTGCCAGTCAAAATCCCACTGCAGGGCCTTGTTGAGGCGCCCACTGCTGGCATGGAGGGCCCTTAGGGGCAGCCCAAGATGCCAGAGCTCAAGGGGCAGGAGGATAGTACCTCCGTTGCCTATAGAAAGGTTTCCTAGGGTCTCGACGCGGCGCCTGATGGATTGCCAAAGAAGGATCAAAGGTGCTGGCAGACAGCTGTCGTAAGGTTTCGTGGAGGTCTAGTTGGGCCACCGTGTCCGAACAGGTTTTCACCTGTGCACAGGTCGGCCAGCTTTACCTGGACTTCAGGGCGGAGGTCAGAGGCCTTAAGCCAGGCCCCACGCCGGGCATTAATACCAGCTGCCGATATCCTTGCCGCTGTCTCAAAGACATCGTAGGCTGCTCGCACTTTGTACTTGCCGGCCTCGAAACCCTTTTGCACTATGGATTCCAAGCCTTCTTGAAACTGCTGCGGGAGACTTCAGCAAGCTCCTGGACTTGCTTCCAGAGGTTGCGGTTGTCCTGATTCATGTACAACTGGTACGGCGCAATCCAGGCAATGAGCATCGCTGCCTGGAAGACTTAACGGCCAGAGAAGAAGAGAGAGTACAGGATCATTTGGCCTTCTTCAGAGCTGATTCCACTAACCCGGACTGGTGCGGGAGCTGGCTCTTCTGGAATCCTAGGGCCTGCTGTACTAAGTAAATGGCATCCGTCTTCCAGTTGATCAGGGTGTCCGAGCTGGATGCCCCCATAACCAGTAGAGGAGCTCAAGGAGGACCTCATGCACTGGGACAGCCACCACCTCCTTCGGGACATCGATGAACTGGAGGACCTAAAGCATTTTGTGGCGGGCGTCCCCTTCAGTAAGCAAATGAAAAGGCACAGCCTCAACCATTGCCCAAACAAAACTGGTGAAGGACAAGTCCTCAGGGGGCAAGTGGTGCCTCTCATCTGGAGGCGAGGGCTCAGATGGGAGCTCATCCGAGGCCTCTGAGGAAAACTTGGAGGAATCATCGCCCCAGGGATTGTAAGAGGCCTCTTCCTCTCCAACGACCCCCGTGGGTCAAGGAGGGAGATTAAATTCTGTGTCCCGAAGCTCTGGCACAGGCGAAGAGCCTTAGTGCTGGAGGTCATGCGGTCATCAAGGGCCGCGGTGGACTCGAAGGGTCCAGGGCACCCGACGGCCCAAGACCGAGCACCAAAGGCACTGCCACTGGTGGCAGGCGAGGAGCTGCATCCTCCTCTTCCGAGGATCCAAGAATCGGGATGGTGTCGGAGGGGGGAATCGGCAGTGGACAGGGCACCGAAGGACCTCCAGGCCACCGGCCTGCGTGGGCAAGGCACCAAACAGAACAACCAGCTGCTCTAGAAGGGGAGCCAATACCAAGGGTGCTGGCTCCAGTGTCAGCATTGGGGCCGGCGCCGGTGGTTGCTCAAGGCCCCAAAGGGCATGGATCACTGCCTATTGGACCACCTCCTCCCGAAATTCAGGCAAAATGAGCACCGATGAGAGAGGAGGCGGCAGATGGGGCATAGCCAGATCCTCTACGGAGATCTGCAGAGGCTCAGGTACCTAACACCAGAATCTGTGGGGAACACCTTGGGCTCTCTGGTCTGGAGGGGGACGAAGCCTCCTCACCCCGGAGCTGCTTCGAAGCGGGTTCGGCCGAGGCCGGTGCCCCTCTGGTATCGGTGCTGGCACCGGGCGGTGACGATTGTCTGTGCTGGTGTCAGTGCTTCCCTCGGTGCTCGGCCTGGTCCTTCTCCGGCGCCAAGGAAGATGATCCTCAGGCCATGGACTGGCATGATGCTGGCGAGGGGCGATCCCCCATTCCCTTCTCTTTGCGGTGAGCCGAAGGTGATGGCCCTGGGTCACTATGATCACCCTGGCCCGACAGCCCTGGGACTGGAGTCGATGGAGCTGACTATTGGGGACCGAACAGGTGCTCCATCTTAATCAGGCGGGCGTGCTGGCCCTTGGGTGTCACAGCACAACTGGGGCTCTGACGAACATCGTGGAAAGGCCCCAAGCAGAGGAAGTAAATGTCATGCGGATCCGTAATGGATATAGTCCGCAGACACTGGAGGCACTTCTGGGAGCCGTTCGCCATCGAAAAACGACGACGGGCAGTTAGTGGCCACCGGGGGGGGGGGGGGCGGCAGACCCTCGAGACAACAACGCGAAGATTTTACTTATAGACCTCTATCATATCTATCATATCTTCCCTTCAGCTCTTTCTCTTCCAGGCTGAAGAGTCCTAACCTGTTTGGTCTTTCCTCCTAGGGCAGTGGTTCTCAACCTTTCTAATGCCGTGACCCCGCAATACAGTTCCTCATGTTGCGGTGACCCCTCGCCCCGCCCTCGCCCCGTGAGGGTGGGGTGAGGGCGGGGCTTTGGTCATATGGGGGCGGGGTTATGGATGGGGTTGGATTTTAGTGCACACTTATCATTTAATTATGACATTTATAATGTGAATGTAACTCAACTCACCATAGGTTCTCACATGCATGGCACACTGACCCATGATGTCAGTGTGCTAGATGTAAAAGTACAGTTTGTATCCACAGGAACCCCCCTGACCCACAATAATGGATGTAAAGCAGAATTATGACATTCCCCATACAACTCACCCTACAAAAAAGATATTCTGGTTCTAGTGACATCTCAGTAACAGCAACTCAAACTCCTTCTATTTCCAGGCTCAATAGCCCTACTTATGAAAAGACAGCAGTTTACCACCAATGCATGTCCTCTGAGAAAACACAACAAATAAGACCGATACAAACGCTTACATGCTAGCAAAATATCTCATCTCGGTAACAGACACAGAACCGACCTAACATACTCCCAGGATCTGTAATAATGCACATAAACTAATCCGCACGCAGTTACACCTGTATTATGGAATACACTCAAACAGGAGCAACCCTATCTATGAAAAGGCAACACTACAAATATTAAATCAGGTCCTAAAAACCAATACACCTCTTATTAGGAAAACAGAACTAGCAAGCAGCTATAGATCCCCACACAGAAATAATTGTAAAACTATACTATACTAATAAGCAGAATAAATGTTTCAAAACAGCTATGAACATCCAACAATTAAAAACGCATAAAAACTATTAAACATTCTCCAAACACCAATAAAATATTTCAAAAAAGCAGACATCACACAATTAAAATGGCAGTCAAGAAAAATAAACTTAAAAAGCCACCTTTACTTACCCCCTCCAGCAGCTCTCCTACTCCCCTTCCCTGCAGGCCGTGGCACTCACCAGAAGCAGCAGTAGAAGCTAAGCTCTATACTTATGGTCCTCTTCCTTAGTGCCCATGTCTCTCACACACACACACCATACCAGTCATGCCCCCATGACCAGTTTCTGTCTCTCACACACCAATCATCTCCCAAACAGTCTTTGGCACACACACACCAGTCACCTTCCTGAACAGTTTCTCTCATGCCATACACACACACACACACAGGCTTCCCACTCCCGTGTTCTACTTACATATATGGGCTTCTCACTCTCATAATCACTTTCTCTGTCTCTCTCTCTCTCTCTCTCTCACACACACACACACACTCACTCACCAGTCTCACTCCCATGCTTGTTCTCTCCACATGCACAGGCTTCTCATTCCCATAATCACTTTCTCTCTGTTACACACACACCAGTCTCTCTCATTTCCATGCTCACTCTCCACGTGCACAGGCTTCTCATTCCCTGAATCACATTCTCTCACATTCACACACACACACCAGTCTTTTTCTCTCACACACACCATCACCTTACCAAGCAGTCTCTCTCTCTCATGCATGCACACTCACCCTGGTTTCTCACTCCCATGCTTTCTTTCACCCCCACAACACCAGGCTTCTTACGCCCATGCTTTCTCACATACCCAGACTTCTCCCTTCCATGCTTTTTCTCTCTCTCACACACACACATCAGTCACCTCCCTGACTAATGTCTCACACTCTCACATACACATCAGTCATCTCCCTGAGCAATCACTTTCATTGTCTCTCACATACACACACACACATCAGCTCTCTGACCAGTCAATCACACACAGGCTGGCTGGCTGCTTCTCTCTCTTTCTCTCACTCACTTCCTCTTCTCCCCTGAGCACAAATGGGAGCTGCAGCAGCCTCGCTGGCCAAGAAAGAAGAATCCCATCAGCCGCGGGAGGCTCATGCTGCTCTCTCCTTTCTCCATTACCGGCTGCTTCAACTGCTCGGGGGCCGATGCTGCAGCCGCCGCTGCTACTTTTTCGCGCGGCTCTCTCTCCTTCCCGCGCACCACGATTCACTTCCTGTTCCGGGTCACGGGAGAGGGGGGGGGCAGGCGCAGGAAGAAGAAAAGGCCCAGCCGCGGGTGCAGAGCTTCTTCTAGCGCCGCTGCCGTTCCCGCTGGGCTTGAACGTGCTGACAGCCCGGCGGCAACGGCAGCGGGAGAGACCGGGAGCGCGCGACCCCTGCGTTTTGGGCGTTCGACCCCCGCCGGGGTCGCGACCCATAGGTTGAGAACCACTGTCCTAGGGGATTTGTTCAATCCCTCTATCATTTTGGTTGCCCTTCTCTGTACTTTTTCTAATTCTGCTACATCTCAAAAAAGATATAGCTACCAAAACTGCATACAATACTCAAGATGAGGTCACACTATGGAATGATACAGAGGCATTGTATTCTATTTTACTCTCCATTCATTTCCTAATAATTCCTAGCATTCTATTGCTTTCTTGGCTGCTGCTGCATACTAGGCAGAAGTTTCAACATATTAACAATGATGACTAGATCCTTTTCCTGAATGGTGACTCCTAATATCGAACCTTGCATTGTGTAGCTATCATTTGGGTTACCCTTCCCTAAGTGCATCACTTTGCACTTGTCCACCTTAAATTTAATTTTCCACTTGCATGCCAAGTCTCCCAGTTTTGAAAGGTCCTCTTGCAATTTCTTACAATCCTCTTGTGATTTAACAACTTTGAATAATTTTGTGACATCGTCATATTTAATTGCCTTGCTTGTTGTTCCCATTTCCAAGTCGTTCTTCCTTCACTGTAGGAAGGGCCTTCTGTATTGTGTATGTGTATCCTTCTTTGTCCCTGGTAGCCAAAATCTTTTTGAACGCAAGAGATTAAGAAATCTGATTGTTAGTGCCTGATTGTGTGGGTATCTAAAATCTTTATTCTCAGACCCAGAGCTCAAAATAAGACCTTTTGAGACATCCCCCCCTATATATGTTAAAAAGAATGTTAAGGCCTCTGGGCAAACACAGTGTCATATCTGTGCATGTGCACAGAGCAGCCATGTCACAAAGGAGCCTTCAAAAGGGGGAAAGGCAGTGGTAATGGGACAAATCAGAAGGGCTATCCAGTGGCAGGTCTAGGAAAAGGATGAGTAGACAGCAGCCAAGCTAAACCACTGGAGACCTCAAGGTTAGTCAACAGTAGATCCACCACCCCTACCCACTCTCCTTACCAAACACATATATTCTCTACACCTACATGCACACAGGTTGGGATGGGAAGGAGAGGGACAAAGTGAATAGTGCAAAAAGGAAAGTGTCCCCCCAAGACACAACCTCCCATCACAACCTACACACACAGAGAAGAAGAGAAAGGAGGAGAGAAAAGGAGAAGAAAACGGAACATGCAAGGGGGAGGGGACAAAGAGAGCAGGAAGCAGTGAGAGGGAAGGCCACACAAAAAATGGGGGTGAGGGAAAATCAGAAATGTGGAAAAGGAGGGGGCCTGAGTGAGATGAAGGGTACCTGTGTTTTATTAGTTCACTGTAAAAAGGGAGGGGGAGAAAAGAGCAAGTTTGCTTACCGTAAAAGGTGTTTTCCGTAGATAGCAGATGAATTAGCCATGCTTTCTGGTATGTCTTCCGTGCCACTAGGTGGCAGAGCTCTCTAAGTCTAATAAAAAGTCTTTCAGCTAGGTGCTCTCTCCTGTATCCTCTCAGGTTTGCCTCAGGCTCCTCAGTCAGTATCAAAGCAAGTGGTTATGTATGCCTGAACTGTCCAGGGAGGCGGGCGGGTCAGCATGGCTAATTCATCTATCTACGGAAAACACCATTTATGGTAAGCAAACTTGCTCTTTTCACGTAGATAAGCAGCTGAATTAGCCATGCTGTCTGGAAGTCCCCAGCTGACGTATTGAGCATTCTGATGTAAGCATAGTTCGTTTATTGTGCTCCATACTGGAGGTATCAGCGGACAGTTCCTATGAAGGCATTGTCAGTGAAGAACCTGTAGTCTTTTGTAGGATAGTCTGCCCCATGAGTGCATCATTCACAGTTTGTCCAAATAGTAATGGGATGTGAAAGTGTGCGATGACCATGTTGCCGCTTTACAGATGTCTACGATGGGTACCTGATGGAGATGAGCCAGTGAGGCCGCCATTGCACGTACCTGATGTGCTTTTGAAGTCGCAGCTAGCGTGTCAGATCTGTTTTGATAGCAAAATTGAATGCAGTGGGATATTCATGTGGATAATCTCTTTGTCACTGGACCTCCTTGTGCGTTCGGGATGAACAAAAGAAATAATTGCGAGGGTCTGTTGGGTGAATAAGTGTGCTGTTTGTAGTAGGCAAGCGCACGTTTACAGTCTAGAGTATGAAGTCTTCGTTCATCGTCATTTGCATGAGGTTTTGGGTGAAAGGTGGGCAAGGTGATGGTCTGGTTAATATGGAAACTGGAAATCACCATTGGGAGAAATTTAGAGTGAGTGCATAAGGTCACTTTATCATGGTGAAATTGAAGATAAGGGGGGTAGTGAACCAAGGCTTGCAGTTCACTAACCCGTCTTGCTGAATTTAAGGCAGTCAGGAAAAGCACCTTCCATGAGAGGTACAGAAGGTGACAAGTGTCTAATGGTTCGAAGGGTGGAAGCATTAGTTGTTCTACGACTATATTAATATCCCACGGAACCAGTGGTTTCTGCAGAGGTGGACGTAGCCGTAACACTCCTTTCATGAATCTCGATACCAGCGAATGACAGGATATGGGTTCTCCATCTGCTGCTATAGCACTTAAATGAACTCGCAGCGATGAGGTAGCGAGGCCTTCCCTGAAGAGAAGATGGAGGTAGGAGAGAAGGTGCTCAGGTGGGCAAGTTATTGGATCCACACCTGTTGTTGAGCACCAGGAAGTGCAGCGAGACCACTTACTTTGGTAATTTAGTCTGGTCGACAGTTTTCTCGAGGACAGTAATATGTCTTGAAGGGCAGGAGAAATACCTAATTGCTGGTATAGGAGCCTCTCAATCTCCATGCCGTGAAGTGCAGGGAGGAGTGAAGAGGATGTAGAAGAGATCCGTTGTCCTGGGTAAGAAGTAGAGGGCTGTTGCCCAGGGGTATTGGGTTGTGGATTGACAGGTGTAATAGGTAGCTGTACCATGGTTTTGTGGCCATGCTGGCGCGATTAGGATTAGTTCCGTCTGGTCTTTGATACATCTTTGGATCGTGAGAGATATAAAGTGGTATCGGGGTGCAATGCATACAGCAGGTTGTGCGACCAATTTACGAGAAAAGCATCTGGAGCGAGTCTGAGTGGGCTTGGGTAAACCAAGCAGAAGTTCTCCAGTTGTCTGTTCCTTTCTGTCGCAAAGAGGTCGATGGAAGGGAGGCCCCAAACAAAGAATGTGTGTTGAGCCACTTTCCGATCCAGTTCCCATTCATGGGGATGAAATATTCTGCTGAGTTTGTCCGCGCTGGAATTGTGAATCCCTGGCAGATAAGTTGCTTGAAGAGAGCTTGATAGTTGGTGAGCCCACTCTAGTATCTGAACCGCTTCCTTGCAGAGGTTCCAAGAACCGGACCCTCCTTCCTTTTTATGTAGAACATGGTAACTTGGTTGTCCATGTGAACCATCACTCTTTTCTCCTGTAGGGGGGTCTTCGAAAGCTTGAAGGGCGTTTTTTACTGCCTTGAGTTCCAAAAGGTTTATATGTGTCTGAAACCTGTCCAGGTAAGCTCCCCATCCCTTGGGGGATGAGTCTGTGGTGAGAATTATCTGATGTCGAAGGGGTCAAAGGAGTGAGCCGGTCAGTAGTGTCGACTGGAGTAGCCAACACTGCAGATCCTTTTTCATGCTGCTGGTTAAGGAGATGGGAGTGGACAGTGGATGGAGAAATTGCATCCATTGGTTTTTTAAACCCCATTGCAGGCGATGCATATGTAGAAGCGTATGTGGGACTACATAGATGGAAGCTGCCATGTGCCCCAGAATGGTTAGTACTTGTCGAGCTGGTACTGTTGCACTGAGAAGTAGAAGGGTAGATAGTGCGGAGAGAGCTAATGCTCTCGGATGAGGAAGGAACGCCTTGTCCTGAACTGTGTCTATGTAAGCTCCTATGAACTGTAAGGTTTGAGTGGGCACTAGATTAGACTTTTCGTAATTGATTAGGAGGCCTAGATTGTCTAGGCAAGAAATCGTTCGGAGAAGATTGTCTCGTAGCAGTGTCTGATTGGAAGCTACAAGGAGCCAATCGTCCAGATAGGGAAATATTTGCACACCCTGTTGACGAAAGTGCACTACCGCCACTGCTAGACATTTGGTGAATACCCTGGGGGCAGGGGAAAGGCTGAATGGGAGAGCTCTGTATTGGAAGTGTTGGTTGTCTGCCTGGATACATAAGTAATACCAGGAACAGGGGTGCATCTTTCAAATCCAGTGAACACATCCAATCCCTGGGTCGAAGAAATGAAGAATGGATTTGAGAGAAGCCATTTTGAACTTCTCCTTGTGGAGGTGCTTGTTGAGTGAACGTGGTCCAATATTGGATGCAGACCTCCTGATTCTTAAGAATTAGGAAGTTTTGCAAATAAAACCCTTGATGGATTTCCGGGTAAGGCAATTTCTGAATGCACTTGTGCTGTAGAAGAATCTTGACTTCTTCCAGAATAGGTTCTTTGTGAGATGTTAAATATTTGAGGAACCCAGTGCGAGAGGATTGGAAGGGATGAGAAATGGAGAGAGTAACCTTGTTTTATTATTGTCAGGACCCATTGATCTGATATAATGTGATTCCAGGCTGGAAGATAGTTGGATAAGCTGCCTCCTACAGGTAGTGTTGGTGGCAGTATGATTTTGAAAAGGGACTGGGCTTTAGTAGGCCGAGGGTCAGCTTGTTGACGTGGCTGATGAGGGGCTCTGGCACGATGGCATGGTGCTTGATGCTGGTAAGGCTGTTGCCTCGATGGTTGATAGGTTTGAGGCTGATAATAAGAGTAAGGCTTGAATGTTTTAAACGTTCTCCTGTACGGAGCCGAAGCCGAAAAATGACGTCGTGATGTGGACAGTTGTTGAGGGGATGTTATTTATTTATAAGGTTTTATACACCGACATTCGTGAGGAACATCATGCCGGTTTACAATTAACAATTTAAGTTCGAGAAATTACAATGAAAAGGGAGGGGAGAAGGGGAGAAGGCTAGAAAGAGAGGGGGAGGGTAACAGAGGGAAAAGAGCTAACAATGGAAATTTAGAGGAACAATTATATGATAGGAAGTGGAGAACATAGCTTCTATAAGTGATTAAACACGAATGAGTAAAAGCAAACTTACATTATATACAATCTTATGATTACAAAATAAGATAGAAAGTAAATGCAATCTTACACTATATACTATCTTATGAGGTCGCAGTGTTGGAATACTGGGAGGGAAGGAGGGCAAAGGGGCTGAGGGGGGATAACGGGATATGGTGGGGAGTTAATGGGGGGGAAAGGGGGGGAAAGGTGGGGGAAAGGGAAAGGGGGGGAAAGGTGGGAGTTGG
Source organism: Rhinatrema bivittatum (assembly GCF_901001135.1). NCBI lineage: Eukaryota > Metazoa > Chordata > Amphibia > Gymnophiona > Rhinatrematidae > Rhinatrema > Rhinatrema bivittatum. The sequence goes on from NC_042615.1 coordinate 415,671,440, forward strand.
GCTAGGTTTGGTTCGAATCTGGATAGGACTATTTGAAAAGCCATGTTTTGATTCCTTTTTTTGAAGTTACGAAGGGAAGGCTCTAGATGAAGATTGGTGTGTAGAGAATTCCAGAGGGAAGGGCCAGCGATGGAGAAGGCTCTTTGCCTTGTGATGGCATGGTGAGCGGTTTTGAGTTTTGGGCAATGAAGGGTACCTGCCAGGGAGGTTCTGGATGGGTGGTTGGATGTGCGGAAACCTGGCATTTCCTCAAGCCAGGTGTGGTTGTGTTTGTACAGTGTGTTGTGTAGAATGGTGAGGGTTTTGTATAGAATACGGAAGTGAATGGGCAGCCAGTGCAGGTCCTTTAGAACGGGGGTGATATGGTCCCTTTTACGTGTGTCAGTTAAAATCCTGGCCATAGTGTTCTGCAGGATTTGTAGGGGTTTTTATGGTGGATGCGGGAAGGCCCAGGAGAAGGGAGTTGCAGTAATCCAGTTTAGATAGGAGGGTGGTCTGAAGTACTAGGCGGAAGTCTTGAGCGTGCAGGAGGGGTTTGAGTTTAAGAATGTTGAGTAAAGAAATCCCCTTTTAGGAGAGTATTGATGTGGGGTTTGAAATTTAAATGTTGGTCTAGGGCGACGCCTAGGTCTCTGACAGAGTGCAGGGTGGTGTTACTGAGGGAGGTGTTGAGAGGTGGCTTGGGAAATAATGTATGTTGATTTGAGATTAAGAGGATTTCTGTTTTTGAAGCGTTTAGTGCGAGCTGGAGGTTGGATAGCAGGGCGTTGATGGACACAAGCAGGACTCCCAGAATTGCAGGGATTTGTTAAGGGATTTTTGTATGGGGATGAGGATTTGGACATCGTTTGCATATAGGAAATACTGCAGGCCAAGGTCCTAGAGGAGGTGGCAGAGAGGCAGGAGATAAATATTGAAAAGGGTGGAGGATAAAGAGGATCCTTGGGGGGACACCTTGAGTGAGGGGGATATGTGAGGATTCACCGTTTTCTATTTTTACTACGTATTCTCTGTGGTTGAGAAAGGAGGTAAACCATAGCAGGGGTGTGTCAGAGATGCCTATCTCTGCTAAGCGTGAGATCAGAAATTTGTGGTTGACAGTATCGAAGGCTGCTGAGATGTCTAAGAGGGCAAGTAGATATGATTTACCATGGTCCATACCTTTGAGGATGGTGTCGGTGATGGCTAATAGGAGATTTTCGGTGTTTCTGGCTTTATGGAATCCAAATTGTGATGGATGTAGAATACAGTGGTCTTCTAGGAAGTCAGTGAGTTGTGTATTAACTACCTTTTCCAATATTTTGGATATGAAAGGCAGGCTGGAGTTTGGACGGTAGTTTGCTGGGTTGGAGGGGTCAAGGGTGGGTTTTTTGAGGAGGGGTTTAACGACTGCAAGTTTGAGGGGGTCTGGGACTTTTCCGAAGGAGAGTGAGCAGTTGATAATGTCGGTTAGGGGTTTGGCGATGGTGGCGGGAATAGCCAGGAGAGCTTTCATCGGAATTGTGTCAGAGGTGTGGGTAGCTGGTTTAATCTTTTTTAAAATGGATTCGATCTCCTTAGTGGTTGTGAGGTCGAAGGATGTGAAGGTGGCCTTGTTATTAGTGAGTGGTGTGATTAGTTGGGAAGCATAGTAGTATACTGGTTATTTTGTTTCTGAAAAACAGAGCCAATTCTTTGCATTTTCCCCTGGCGTTATCTTCAGTAATATTGTGATGAATGGAATTTGTAAGTTCCGTGACGTATGAGAAAAGGGCATGTGAGTTGAATTGGTAGTCGTGGATTCTGGCGGAGTAAAAGTCTCGCTTAGCTTGCTGGGTGATTTGTCTAAGTATGCAAGGTGTTTTTGTATGCTGCTTTGTGGGTAAGTGATGGCTGTTTACGCCATGTACGTTCTTTGGATCTAAGGTCTTTTTTTTATCCTTTTTAGTTCAGCAGTGTACCATGGTTTTCTTCCTGTTTGCGTGAGGGGAATCTGTGGACCATGGGGCAGGTGTCATTGGCTACAGTGGATGTGAGATTGTTCCAGGAGAGTAGCGCAGATTCTGAGTTGGTGAGGTCAAGGTTAACAGATGCTTTGTCAAATGCTACGGTCAGGTCCTCTGGTGAGCATGGTTTACAGAAGGAAATTGTCTTGGTCTGCATGTGGGGTGCTGGTAGAGGGGTGTTAGTGGAGAGGAGAACATTGATGAGGGAGTGGTTGGACCATGGGACTGGGGTGGTAACAGGTGTGTTAGACGATGTTACATGGCAGTTGATGAAAATGAGGTCAAGGGTGTGACCCGCTTTGTGTGTAGGCGCAGAGATGAGTTGTCTATAACCTAATGCTTGGAGGGTGTCAAGTAGGATCTCGCAGGCGGGTGTGGGAGAGAGGACATCAACATGGAGGTTGAAGTCACCTAAGATAACTGCAGGGGTGTCAGAATTGATGTTGTCGGTGATGTACTCAATGATAGGGGAAGGGTCAGGTTCGAGGAGTCCTGGGGGGGGGGGGGGGAGGTATAGATGAGGCAGACCTGTATGGTATTGGATTTGAAAAGCCCTACTTCAAGTCTGGGTGGGGGGTTGGTGGTCTGGGGTTTTAAATTGAGGGGGGTTTTTTTAGCAGCTAGGAGCACCTCTTTTTTTCGGTCTGGGATTGGAGAAAATATCATGTCTGTAGAGGGAGCTGGTTAATGAATACCTGGTCGGTGTTCTTTAGCCACAATTCAGTGATGGCGCAGATGTCGGGATTGGAGTCTGTGAGCAGGTCATAGAGGATGGGGGCTTTCTTTAGGATGGATTGCGCATTGAAAAGGGAGATGGCAAGTGTAGTTAGACCCAGGAATTGTGTGAGGGGGGAGATCATGATGGGCACTAGAGATTTGCGCTGGTTGGAGGGGTGTGGGAGTACTGGGGGGGGTCTTACGCATGTAGGGAAGGTGTAAACGGGGAATATTAAAAATGAGCATTTCGGTGGACGGAGGGCAGATGAAAGCATAGAAAGGAGAGGGGGTGTAGTGGCTAATCGGGGGGGGGGGGGGGGGGGGGGGGGGCGCTAGGGCTGAGGGGGCACCTGATGGGGATCCTTTGAGGGAGAAGTACCTTTGTCGGGTTGGTCTGCGATAGGGGTAAGGTGGACGGTGCTCTCAGATTGTCGTGCACTGAGCCACTACTAGGCCGGCCTCCAGGGGGTCAGCTCAGGGTGCGTTTGAGGGCGAGAAAGGGTGCGGGCTGGGGGACAAATCTGAAAGCCCTGGAGGATTTCTAGCTCTGTAACAGAGGTTAAAGTCCGTGCACAAGGACGCACGAAGGGGTGCACTAAGGGGCAGGCCCCTTAAGTCGTGCTCTTTCGTGCACGCCGCGCTGCTGTAGAGAGCCCCGATTTAAAGGGCTGGTAAGCTGGCCTCCCAGGCGCCGACGTGGACGCAGCTCCCACCTGTTGATTTGTGGTTCGGGAGCCCTTTGTTTTCCTCTCTCTCTCTCTGTGGTTCCGGGTCAGGGTCCGTGGCGATTGGTGTAGGCCTCGGGTCGGCAGTGGCGATCGGTGGAGGCCTCTGCCGACCTGACAGCTGCTAGTGTTTTAATGAAATGTTAATGAAAGGACTGGTTTTTTTTTGTTCCTTGAGTTTCATAACATTATCTGTGAACTGATCTCCGAACAAGTTTTCTGGACATGGAAGGTTTGCTAATTTGTCGTGAATGTAGTCTCTTATGGCGCTGGAACTTAACCATGTCAGACGTCTCGCTGCTAAGGCATTTGCGGAAGTCTTGGAAGAGACATCAAACCCCTCGTGTATATATATATATATATATCTTAGCAGGTGTCTTAAACCCTCCTCTAGATTATGGTACTGAGGAGGTAAATTAGTGTCCTGTGAGCCTTGTTGAAGCAATGGTTTCAGTGCCTGCAAATTATCGAAAAGATATTGTGCGATGTAAAATTGGTGGTGTTGAATTCGGGCATTGAGCATCGCAGATTGGAAGGACTTTTTTGCAAAGTCATCCAATGATTTATTATCTTTGGTCGGCGGTGTGTTGGAATGAATTCTCGATTTACGAGCCTTCTGCATTGCAGACTCCAGTACTACGGAATGATGTGGGAGCTGAACTGATGAATGGAAAGGAGAACCTTTCATCCTGTATTTGAGATCTATTTTTCGTGATGTTGGAGGAATGGCCAAAGGAGTATCCCACGATCTTTCCATCAACACTGTGAAAACAGGATGTTGCGGTAGGGCCACTGGTTCATTAGGCGTGTCAAAACTTTTTAGAATGCTTAACATTTCCTCCTGTGGATCACGAATCCTCCTGGTTTTCTCATTAAGCATTTGACCGACCTTTTCAATAAACTGTGAGTATGTAAGGTCTTCCGGAGGTGAGGAGGGCTCAGGGGACACCTCTGCGAGATCAGAGGGTTAGCCCGTCGATGAATCCTACAAGGAATATGAATCTGAGATTTCCTCTATTGAGGGTGCAGGTGAGGTTGAAAGGTCCTTTAGTGCTGGACCAGATATCCCTGGCTCCTCCGGAACTGCTTGTGGTAGGGTGGGAGACGGTTGAGGCGGCAGAGTAGATTTTTGCACTGACCGTAAAAATTGAGTCAAAATATTAGTAATCTGATATATGGCTTGATTAGCTAAACCAGACATAGATGATGTATGTGGTGGTTGTGTAACCGGTGGTAGAGTGGACCGGAGTTCATCTGCCTGTGTCCATCTTTTGGTGGAGGTTGGCTTAGGTGGATCAGGGGCCAGGGTGCCAATGGAGGACAGGGATACAGATGATAATGCCCAGGTGATGCAGGAGTCATGTCCGATAGACGAGGTGGAGAACATCCGGATCAGATTCGACAATCAAAGATGATGACACCTCTCTGGGTCTTTGGTGGCCTGAGTGGTGATTTTTAGGTGGTTTTTGCGTCGAGTGCATCAGCAAAGCACTAGATGCGCTGATGCACTTCGACTGCGTCGATCGGACAAGGATGCATCGTAGGGCCCTCTTTCCATTGATGTGATGATGTGCTGGATTGGCGTGGCTTTGATGCAGGACCATCCTTGCGTCGGTGCTTTGATGCTTCGGAATGGAACTGGCGCGTTTTGCCCTTACAGCGCTGATGCGTCGACTGGCAAGCGAGCAACGGCGGGTGTTCTGACCTGGAGGGCTGGTCGACTGAAAAGGCCCTCCTCGATGAAGACTTTTTCTTCCTTTTTGGGCCTGGGGAAGATCTGACAGAAGCCTCAGAAGGGGCATAAGAGCCTGAAGCCCTGGATTGAAGCTCCTGAATCTTGGTAGCCCGTTGACGCTGGGCTCATGGGGACATGCGTCCACAGTCCGCACAATTTGCCTGGTTATGTGAAGGACCAAGGCATAAACAGCAGGAGATGTGGCCATCGGTGCCCGACATGATTTTGCCACAGGAACAAAATTTGAATCTTGGACGAGGCATGTCTTTGAAGCTGTGCTGCTAGTGTTTTAATCCTCTTTTCTTCTCTTCTCTTTTTGTTTTAAACTTTTTCCTCACAGAAACTATTTTCTCTGGAGAGAAGAGCTCCGCGTGGCTAACCGTCGTGCAGAACAAAACTGACTGAGGAGCCTGAGGCAAACCTGAGAGGATACAGGAGGGAACACCTAGCTGACTTTACTAGACTTAGAGAGCTCCGCCACGGAAGACGTACCCAGACAGCATGGCTAATTCAGTTGCTTATCTACGTGAAAATGGAGAGTGGGAACACTGAGATCATCTTACTGGTGGCTGAAGATCTTTGGCAAGAATTTATTTAGGAAATTTTAGAACTTAAAAGTTTTGGGGAGAGGGAAACTATTGGGGTATATTCTTTAGTGTGTGTGTTTGTTATAAGCAGCAAGCAAAAGGTAGGTAACAGCTTAAACTGATGATTTGATTAATAGGAATGGGTGGCTGGTGGATGAGAGAATCACTGGGTAACATGCCTGCCAGGTGCAATGGTGGTGGACCTCACACGTTACCTAGATAGGATTTTAGACTGCTGGGAAGGAGCCAGCTGACATGGTACATGTGGGAACCAAAGACCTAGGAAACTGTGGGAGGGAGTATCTGAAAGCCAAATTTAGGTTTTTAGATAGAAACCTGAAATCCAGAACCTCCAGAGTAGCATTCTCTGAAATGTTCCCTGTTCCACATGCAGGTCTCCAGAGGCATGCAGAGTTTCAAAGTATCAATGTGTGGATGAGATGATGGTGCAAGGAAGAGGGATTCAGTTTTGTAAAGAACTGGGGAAAGCAGAGTTGCTTACCTGTAACAGGACAAGCAGGATGGTAGTCCTCACATATGGGCGAGTACCGAGCCGAGGATGCCCAAGCAATGCTCCAAAGGTACCCAAAGACGTGCAACAGGCACAACAACTGGGGAGGAATTTGGTAAAGGGCATCCTGAACCCTAACGGGTTGGTGGAAGGATGTTAGTACTTCAGTTCGCAAATAAGTTGCATAGCACAGACTGGCCGAAGATGGAATCTTGTCTGCCAGCCTATTCTAAACAATAATGGGCTGCGAGGGTGTGGAGGGAGCTCCATGTAGCAGTCTTACAGATGTTAACATGCCTACCTGGTGTGAAGGTGGCGGTCCTCACGTGTCACTTAGGATTTTAGACAGTGCTGGGGAGGAGCTGGCTGTCGTGGTACATGTAGGCACCAACAACATAGGAAAATGTGGGAGGGAGGTTCTGGAAGCCAAATTTAGGCTCTTAGGTAGAAAGCTTAAATCCAGAACCTCCAGGGTAGCATTCTCTGAAATGCTCGCTGTTCCACGCGCAGGTCACCAGAGGCAGGGAGAGCTCCGGAGTCTCAATGCGTGGATGAGACGATGGTGCAAGGAAGAGGGATTCAGTTTTGTTAGGAACTGGGGAACTTTTTAGGGAAGGGGGAGTCTCTTCCGAAGGGATGGGCTCCACCTTAACCAGGGTGGAACCAGACTGCTGGCGCTAACCTTCAAAAAGGAGATAGAGCAGCTTTTAACTAGAACAAAGGGGAAAGCAGACAGTCGCTCAGCAGCGCATGGTAAGGAGAGAGGTATCTTCAAAGGATACTAATGATGCATTAGAATTAGGGCATCCAACAGTGAGGTTCCAATAATTAGAAAAATAGTCCAAGTGCCTGTAACTAAAAACTCACCTGAGCTAACAAATTCTAACTTATCCCTATCAGTTAAAAAGCAGAATGAAAATATAAACAAAAAACAAAACTTTGAAATGTTTGTATGCTAATGCCAGAAGTCTAAGTAAGATGGGAGAATTAGAATGTATAGTAGTAAATGATGACAGACTTAATTGGCATCTCGGAGACATGGTGGAAAGAGGATAACCAATAGGACATTGCTATAACGGGGTACAAATTATATCGCAATGACAGAGAGGAGCATCCGGGAGGAGGTGTGGCGCTTTATGTCCAGGATGGCATAGAGTCCAACAGGATAAACATCCTGCATGAGACTAAATACAAACTTGAATCTTTATGGGTAGAAATCCCTTGTGTGTCGGGGAAGATTATAGTGATAGGGGGGTATACTACCATCCACCTGGTCAAGATGGTGAGACGGATAGTGAAATGCTAAGAAAAATTAGGGAAGCTAACCAAATTGGTAGTGCGGTAATAATGGGAGACTTCAATTACCCCAATATTGACTGGGTAAATGTATCATCGGGACACGCTAGAGAGATAACGTTCCTGGATGGAATAAATGATAGCTTTATGGAGCAATTGGTTCAGGACCCGACGAGAGAGGGAGCAATTTTAGATCTAATTCTCAGTGGAGCACAGGACTTCATGAGGGAGGTAACGGTGGTGGGGCCGCTTGGCAATAGTGATCATAATATGATCAAATTTGAATTAATGACTAGAAGAGGAACAGTATGCATATCCACAGCTCTCGTGCTAAACTTTCAAAAGGGAAACTGATAAAATGAGAAAAATTGTTAGAAAAAAACTGAAAGGAGCAGCTACTAAAGTAAAAAATGTCCAAGAGGCGTGGTCATTGTTAAAAAAATACTATTCTAGAAGCACAGTCTAGATGTATTCCTCACATTAAGAAAGGTGGAAAGAAGGCAAAACGATTACCGGCATGGTTAAAAGGGGAGGTGAAAGAAGCTATTTTAGCCAAAAGATCTTCATTCAAAAATTGGAAGAAGGATCCAACAGAAGAAAATAGGATAAAGCATAAACATTGGCAAGTTAAATGTAAAACATTGATAAGACAGGCTAAGAGAGAATTTGAAAAGAAGTTGGCTGTAGAGGCAAAAACTCACAGTAAAAACTATTTAAAAATATATCCGAAGCAGAAAGCCTGTGAGGGAGTCAGTTGGACCGTTAGATGATCGAGGGGTTAAAGGGGCACTTAGAGAAGATAAGGCCATTGCAGAAAGATTAAATGATTTCTTTGCTTCGGTGTTTACTGAAGAGGATGTTGGGGAGGTACCCGTAATGGAGAAGGTTTTCATGGGTAATGATTCAGATGGACTGAATCAAATCACGGTGAACCTAGAAGATGTGGTAGGCCTGATTGACAAACTGATGAGTAGTAAATCACCTGGACTGGATGGTATACACCAAAAAATGAAATTTCAAACCTATTAGTAAAAATTTGTAACCTATCATTAAAATCATCCATTGTACCAGAAGACTGGAGGATAGCAAATGTAACCCCCAATATTTAAAAAGGGCTACAGGGGCGATCCGGGAAACTACAGACCGGTTAGCCTACTTCAGTGCCAGGAAAAATAGTGGAAAGTGTTCTAAACATCAAAATCACAGAACATATAGAAATACATGGTTTAATGGAACAAAGTCAGCATGGCTTTACCCAGGGCAAGTCTTGCCTCACAAATCTGCTTCACTTTTTTGAACAAGTTAATAAACATGTGGATAAAGTTGAACCGGTAGATGTAGTATACTTGGATTTTCAGAAGGCGTTTGACAAAGTTCCTCATGAGAGGCTTCTAGGAAAAGTAAAAAAAAGTCATGGGAATAGGTGGCGATGTCCTTTCGTGGATTGCAAACTGGCTAAAAGACAGGAAACAGAGTAGGATTAAAAGGACAATCACAAAATCACAAAATCGTTAAATCACAAGCAGATTGTGATAAATTGCAGGAAGACCTTGTGAGACTGGAAAATTGGGCATCCAAATGGCAGATGGAATTTAATGTGGACAAGTACAAGGTGATGCATACAGGGAAAAATAACCCATGCTATAATTACACAATGTTGGGTTCCATATTAGGTGCTACAACCCAAGAAAGATCAAGGCGTCATAGTGGATAACACATTGAAATTGTCGGTTCAGTGTGCTGCGGCAGTCAAAAAATCAAACAGAATGTCGGGAATTATTAGAAAGGGAATGGTGAATAAAACGGAAAATGTCATAAAGCCTCTTTATTGCTCCATGGTGAGACCACACTTTGAATACTGTGTACAATTCTGGTCGCCGTATCTCAAAAAAGATATAATTGCGATGGAGAAGGTACAGAGAAGGGCTACCAAAATGATAAGGGGAATGGAACAGCTCCCCTATGAGGAAAGACTAAAGAGGTTAGGACTTTTCAGCTTGGAGAAAAGACGACTGAGGGGGGATATGATAGAGATGTTTAAAATTATGAGAGGTCTAGAATGGGTAGATGTGAATTGGTTATTTACTCTTTCGGATAGTAGAAAGACTAGAGGGCACTCCATGAAGTTAGCATGGGGCATATTTAAAACTAATCGGAGAAAGTTCTATTTACTCAACGCACAATTAAACTCTGGAATTTGTTGCCAGAGGATGTGGTTAGTGCTGTGTTTAAAAAAGGATTGGATAAGTTCTTGGAGAAGTCCATTACCTCCTATTAAGTTCACTTAGAGAATAGCCACTGCCATTATTTATTTGTGGTTTTTATATACCTAACTTCGTAGAGAAACATCAGATCGGTTTACAGTAAAACTTCAAAAATCAGCAACAATAGCTTTACATAGAACTTATAAGTAAACAGTGATTAACAGCTATAAAATTTGTAACGAGGCTTAATAACGAAACTTGGATAGAAGTTATTGGAAAATAGGAAAACATTGAGAGAGTTATTGGGGGCAGGAGCAAGAAGGAAGGATAGTGGGGAGGGAGGGAAGGGAAATAAGAGTTGCATAGGTTGCTTGGATTTATTTACAATATGTACATTTGTGTGGTTATATAAATAGTAACATAAAAGGTGAATTTACAAGATAGTTGCAACTGTCAAGGGTAAGCATCATATGTGAGCCTAAAAATTAGACGTGAGGGATCAGTTGGGAGTAGGGAAGTGGGAATGAGTAGGGAAGTGGGAATGATGGAATAGACTTAGTTTTTGGGTACTTGCCAGGTTCTTATGGCCTGGATTGGCCACTTGGAAACAGGATGCTGGGCTTGATGGACCCTTGTGGTCTGACCCAGTATGGCATTTTCTTACGTTCTTATGATAAAGGACAAGTCCTCTGGAGGAGAATGCTTCCTTTCATCAGGAGGAGAGGGCTGTGAAGGCAGATCATCAGAATCCTGGGACGAATCATCGGTCCAAGGATCGTAAGGCTCATCACCAGCTCCCATATGATTATCAGAAGGGAGTAACTGTGTTATTCTGGAAGGCCCGGGCATCGATGGCCTCAGAGGTGGAATCGAAGGCATCGAGGGAGGCATCGACGGAGGTACCGATGGAATCAGCGACATCGATGGATGTGTCTGTGGCAGCACTCCGGATGACAGAATGGAGTTTGGTGTTTCTTCTTCCGATGACAAGGGTATCCGTGAGGAAGGAATCGGGGCCATCGGTTCCCTCGGATTCACCGGTGGAAGGGCGCCGATTAAGGCATCCAATTCTTGCCATTAGCAGTGCAAGCGCCATAGGTATTGGATCGGTGGCCGGATCAGGAACCAGCATCGATGGAGGTTTGAACCCCTGGAGTGCTTTACTGATGGCCTCTTGGATCATCCGATCCAATTCCTCATGGAAACCTGGGGCATGGATGCCGGGTTCCGGAGTAGGAGGCAGCACTGGCGTAGCCGGAGGGTCCACCGGTGAAAGTGGATTCGTGGCTCCCGGCACCTGTCCAGGTGGGGAACGCCTCGGTGACCCAGAGACAGGAGAGGATGGGCCTTTTCTGTACAGGACTTTTGTCTGTGGCTCAGATGACATCGATGCAGAGGGCTTGCCTGTATCGGTGGCCTGAGCTTTTCGGTGGCGGTGTGTTTTTCTCGATGCTCTCCTCGGTCTTTTTCCTGAGGAGGAACAAAGGGAGTCGACACCCGCGGAGTCGAAGTCGGTCAGGCAGCAGCGGTTTCCCGGTGTTGGCACGAAGAAGACAGCAGTGGTTCAGACTATGTCTAAGCTATCGACGGAGTCGGGGGTTTTGACCGAAAGAGAAGACCCATCTTTTCCAGCCGAGCCTTGCGACCTTTTGGTGTCATTTGGGCACATTTGGTGCAAGTAAGGACATCATGGTCGGACCCCAAACACATCACACAGACCTTGTGAGGGTCAGTGATCGACATTGTTCGAGTGCAGTCAGGGCACAGACGGAAACCAGACACCATGGCCTCGACAAAATTTAGCCGCGGTGCAGTTGATGGCCAGTAGGCCGCGAGGGGAAAAACTCAACGGGAATCGACCGCAAGCAGGCAAAAAACTTACCGTTTGACCGCAGAGCAAAGATATCGATAAGGGGACCCTTGTGGGGTAGGAAGTTTTTAAATTTTTTGATAAAGTTCCGTGAGGAAAAATTCCTGTCAGGAATCTCTGAAGAGCTCCTTAACCTGCATGGCTACTGCTGCGTGGAAAAAAGAAGACTAAAGGGGGACCCCTGCTGGATGCAGGGTTGGTGCCATGCTGGGCATGCCCAGTAGGTGCCAGTCAAAGTTCTAGAAACTTTGACTTCTTGTGTATGGGACATGAAGATTCCACAAACTTGTCCGGAGGGAGATGATGAAAGTCCAGATAATACCCCTCTCGGATGATGGCGAGGACCCACTGGTCCGACGTAATCTCGACCCATCTGGGGTAGTAGAGGGTTAACCTGCCCCCTATGGCTCCGGCCCCCAGATGGATTGGCGGATTCTCATTGTGAGGCGCGGCCAGGACCTGAGCCCGGGCCTGCTCCCCTCTTGCGCTGCTTGGTCCGAAAGGACTGATTCCGGGTCTGAGGACGAGGTGCCTGGTAGCGACTCCTGTAGGGAACGAAGCGCTGTGAACTCCGGCCCCTGGAGGGCCTTGGAAAGGCGCGCTGGCTCCTTCTGAACCGATCTTCCGGTAGTCTAGGCACTGGAGAGGCGCCCCATGTACTGGCCAGTTTATCAAGGTCGCTGCCAAATAGGAAAGAGCCCTTAAAGGGCAATCTGGTGAGGCGTGTCTTTGAAGGCGCATCAGCTGACCATTTCCGGATCCAGAGCTGCCTCCTGGCGGCTACAGAGGATGAGATCCCCTTGGCTGTTGTCCGGACTAGATCTGATGCAGCATCCGTGAGGAACGAGAGAGCGGACTCCATGTCAGCTGCTGGAGCGTTGTTCCTGACCTGTGACAAACAGGCACGCGTCACCACTGTGCAGCAGGTTGCGATCCGCAAAGAGAGAGCTGCCACCTCAAAGGTCTGTTTCAGAATGGCGTCCAGTCACCGGTCATGAGGCTCCTTGAGGGCCGTCCCCCCTTCAACTGGAATGGTAGTGCGCTTGACCACAGCACTAATCAAGGCGTCCACCTGAAGGCACGCCAGCAGGTCCTGGATAGCTGGTGCCAATGGGTACATGCCCGTCAGGGCCCAGCCCCCTTTGAAGGAAGCCGCTGGTGCCGCCCATTCTAAATCTATCAGTTGTTGTGCTGCTTGCAAGAATGGAAAATGGCGGGCTGTAGGACGAAGACCTTCCAGCAGGGGTTCTGCGCAGAGGGTACCGTAGCGCTGGGACCTGTAATATCCAACGCCGCCAGGCACTGAGACACCAGGTCGGAGAGATCCTCCTTAGGGAAGAACCGCCTCATGGTTCTATATGGCTCAATCCCTGGGGGAAGTTCCCCCTCGTCCGGGAATTCGGACTCATCCGGTGAAACCTCCTGGTCTGACTGATCTGGGCTGTCCAGCGGCGGGAGGTCCCGCTCACGATAAGGGCGTGAGGGTCCAGGAACAGGATCCGCAGGAGCCGCCACCACAGCGGCCGCCGCAGCAGCTGCAGCCACCGCAGGAACCGCCGAAACAGCAGGAACAGCAGGAACCGCAGGGCCTGGACGGGAAGCCGTTTGCATCTGTACAAAGGCATGAATCCCCTTAAAGAGATCCACCCAGGAAATGGAAGCAGCCTCTAATCGCCGGGGTACAAGATCCCCCGGGATTCCCGATTAGTCGAGAGTGCCCGCTAAATCCGGGGTAGCCCCTGGGGAACTGTCAGCAAATCGTGGCTGAGACTGGTCCTGGCCCGAGGGTCCCACGGCCTCCTCACATTGGGCACATAGGGAGTCTGGCTCTTCACTGTGCGTGGCACGAAGCTGGCATGCGGAGCAGAGGCCGAGGGCTTTAATGCCGGAGGCAGGCGGCGCCCCCGCTGAAGACGCTGAGGCGTTCTGTTCCATTGAAAAGTATGCGCTGAATGAAAAGCGGCCACAATATACGCTTAAGAGAACAGGCGCACAATGATAATATGCGGCAGCAATATGCGCTGAATACAACAGGCGCACAATACTAATATGCGGCAGCAATAGGCGCTTAGCTGAACAGGCGCTTAATAATATGTGGCAGCAATATGCGCTTAATACAACAGGCGCTTAACAATAACAACAATATGCGGCAGCTATATACGCTTAATAGAACAGGCGCTAAAAAATAATATGCGGCAGCTATATCGACCACAGGCGCCCAGCCCTATGCGGCTCACGATATACGCTCAATGATATGCAATAGGCTCTCAGCAATATGCGGTTAGCAATACCCGCTCAATGGCATTCAATATGCGGTCAGCAATACACGCTCAATGGCATTCAATATGCTCTCATCAATAAGCGGTCAGCAATACACGCACAATGGCATTCAATAGGCTCTCAGCAGTATGCGGCTAGCAATACCCGCTCAATGGCATTCAATATGCTCTCAGCAATATGCGGTTAGCAATACACGCTCAGTGGTATGCAATATGCTCTCAGTAATAAGGCAAAATATGCACAATGAGGAATATAATATGCGCTTAGTCATAGAGCTGCGCCTATTACGGGCGCTCAATACCTGAACAAGGCCCACAAAATGGCGCCCTCCACGGCGTGCCACGCCACCGATCCTCTGTTCCTCGGAGACCAGAAATAAGAGATGTACGCCTTACCTGATCCTCGGCGCTTCCCGGCTGGAACCCGGGCGGTCTCCGGCTGCGGGAGGAGAGGGCAAGTACCTTCACCGCCGCGTTTGAGGATATGCACCCACTGCCTCGTCCACGCTGGGACCGAGGTGCCTCGTATGCCTCACCCGAACTTCGCCCGGGGGCTATGTCCCTGCCGCGATTCGGCCACCGGACCGAGGACTTAAACCTCCGGAGGATCACGGAAATCACCCAGGGAAACTCTACTGGGGGAGGGACCTTAGGGTATCACCGCAGGAGTGCGGGGCTCGATGTTGTAGTTGAAGAAAGTAGAATGTAGAACATAGAAAGTAGATTTGGAAAACATGCTCAGCAAGCGTGCAGGCTCTCCAAACTGCTTTGGAGATGGAAATTACTAAGTTGCTACGCTTCCTGTGGGGGTATATATACACCCGTGCTGACGTCAGATCCGTCTCCAACTGCTAGCACGCGGATACTATACCCATTCGTTCTGAGTCCATCTGGCTACACGCCAGGAAATAAGTAAATTCACATCTCTATCAGTAAACCTTCAAAAGGGAAACTGACAAAATGAGAAAAATTGTTAGAAAAAAACTGAAAGGTGTAGCTATGTTGTGCAGATACACAGAAGAGAAAGTCCTATTTTAAGCAGCTTATAATCTAGTCGAGATTTAATGATAAAGAAAAATACTGGATCATACATTTGGGTTGCAAAAAATAAAGTGAGCATTATAGCATGGCCAGTGAAGTTCTTCTGTGCACAAAAGCAGGATCTGGGGGTGATGGTACCTGATGATCATAAGGGGACCAGAAAATAGACAAGTCAATGGCAAAAGCAAGAAGGATGCTTGGATGCACAGGGAGACGAATAGCCAGCAACAAAAAGGTGGTCATAATGCTCTGGTACAACCTCATTTGGAATACAGTGTACAATTCTGGAGACTGCACCTTCAAAAATACAAATTGATAGAAGATGGCCCAGAGAGGAGCTATTAAATTGGTCAATCTATCATAAAGTATACAGTTGTGTGCAAATGTTTAGGCATACCAATCTCTAAGTGAAAAGAAGTTGATAAAACCTCTATTATGATAAATTTAAACAGCATCTTTCTTCAGCTTTTAATGAAAATCGTTTGCTGATTTTGACACATTAAAAATAATAGAACAGTGAATATGCTACTTGCAAGTTTGGTCACACTTTCAGTCAGTACTTTTTAACACCTCCTTTGGCAGAAACAAGTTTCCAAATGCTTCCTGTAGCCAGGTAAAACTCCTTCTATGCTTGCTTTTACCATTGCTTTAACCTTGTTATACAGAGGATATACAGTTGTGCTCATAAGTTTACATACCCCAGACAGAATTTGTAAGATGTGCAGCATTTTAAGAGAACATGATTGATCAGACAAAACATGTATTGTTTTTAATGTATTTCATATTAAACTATTATGCATCACAGAATAGCACAATGATTAAACAAACCATAACAATAAAAGAACTAACAACATGGTCTTTTTCAAAACTTTGCATATCTTTAGTTCTTATATCATGTATAGCAGATTGATTACCTGTAACAGGTGTTCCCCTAGGACAGCAGGATGTCCTAGGGGAACACACATGGGTATCATTGGATGGAACCTGGCACAGAACTTTGATCTCAGATTCTAGAGCTTTCAGCATGCCCTACTGAGCATGTGCAGCTGTAGTCATCACCCTGCCCCTAGGCAGAGCCCCTCGGTCCATGATATAGCTAGAAGGAGAAACCAACTCCCAGGAGAGGCGGGAGGGTTTCGTGAGGACTAATATCCTGCTGTCCTAGGAGAACACCTGTTTCAGGTAAGCAACTCTGCTTTCTCCTAGGACAAGCAGGATGGTAGTCCTCACACATGGGTTAATACAAAGTTATAGGCTGTCCGAGCAGAACAAAGAGGTAAACCGCACAAGTGCTGGAGCACTACCTCTGCCCTTTGCCTGCGAGGCAGCCAACCCACCAGGCTGGAGAAGAGTTGGGTTCTACAAAGAAAGCTAAGAAAAAGATTGAGACAAGTCCCCAAGCGTAGCAGGGATGCCTGAAGCAGGGGAGCAATGAGAGTGCAAAAAGAAGCAACTGCGCATCACAGAGGACAGTACAAGCAGGGTTTCTGACAAAACAGTCAGTCAATCTAGATCCTCCTGGATACAGGAAAGACCCAGAGATGTAAACAAGAGAGACTCTAGGACGAAAACCACACAGTTTTCTTCGGTGTGAAAAAAACAACCAAAAAACAAACTAGGGTCCAAGAGCCCTCCAGAACAGACTGTCGATTACTGACAGCCAAAGATCTGGAGAAGAGTGCCCAGGTATGGCTGGTAGGCTGAAGAAACCCATGCCATCCTTGAAAGAACAAGCAGCAAACCACGGCAGGGCCTGGGACAGGCACCACGTGCTGAAGCCTCAGATGTAGCTGAATGCGCAGGCAGCGTCAAGGGTTACAGGGGATGAGAGACCATCCTCGAAATCGACCTGTAGCCCAAAAACTCCAGAGTAGGGAGAATAGATAGGCCTGAAGCTCACTCAACATCACCTGTCAGAAAAGGTTTTTCTATTCTGTCACAGGATTGTGAGGGGAGCAAGAAGGCCCTTTGGGGAACCTAGAGAATGAGAAAAAAAACTAAGGCAGTATTGACCAGAGAATGGCGAAAACTAAGTGGAAAAACGTGGTGTATCCTTCCCTGCAGGTTTACAGAGATATACCATGGGTGCCTTAGCTTTACCTCCCCTCGACAATCCAATTGGAAGTAGTGACAAACACAAGGAAGCAGACCAGAGGACTGCCGGGACAAGCACAAGTCACCAGGTTGTCTATCAACCCCAAGCGAACAACTCACTGCCGAAACTAGCAGGTAGTAACCCACTAAGATTGAGTACTTAGTCTTCTTGAGATAGCGGAAACAGAGCAATTACCCAGGGAAGAAGCTTCCTCTCCTAAGGGAGCACATGGCCCAGCAATCGACGTTGCATGACCCAGAACTCCTCTGTCTGTAGATGGGGTGATCCTAAGAAGAAAAAAAAAAGGGGGGGGGGGGTGAATCAGCTTGCACACTACTGTGAGCAAAGGGCAGTGCCTCTTATGTGGTACTCAGCCCCAACTCCCTCAGCCATAGACATGGCAATAGAGTGAAAGCACAATCGCCCAGCTGAAAGCACAGAGGAGGGATCTGCAAGCAAGAATGAGTGATGAAAGCGATCCTTAAGGAGAACGCTCACCAAGTCCAGCAGATTCCAAAGTGACTTCTGAACAGGGGGAAACCTGAAGGGTCACCGGGGAGCAACACTGGACAGGCTCCCTCATGGATAGACCTTCTGCGTCTCAGGGCGCCCAAGGGAGAGTGATATTCTTGACTATTTTCGGGGCTCATGCCAGTCAAAGCAGTGCCATCCCTTATCCGGTAATGGAAAACAAGGGCCACACCTCGAAGGGGTGCATAGTCTGGCGTCGAGAGGGGAACCCGAAAGGATTGTCCTGGAACCCAGTCGAGCCTCCTCTTCCAGAGAGGAGAGGGAAGCAGTGGGATCGGGGCCTAGCAAACCCCCAAAGGCAGATTGAGGCACAACTTCCTATCGCTGAAGCACCAACGTGACCAACCCACCACAGGCAGCCAGCCTCAGATAGGGGAGGTCGCCACTGCAATCCCCAGAGGGGCCCCAGCTGAAGATGGTCCAATGACCGCTAATGCTGCTGCGCAGCCCTGACCTCCAAGGAGACGCATCAATTCAGAGACTCGGGGCGCCAGATCAGAGAAAAAACATTTAACAGGGACAGAGCCCCAGGGACTGTTCCACAAGAACATGGTAAAGGGCAAAGTCATTTGCCTCCGTTGAGAAAGGAGAGGACACTGGAGCCACTCCCACTATGTCCACTCACCTCAGAATCTGACTAGGAGTGGAGTTCTATGCAAGACCTGCAGCTACAGAAAACAACCTGTTGTGACTGTCTGGAAGGAACAATCCACACACACACACACACACACACAAACACCATTGCCCAGGTGAAAGAGGGCAATTGGAAGCCTTCCACTGTGAAAGCATGCTGGGCAGACTCCTGCCGTGGTAACCCATCCATGGATGGTGGCACACCCATGCTGAGCTTGTGGGAAAAATCCCATGCCCCAACGAGGACCAAGAACCATGTGCCTGAGTCAGTGGCTACATGCCACCCCATGACCAAGCACAGAGTGTGTAATGACACCTCCCCTGCCAGTGCTCCTCAACACCATGCGGTACGGACTTACGCGGAGGCTGAGATCATGCCAAAAGATGGCAGAACTCTAGTGCGGCTAAGAACTGCACAGACTGGGAGAGTGCCGCCTGGTAGCGACCAAGGCTCTTAGAACAGATGCCTAATCTGTCCCAACCGCACAGGCTGCGCATCAATACCACAATAACTCCAGAGCAGTTGAGAGGACAGTGTGACGAAGGTGTCCCCAGCACCATTGGTGCTGTGGGTAAGGCATGATGGAGGGTGGCGGTCTATGGTGTTGCTCCCTTCAGTACTGGAGAACACTTTGGGAGAGGTCCATCAAAACTGCAATGGAAACAGCTCATCTGCGAGACCCACAGGGAATAATTGCAGCAAAGTCCCTGGCGAGCACAGGTGCTTATGGAGGACTGCGGACATATCCTGTAATCTATAAGCAGTCTGCCCATAAATAGCGACAGTTCTGACACCACAGGTGCCCACAGACTTCAATCGCCCGGGGGCTCAGACGCCCAAAGGTATGGAGCAAAGAAGCCATGGGCATTTGCAGAGAGAAGCCCTGAAGCCACCTGACAGGTCATCAATATCAAAAGGAACTGACGACCGCTAGTGCCGACAGCAATTTCCTTCGGCTCACAGAGTCATCTGGTGGTGCGATGCAGCAAGCTCGATGGCCTTGCAAGCATTACGGCTGAAGGCCTCACTAGCGCACATTAATATTGATGGTGTGCGCATCTTGGCGGGCCCCCAACACTGGGATTGTTGGCTGAAGGGGCAGTTCTGCGCTTCCCAGTGCTCTAAAATGGGCACCAGGCCACTGTGTACAGATGCACCAGCGCGTCAGGGTGCGAGAAAATGGAGACCAAGATAACATGCCCACCCACCCCCGTGAGAGCTGCAAGGCCATGGAATCCCAGTAGTTGATGGCCACAGTGGTGACAAGGGCACTCAATGGAAAATCCAGTGCCTAGTCAGTGGGGCTCCATGTAGTCGAGGCAGTAATGAGAGGCATGGGTGATATAAAGACCTATCCGGTGGCCCCACACATTAATGACCTTGAGGGCATCAATGGTATTTGGGCAGCACCGCATGGTAATGGCATTGAGGTCATGCTGGCAAAGATGTTACGCATCTCGACGATCTAGTGGGGGTCGACAGCATTGAGGGCTTACCACCACTTTGACCTCGCCAGCCCCTAGGGTGGCCATGCATACTTGACGGATCGAGGGATCAATGGCATCAAGAGTACCACGGGCATTGAGAGCACAGCAGCAACGATAGTACCGCGGTCACCACAGCACTGACTGCACAGAGGGCACTGACCATGGCAAGTGCAAAGGCACCGTGCCAAGGGATCAAGTGCGCCATATCACAGCACCATGGCACCGCAGCCTTGATGCCTAAACCGGTGCAGCAAGAGCCCAATTCCACCGATGCCGACGACACCAAAGCCCACCATGGCATCGTGAATGATGCACCTCAACGCGAGGATGACCATATACATCGATGGCGTCATGAGAACCATGATAGCCAAAGATGGGTTCTGTCCCTTACGCGGTCCCGACATTGATGCTTCGGACAAACGGTGCAGTGGTCACAGCTGTGCATGGGCAACTGTTCATGGCATGGCACCGAAGTGTGGCAGCAAATTGCTAGCCCAGGCTCTGCTCATTCTCTCTCCCAGGGAGATTTCATTGCCAAGGCTGGCAAGCAGGAGGTGAGGCAATGTTATCCAGGGCTTCCACCCGTGGAGGCTAAGCTCTCCTCCCCACAAGAACAGTATGAATGACGGATTGTAGTCTTTTGCGAGTGAGGCCTTCTATTTTCTCATGTGATAAAGCTGTCCATTCCTCTTGCCAAAAAGCCTCCAGATCTTTTAAATTCTTTGGTTGTCTTGCATGAACTGCATGTTTGAGTTCTCTCCAAAGTGGCTCAATAAAGTTGAGGTCAGGAGACTGTGCCGGCCACTCCAGAACCTTCACTTTTTTCTGCTGCAGCCACTGGAAGGTCAACGTGGCCTTATTTTCTGGATCATTGTCATGTTGTAAAGACCAAGTGTGCCACATGCGCAGCTTCCTGGCTGATGAATACAAATTCTCCTTCTATATTTTTTGGTTAGATGCTGCATTCATCCTGCCATCAATTTTAACAAATTTCCTCTGCCACTATAGAGTGGGAAACACTGAGAGGAGAGGATCACCTTGCTGGTGGCTGAAAGGAATCAGTAAGTTTTGCTTGGGACATTGTCTTTTTTAAAAGTATTGGGGCAAAGTTAACTATTTGGGAATATTATTTAGTGTGTTTGTGCCTTTAATAGTCAGAAAGGCAGTGAATAAACAAGTTAGACTGTTTGTATTTTTAGTCAGTCAATAAGGTAGCAGTAGGTAGGCAGTGAATAAACAAGTTAGACTGTATTTTTAGTCAGTCAATAAGGTAGTAGTAGGTAGTGTGTTTATTTTTAAAAAGTCTGCAGAACTGAGTGTTCTCCAGACTTTTAAAGAGCTGAGTGTTTGTATTGAAAAAAAACAAACAAAAATCTACAAAAAAAAAACCACACAAAAATTAGCCAGAAGCTAGAAATAAGCAAGGAGCAGTATATACCAAAGTAAAAAAGTTGAATAGTTCAGCTCAGTTACTCACCTTGGAAAGGTGTTGAGGTAGTGTGATTGAGTTTGAATAGGGAACAACATTTGTTAATCAAGGGAGCAGTGAGTCACTCAGGCTGACTAACTGAAGTTAGACTGTTTGTATTTCCCAACCCCCCCACCCCTAGCTCATCCCTTAATTTATAGGCAGGTGCCAATTTCACAAAAAAAAAAAAAAAAAAAAAATCAACAAAAACTTTATTGAGAATTCGATCAGACCCCGGTAGGCCACTACCAGACACATAGGGGCGGATTTTCAGAGCCCTGCTCGCGTAAATCCGCCCAAAACCGGGCGGATTTACGCGAGCAGGGCCCTGCGCGCCGGGAAGCCTATTTTACATAGGCCTCCCGGCGCGCGCAGAGCCCCGGGACTCGCGTAAGTCCCGGGGTTCTCGGAGGGGGGCGTGTCGGGGGGCGGGCCCGGTCGTCGCGGCGTTTCGGGGGCGTGTCGGCAGCGTTTTGGGGGCGGGTACGGGGGCGTGGCTACGGCCCGGGGGCGTGGTCGCACCCTCCGTACCCGCCCCCAGGTCGCGGCCCGGCGCGCAGGAGGCCCGCTGGCTCGCGGGGATTTACGCCTCCCTCTGGGAGGCGTAAATCCCCCGACAAAGGTAAGGAGGGGGTTTAGACAGGGCCGGGCGGGTGGGTTAGGTAGGGGAAGGGAGGGTAAGGTGAGGGGAGGGCAAAGGAAAGTTCCCTCCGAGGCCGCTCCGATTTCGGAGCGGCCTTGGAGTGAACGGGGGGAGGCAGCGCGGCTCGGCGCGCGCAGGCTATACAAAATCGATAGCCTTGCGCGCGCCGATCCAGGATTTTAGTGGATACGCGCGGCTCCGCGCGTATCTACTAAAATCCAGCGTACTTTTGCTTGAGTCTGATGCGCAAGCAAAAGTAGGCTGATCGCGCTTCTTTTAAAATCTACCCCATAGTGAATTCACTAATACATTTATTATTGTAAAGCACTGCTAATTGCTATGTTTTGTTCTCTGTTTAGCGCAGCTGCCAAGTTCTGTTGAATGTAAACCGATTTGATGTTACTAAACGAATGTCGGTATATAAAAGAATTCAAATAAATAAATAAATTTAAAGGAAGTTAGACACATTCATACTCCCATAGCAACCTAAAACTTAACTAGGAACTGATCAAAATTGAGATGAAGGCAGCAGTCCAGCAGCAAGAGGGGGGCTTCCCAGTCTTTTGCATCGAGTGTCACATGTACGATTTTTTACCCACCGGTGAGAAGTTGTACATGTGCATGAGATGCAAAGAGCTCCTGGCTCTCAGAGAACGAGTCCGATCTCTGGAGGCTAGAGTGGCAGACCTGGAGGAGCTGAGGCAGACAGGTATATAGATGAGACCTTCAGGGACATAGTAGTCAAGTCCCAACTTCAGACTGGCAGCCCTGGTGCTGCCTTGGAGGAAGAAGGTCTCATGATGGGAGAGCACCAACCAGGTGTAGCAGGAAAGGATCCTGTAGCAAGGACCTGCTCTCTAGGTGATGCATTGTCCTTTCGCACTGAGGATATCTCTCCAAGGCCTACTGCCCAGGAGGGAAGGGTTAGGTCGGCCATCAAAGTTGGTGATTCGATTATTAGGAATGTAGATAGCTGGGTGGCTGGTGGGCGTGAGGATCGCCTGGTAACATGCCTACCTGGTGCGAAGGTGGCGGACTTCACGCGTCACCTAGATAGGATTATAGACAGTGCTGGGGAGGAGCCGGCTGTCGTGGTACATGTGGGCACCAACGACAAAGGAAAATGTGGGAGGGAGGTTCTGGAAGCCAAATTTAGGCTCTTAGGTAGAAAGATTAAATCCAGAACCTCCAGGGTAGCATTCTCTGAAATGCTCCCTGTTCCACGTGCAGGTCACCAGAGTCAGGCAGAACTCCGGAGTCTCAATGCGTGGATGAGACGATGGTGCAAGGAAGAGGGATTCAGTTTTGTTAGGAACTGGGGAACCTTTTGGGGAAGGGGGAGTCTCTTCCGAAGGGATGGGCTCCACCTTAACCAGGGTGGAACCAGACTGCTGGCGCTAACCTTCAAAAAGGAGATTGTTCTAGTTTAAAAGCTGCTCTAAGGGGAAAGCCAACAGTCGCTCAGCAGCGCATGGTTCGGAGAGAGGTATCTTTAAAGGATACTAATGATGCATTAGAATTAGGGCATCCCGACAGTGAGGTTCCAATAATTAGAAAAATAGTCCAAGTGCCTGTAACTAAAAACTCACCTGAGCTAACAAATTCTAACTTATCCCCATCAATTAAAAAGCAGAATGAAAATACAAACAAAAAACAAACTTTGAAATGTTTGTATGCTAATGCCAGAAGTCTAAGAAGTAAGATGGGAGAATTAGAATCTTTAGCGGTAAATGATGACAGACTTAATTGGCATCTTAGAGACATGGTGGAAAGAGGATAACCAATGGGACAGTGCTATACCGGGGTACAAATTATATCGCAATGACAGAGAGGAGCACTCGGGAGGAGGTGTGGCACTTTATGTCCGGGATGGCATAGAGTCCAACAGGAGAAACATCCTGCATGAGACTAAATACAAAATTGAATCTTTATAGGTAGAAATCCCTTGTGTGTCAGGGAAGACTATAGTGATAGGGGTATACTACCGTCCACCTGGTCAAGATGGTGAGATGGACAGTGAAATTAGGGAAGCTAACCAAATTGGTAGTGCAGTAATAATGGGAGACTTCAATTACCCAAAACGCTGGTGCAGGATCAATATTCAATCACCAATCAGTGGTAAACTTTAATAATTTCCAGAAAAGCAGAATACGAAGATTCATACGGCAACTCCATGAATTCAAAATCAATGTGTAATAAATGGTCCCCCGACACGGACCCGTGTTTCGCCAGGCTGCGTCGGGGGGGACCAAAGGTACAGTCAAATCTAAAAAGATAAACAGAGTATATTATTAGAATGGTGAACAAGAAAGGCTACATAATACAATCGTAACAGAGATTTACATACCTTAAAATGAGTACCTGGAGCGCGCAGGCTCGCACAGGTGACAGCTATTTAAACGTGCAAAAAGGGCGCGAACGCGGCAACTCACGCGAGAGCTGTCAAATTAGCAAAAATGGGCGGATCCGTCCCGGCCCCATGACAAGCTAATAGAACAGATTCCATTCAATCTCTCTATTCAGGCCTTGGGGGACCACAGTATTAAGGGTGAAAATCCACTTCTGCTCACGACGCCCCAGGAGCATAGAGAAAGCGTGGTAGAAACTTAAGGGACAAACTAGTACATTCTGCCTCACTTCCCGTTTTGCCTGATAGTCTGGGGTTACATGGCCCATGTGGACATTGCACTATGTGCAGCCATACTGAGCAAATGACTGTATTCACACACCCTATTACTGAGCGAGTTTTCAAACTACGTTCTTCTTCTGACTGTCTCACTAAAGGCGTGGTTTATGTAGTGAGATGCCCGTGTCCTCTACTCTACGTAGGCAAAACAACACGCATGTTAAAGACACGCATGATTGAACATTGTTCTAATATCCGCCTGCATAGAGTAGATGAACCTTTGGTTTCTCATTGGTCTGACTGTGGCCATTCTATCTCTGACTTTAGCTTTACGGTCATTGAAGTGGTTCCCCGCCCTGTCCGGGGTGGTGATTTCTCTATGCTCCTGGGGCGTCGTGAGCAGAAGTGGATTTTCACCCTTAATACTGTGGTCCCCCAAGGCCTGAATAGAGAGATTGAATGGAATCTGTTCTATTAGCTTGTCATGGGGCCGGGACGGATCCGCCCATTTTTGCTAATTTGACAGCTCTCGCGTGAGTTGCCGCGTTCGCGCCCTTTTTGCACGTTTAAATAGCTGTCACCTGTGCGAGCCTGCGCGCTCCAGGTACTCATTTTAAGGTATGTAAATCTCTGTTACGATTGTATTATGTAGCCTTTCTTGTTCACCATTCTAATAATATACTCTGTTTATCTTTTTAGATTTGACTGTACCTTTGGTCCCCCCCGACGCAGCCTGGCGAAACACGGGTCCGTGTCGGGGGACCATTTATTACACATTGATTTTGAATTCATGGAGTTGCCGTATGAATCTTCGTATTCTGCTTTTCTGGAAATTATTAAAGTTTACCACTGATTGGTGATTGAATATTGATCCTGCACCAGCGTTTTGTGTATCTCACTTACGTGCATGGTTTTGCTTCCCCTTTGTACTTTAGACTTCAATTACCCCAATATAGACTGGGTAAATGTATCATTGGGTCACGCTAGAGAGATAACGTTCCTGAATGGAATAAATGATAGCTTTATGGAGCAATTGGTTCAGGAACAGACGAGAGAGGGAGCAATTTTAGATCTAATTCTCAGTGGAGCACAGGACTTGGTGAGAGAGGTAACGGTGGTGGGGCCGCTTGGCAATAGTGATCATAATATGATCAAATTTGATTTAATGAATGGAGAAGGAACAGTGTGCAAATCCAAGGCTCTCGTGCTAAACTTTCAAAAGGGAAACTTTGATAAAATGAGAAAAATTGTTAGAAAAAAAACTGAAAGGAGCAGCTACAAAAGTAAAAAATGTCCAAGAGGCGTGGTCATTGTTAAAAAATACCATTCTAGAAGCACAGTCCAGATGTATTCCACACATTAAGAAAGGTGGAAAGAAGGCAAAACAATTACCGGCATGGTTAAAAGGGGATGTGAAAGAAGCTATTTTAGCCAAAAGATCTTCATTCAAAAATTGGAAGAAGGATCCAACAGAAGAAAATAGGATAAAGCATAAACATTGGCAAGTTAAATGTAAGACATTGATAAGACAGGCTAAGAGAGAATTTGAAAAGAAGTTGGCTGTAGAGGCAAAAACTCACAGTAAAAACTTTTTTAAATATATCCGAAGCAGAAAGCCTGTGAGGGAGTCAGTTGGACCGTTAGATGATCGAGGGGTTAAAGGGGCACTTAGAGAAGATAAGGCCATCGCGGAAAGATTAAATGATTTCTTTGCTTCGGTGTTTACTGAAGAGGATGTTGGGGAGGTACCCGTAATGGAGGTTTTCATGGGTAATGATTCAGATGCACTGAATCAATTCACGGTGAACCTAGAAGATGTGGTAGGCCTGATTGACAAACTGAAGAGTAGTAAATCACCTGGACCGGATGGTATACACCCCAGAGTTCTGAAGGAACTAAAAAATGAAATTTCAGACCTCTTAGTAAAAATTTGTAACCTATCATTAAAATCATCCATTGTACCTGAAGACTGTAGGATAGCTAATGTAACCCCAATATTTAAAAAGGGCTCCAGGGGCAATCCGGGAAACTACAGACCGGTTAGCCTGACTTCAGTGCCAGGAAAAATAGTGGAAAGTGTTCTAAACATCAAAATCACAGAACATATAGAAAGACATGGTTTAATGGAACAAAGTCAGCATGGCTTAACCCAGGGCAAGTCTTGCCTCACAAATCTGCTTCACTTTTTTGAAGGAGTTAATAAACATGTGGATAAAGGTGAACCGGTAGATGTAGTATACTTGGATTTTCAGAAGGCGTTTGACAAAGTTCCTCATGAGAGGCTTCTAGGAAAAGTAAAAAGTCATGGGATAGGTGGCGAGGTCCTTTCGTGGATTGCAAACTGGCTAAAAGACAGGAAACAGAGTAGGATTAAATGGGCAATTTTCTCAGTGGAAGGGAGTGGACAGTGGAGTGCCTCAGGGATCTGAATTGGGACCCTTACTTTTCAATATATTTATAAATGATCTGGAAAGAAATACGACGAGTGAGATAATCAAATTTGCAGATGACACAAAATTGTTCAGAGTAGTTAAATCACAAGCAGATTGTGATAAATTGCAGGAAGACCTTGTGAGACTGGAAAATTGGGCATCCAAATGGCAGATGAAATTTAATGTGGATAAGTGCAAGTTGATGCATATAGGGAAAAATAACCCATGCTATATTTACACAATGTTGGGTTCCATATTAGGTGCTACAACCCAAGAAAGAGATCTAGGCGTCATAGTGGATAACACATTGAAATTGTCGGTTCAGTGTGCTGCGGCAGTCAAAAAAGCAAACAGAATGTTGGGAATTATTAGAAAGGGAATGGTGAATAAAACAGAAAATGTCATAATGCCTCTGTATCGCTCCATGGTGAGATCGCACCTTGAATACTGTGTACAATTCTGGTCACCGCATCTCAAAAAAGATATAATTGCGATGGAGAAGGTACAGAGAAGGGCTACCAAAATGATAAGGGGATGGAACAGCTCCCCTATGAGGAAAGACTAAAGAGGTTAGGACTTTTCAGCTTGGAGAAGAGACGACTGAGGGGGGATATGATAGAGGTGTTTAAAATCATGAGAGGTCTAGAACGGGTAGATATGAATCGGTTATTTACTCTTTCGGATAGTAGAAAGATTAGGGGGCACTCCATGAAGTTAGCATGGGGCACATTTAAAACTAATCGGAGAAAGTTCTTTTTTACTCAACGCACAATTAAACTCTGGAATTTGTTGCCAGAGGATGTGGTTAGTGCAGTTAATATAGCTTTGTTTAAAAAAGGATTGGATAAGTTCTTGGAGGAGAAGTCCATTACCTGCTATTAAGTTCACTTAGAGAATAGCCACTGCCATTAGCAATGGTTACATGGAATAGACTTAGTTTTTGGGTACTTGCCAGGTTCTTATGGCCTGGATTGGCCACTGTTGGAAACAGGATGCTGGGCTTGATGGACCCTTGGTCTGACCCAGTATGGCATTTTCTTATGTTCTTATAACTCACAAACTCACAAAACAGAGATCCACCTCCATGCTTCACGGTAAGGTTAGTGTGCTTCTCTTAACAGGTATTGGGGAGTCCTTTCCAAACATAGTGCTTATGGTTGTGACCATAAATTTCAATTTTGGTCTCATCACTGCAAATTATTTTGTTCTAGATGTTTTGAGGCTTCGCTAGGTGCTGTTTAATGTATTGTAAGCGGGCTGATTTGTGGTGTTGGTGCAGCAATGGCTTTTATCTGGCAACTCTACATGCAGTCATTTTTGTTCAAGTCTCTCCTTATTGTGCATGCTGAACACCTACACCACTTTGTTTCAGAGAAGCCTGTATTTCAGTAAAGTTGCTTGTGGGTTTTTCTTTGCATCCCAACAAATTTTGCTAGCAGCTGTGTCTGAAATTTTTCTTGGTCTGCCTTGGTATCCACAGAACCCATAATTTTCAACTTTTTCATCAGTTTGAACAGTACTGACTGGCATTTTCAAATCTTTGGATATCTTTTTATATCCTTTTCCTGATTTATAAAGTTGAACTACTTTACTCGCAGATCCTTTGACAATTATAAGAAAATTATTCCTTACCTGCTAATTTTCGTTTCTGTAGTACCATGGATCAGTCCAGACCGTGGATTGTCTCCCCCTTCCAGCAGATGGAGTCAGCAAAAACTGAGAGGGCGGTTCCTCATAAGCTGGTGCGCCCTCTGTATCCCCTCAGTATTACGAATATCAAAGCAAGAAAGACACAACTTGGATGGATCTAGCCAACCGAACTTGAACTGCGGATAGAACAAGCCAACCAAACGACCACGATAAGCATGAATAATAATTAAGCAAAACTTGCAAAAATGAACTCTTAGTCAGTCCCAAACCGGTCCTGAGAAACAAATTAGACGGTCGAGCTGAAAAGTGATCCCAAAAGAGCCCAAAAATTCTGAGGGTGGGCGTCTGGACTGATCCATGGTACTACAGGAACGAAAATTAGCAGGTAAGGAATAATTACCAGTCCAGACCGTGGGATGTACCAAAGCTTCCCTAAGTAGGGTGGGCCCCTGGCTAAAAGAGCCCAGCTCGAATGGCCTGAGCACCAAAAGAACCCAAAACTGGTGGTTGGAGATTCAAACAATAGTGTCGAGCAAATGTGTGCAAGGATTTCCAGGTGAGCTGCTCTGCAAATTTCCTGCGGAGAGACCACCTGGCTTTCTGCCCAGGAAGCAGCTTGAGCTCGAAGCAAATGAGCTTTAATGCCCTCTGGAGGCGGTCGACCAGCACCAATGTAAGCGACAGAGATTGCTTCCTTCAGCCAGCGAGCAATGGAGGTCTTCGAAGCCTTGTGCCCCCTTCTTGGGACCACTCCAGAGGACAAAAAGGTGGTCCGATAGGCGGAATTCATTAGTAACCTTTAAATATCGGATGAGTATACGCTTGACATCGAGCCATCTAAGTTGTCTGGAATCCTCGTCAGGAAAAGATGGGAGTTCCACCGATTGATTCAAGTGAAAGTCAGAGACCACCTTTGGTAGGAAAGACAGTACTGTGCTCAAGGATACTCCTGAATCTGTGAAGCGAAGGTAAGGCTCCCTGCATGACAAAGCTTGAAGCTCCGAGATCCGTCGGGCAGAACAAATGGACACCAGGAAAACTGTCTTCAGAGTGAGATCCTTGAGAGTAGCTCCTCGCAAAGGTTCGAAAGGTGGACCTCCTAGAATCCGAAATACCAAGTTTAAGCTCCATGAGGGGCAAAAATGCGAATCAGTTGTTTCACTCCTCTCAAAAATCGAACAATATCGGGATGCGAGGAAAGCGGTGATGTAAGAGGGCCCCAAGAGCTGCCACCTGACTCTTAGAGAATTGAAGGCTAACCCATGTTGAGCCCCTGCTGCAAAAAATCCAGAATCAGGGCTAGAGACGCCTGACGTAGAAGGATATGCAGGGACATACACCAGGACTCAAAAAAACTTTCCAGACCCGGACGTAGGCCACAGAGGTGGAGGTCTGTCTAACCTTGAGAAGAATAGAGATAACTGCTTCATGATAGCCTCGTTTTCTCAGCCTGCGCCTCTCAAAAGCCAGGCCGCAAGACAAAAGCATTCTACCTGGTCGAAAATACGGGCCCCTGCCACAGAAGGTTCCGCAGATGCCCCAGATGCAGAGGACCGTCCTCTGCTAGGTTGACCAAGTCTGCAAACCATGGTCGACGAGGCCACTCCGGAGCCACTAGGATGATGGGCCCCTGGTGGACCTCGATTCTTTGGAGTACCTTTCCCACCAGGGGCCACGGCAGAAACAGGTACAGTAGGATGTTCTGCGGCCACTGGAGGACTAGTGCACCTAGGCCTTCTGCGCTGTGCTCCCCTCCTGCGGCTGAAGCGCGGAGCCTTCACGTTTCTTTGAGTGGCCATCAGGTCTAGACGGGGATTCCCCCACCTCTTGAATAGAAGGGAGGCCGCCTCCTCGGATAGTTCCCATTCTCCGGGGACTGTGTGTTGACGACTCAAGAAATCCGCTTGAACATTGTCTACTCCCGCAATGTGAGACGCCGCCAGATGGGAGAGATGGAGTTCCGCCCACGGCATCAGCTTGTCCGTCTCCCGCGATACATGAAGACTCCTGGTCCCTCCTTGATAGCTGATGTAGGCTCCCGTCGTCGTGTTGTCTGAAAGTACTCGAACCGCTCGGCCCTGAACCAAGGGAAGAAAACGTTTCAGCGCAAGGCGGACAGCTCTAGTCTCCAGACGATTGATGGGCCAAGCTGCTTGCACAGATGTCCACTGTCCCTGTGCCGACTGCTTCCCGCACACAGCCCCCCATCCGGAAAGGCTGGCATCCATGGTGATGATTAACCATTGTGGTATCTCCAAATCCACCCTCTGCAGCAAGTGATCCAGATTGAGCCACCAGGACAGGCTGAACTTGACTACGGGCAGTATTGGCAGGGGAATCTGAAATTCTCGGGATATCGACTTCCATCACGAAAGCAAGGCTCGTTGCAAAAGACGCATATGCGCAAAAGCCGAAGGCACCACATCTATAGTGGAGGCCATGGATCCCAGGACCTGTTAGTAATCCCAGACCGTGGGAAGCAGGAGGTCCCAAAAGTGCTGTACCTGCAGAAGAAGAAACTGAACTTGATCCAGACGAAGAGAGACCTTGCCCACCTTGGTGTCGAAGTGTGCCCCCCAAAAATCGAGGGACTGCGATGGAGTCAGACTGCTCTTGGCAAAATTGATCATCCAACCAAGTGATTGAAGATGATGCAACACCCTGTCGATCAGCTGGACTTTACTCGGATGAGCCAGTCGTCCAGATAGGGGTGAACCAAGATTCCTTCCCACCGCAGGGACACCGCCACCACCATGACCTTGGTGAAGGTGTGAGGAGCGGTCGCAAGGCCGAAGGGTAGGGCCTGGAATTAAAAATGCTGGCCCAAGATCTTGAAATGCAGGAATCGCTGATGTTCCTTCAGGATGGGGATATGCAGGTAAGCCTCTGTCAATGATGGCTAGGACCCACTTGTCCGAAGTTATCTCGACCCATCTTTGGTAGAATAGGATAAGTCTGCCCCCTATGGCTTCTTCCTTTGGACGGGTCGGCTGATTTTCATTGTGGGGTGCGGCTGGGACCTGGGCCCAAGCTGGCTCCCCTCGTTGTGCTTGTTCTGAAAGGACTGGCTCCTGCCTGCGGGGCGAGCCGCTTGATATGTGCTTCTGTATGGGTTGAAGCGCTGTGATCCTCTGCCCCTCAAAGTTCTGGGGAAGGGTTGCTGGTTTCTCTTATTCCTGTTCCCCGGTAGCCGCGGCAGTGGGTATTCGCCCCATTTGTTGGCTAGTTTCTGTAGTTCGCTTCCGAACAGGAGGGTTCCCTTGAAGGGCATCCTTGTGAGTCTCATTTTGGACGATGCATTGGCTGACCAGCTTCGGAGCCAGAGTTGTCTTCTGGCTGCCACGGCTGATGACACTCCTCTAGCTGTGGTGCACCCAGATCAGAAGCAGCATCCGTGAGGAATGATACTGCTGGTTCCAGGGCTTCCCCGGGAGTATTGTTCCTGGTCTGTGATAAGCAGGCACGTGTCACCACATCACAGCAGGCCGCGATCTGTAGAGATATAGCGGAGACGTCAAAAGAAAGTTTGAGGATGGATTCCAGACGTCTGTCTTGGGCATCCTTGAATGCTGCTCCTCCCTCAAATGGGATAGTAGTGCGCTTCGAGACCGCACAGACCATGGCATCCACTTTCAAACATGCCAGGAGATCTTTGGCAGCTGGATCCAGAGGGTACATGGCTGCCAGGGCACGCCTCCCTTTGAACATAGTCTCTGGGGCGTTAAAAAGTGATTTAATTGAAGACGGGGACCATTTTATCTCATTACCAGGGACTGTGTGAAGCAACAACACTCTGCAAAAATTAGTCATTGCATCTTTAGCACATTTTCTATTGGGAAAACAGCACAAGCCTGAATGCTACAGATCATTACTACATGTTGGCAGAATGCCTACCTCAGTCACACACACAGACCTTTACCAAATACAAATTAGGCACCACAAATTAGAAATAGATTTTTGCTGACAAAAACTGAACTCTTCTTTTCTCTGTCATCCATTTCAGCTTCTCCTATACGCTCCTGTTCTCCACAGTTGCCTGGGAAGAGAAGAAGCAGGAGGGAAGGTAAGAGCTAGATCAGGGAGCCCCAGTAACTGTCTGCTTCAACCTCACCCTCTCTCTTCCTGTTCCCTGCACCACAAGCTAAGCCTTTGGAACAAAGCTGAAACCTCAGATCCTGCAAGAGAT
This sequence comes from Rhinatrema bivittatum, assembly GCF_901001135.1. Classification (NCBI taxonomy): domain Eukaryota; kingdom Metazoa; phylum Chordata; class Amphibia; order Gymnophiona; family Rhinatrematidae; genus Rhinatrema; species Rhinatrema bivittatum. The sequence continues at coordinate 415,704,142 of NC_042615.1, forward strand.
GTGGACACAAAATGAGTCAAACCATTTAAACATAAAACACTAAAATAAACAAAATTATGGTAAAAAGCAGTACTTTGTGTGACTAACTGTGCACAAGAAAGATGTATAAACAAAGCAATTAACAGTGCTGATGCATCTATGTAGTTTTCAGGATCTACTGTTCTGCTGTCACTGTGGCTTTTCTTTGCTGACTACCAGAAGCCTATACCATAAACTATTGCCTAGTTTTCCTAATTGTTAACCCAACACTGTTCAAGGCTTAGCTATGTTTTGCTTTAATCTGCAACTCAAGCCTTTGAGCTCTTTTAAGTGCTCAAGCAATGGGAGTATGATAGGTCCTTGCTCTGATTTCAGCACCAACACAGCCTAACTACCAGTGGAATACTATGAAGCTCCCCAAATCTTTTTCAAACCTTTGAGTCAGCTTTGAGCTTGACATATCCAATCAGTGTGGTAAACCTGAATTCTCTTATCAGGCTTAAACCACTTGAAACAATGCCCTGGAACAGATTTCACATCTTTTTCAGCACTCAAGAGGATCCTCAATGATGTATATCTGTAGGATCATCTATAATGCCTATTAAAAGTCAATAGCTTGCCTCAGAGGTAACTCAGGGAAGAAAATCAAAACATCAAAAGAATATATTTTCTTCTAAATGCTAAAATCCACAGAACAGGAACCACTGAATGAACTATCTGCCTAGTCTGACATGTTCAAAGAAACAATGAAAAATGACTAATTGTCTCATTAGGAACACTAAAAGGCAATGAAGGAAAATAAGGCAATGAAGAATTAGTGTAAAAAGTTGGATATAGATCATCATAAAATAGATGTTTTATAAAATACTCCTCAGCAGACAAGAGATAAACTGAGTGGTAGCTGGTCTAATGTTGCTTAAGTCACTTTCCAAATACACCCAGCAACTTTCTGAAAACTGACTAGATTTTCCACCAGTGATTCAGATAACAGGTCACATGTGTCATGTGCAACTTCCATTGAGGCTGTTTTGTCTTTGGAGAAAACTACCTTATCATAAGAAAACAAAATAGCTTCCAGGTTATCTAAAGCACATATTAAAGTATATAAACATAAAACCAAGAAAATGTAAAATTTAAATTTGACTGCACAGTTATGCTGCTATTACATTCCACAAGCATGCAGTCTGAACCAAGTTTCACATTAAGAAAAACAGAAAAGGTTTCAAAGGACCCTAAAAATAAATATTGAAAATGCATTACATACCGATCGTGATTGCTGTGCCTGGAAGGGGACAAATTGGCCTGGCGGTGGCAGATGAGGAGGGTGATGTGGAGAAAGGTGAGGAGGATGTAACAGAAATGGATCACTAGAAATAAGAGGTGGAAAAGCTGCATATGGTACAGGTAAGTGTTGAACTGAGCATGCCTGAAGCATCTGTAATGGAAAGAAAACAAAAAAAAAAAAGTTACAGCATTCACAGTTTACAGCAGGAACCTTCTAAGCAGTCAAAAGAGCAAGTTTGCTTACCGTAAACGGTGTTTTCTGTAAATAGCAGATGAATTAGCCATGCTATATGGGCACGTCCTCTGTGCCACTAGGTGGCGGAGCTCTCAAACAGGTCGATACAGTAAGGCCGCGTTAGAAAGAGTGCGGCAGTGCCGGGCGCACCCTCGTTCCCCGCACGCACAGTCCTGCTCACATACCGCTCGACACTCTTTAAATTGCTTGCAAATGCAAGCCGCGTCTGCGAAGCATTAGGCGAAGGGTTAGGCCCGTGCAACCCATTTTACTGTATAGGCGCTTAATACAGCGCCTATACAGTATCCTGGGTGCGCTGGTACCTGTCATTTCAACTGACATTTGAAATGACAGGTACCAGGAAGTGGATGGTTCCCCCCCTCCCGAAGCAAGGCGCAGGGCGAAAATTAAAACAAACTTTCACTCAAAAGAAAACCTAAAAACCTTTAAACCATTAAATATATGAAAGGGCAGCTTTTAATCTCGTCGGCTAGCCCCCCCCTTAAATTAAATTCCTTAAATGAACTTAAAACAAGTTGTTGGTAAAGTTGTTATAAATACCTTGGATGTCACTTTCCAAATCCCCCATTTCCACGCGGGCGGGCGGTCATCGAGGCGGGAGCCGGCGGGCGCGCATTCATTCAGGCGGCGGCGGGAGCTGGCGGGCGGGTGGGGGCGCGTTGATCCAGGCAGCGGCAGGAGGGTGGGTGCGCGTTGATCCAGGCAGCGGCGGGAGGGTGGGCACGCGTTGATCCAGGCAGCGGCAGGAGCCGGTGGCGAAAGCGGCCTCCAGCAGCCCCCGCCGGCAGTGAATGAATGCACGCCTGTGTACGCCCGTGCAATTCCGGCGCTCAAGGCGCGACGTCACGGCATGTGACGTCAGCGTTCGGTAATGCACTGCCTTGAGCGCCGAAATTGCACGGGCATACAGAGGCGTGCATTCATTCACTGCCGGCGGGGGCTGCTGGAGGCCGCTTTCGCTGCCGGCTCCCTCCGCCGCCTGGATGAACGCACTCCCGCCGGCTCCCGCCGCCGCCTGGATGAACATGCGCCCACCCGCCCGCCGGCTCCCGCCGCCGCCTGGATCAATGCCCACCCGCCCGCCGGCTCCCGCCGCTGCCTGGATCAACGCGCGCCCACCCGCCCGCTCCCGCCGCCGCCTGGATCAACGCGCGCCCACCCGCCGGCTCCCGCCACCGCCTGAATGAACGCGCATCCGCTGGCTCCCGCCTCGATGACCGCCCGCCCACGTGGAGATGGGGGATTCGGAAAGTGACATCCAAGGTATTTATAACAACTTTACCAACAACTTGTTTTAAGTTCATTTAAGGAATTTAATTTAAGGGGGGGCTAGCAGACGAGATTAAAAGCTGCCCTTTCATATATTTAATGGTTTAAAGGTTTTTAGGTTTTCTTTTGAGGGAAAGTTTGCCGTCTACCCTTAACCCTTGCCTCTAATGCACGGGTATGCGGTAAATTAGCAGGTTAAACGCGGGGCAAAACGGCAGGGTAAAATAGCGATAGTCGGGGTGTGTGTTACTGTATGGGAGGGAATAGCTAATTCGATCGTTTACATCTGATATACATGCCGCGTGCGGAAGGGGTTACCCGGGGATTTAAAGAGGTGGTAAGGATGGATTAAAGGGGATAGTGTATTGCGGGTTGGACTAACGCGGCCGAAAAGTGAGCAGAAAGCCGGTTAGGAGCAGGGTAACCGCGGCCACACTTTACTGTATTGAGCTGACAGTCTATTAAAGACTTTTAGCTAGGTACTCCCTCCCTTCTCTATCCTGACAGGATTATCTCAGGCTCCTCAGTCAGTATCAAAGCAAGGCAGGTGTGCTAGAACTGTCCGGGGAAGCGGGTGGGTCAGCATGGCTAATTCATCTGCTATCTACCGAAAACACCATTTACGGTAAGCAAACTTGCTCTTTTCACGTAGGTAAGCAGCTGAATTAGCCATGCTGTATGGGAGTCCCCAGCTGACGTATTGAGCAGTTAGTATGTGTCATTTAATCAATCAATTTATTTATTTATTTAGCTCAATGCGATGATAGTGGCAGACAGTTCCCTATGAAGGCTGAATTTGTTTTGAATGTTTGCCATTCTGAAGGATAGTCCGTCGGAAAGGGATCAACCACCGTCTGTTTGCGTAAACACTGGTGGGATGTGAACCGGGTGTAGCGGTGACCGTGTCGCCGCTTCACAGATGCCTATGATGTGCTCTTAGGTTCGTAGATAGCGTGTGCGATGTTTTATCAACGCTGAAAAAGGAAATAATTGTATCTCTCTTTGGATAAAGTTGTTCTCGTTACTAGATGCTCTTGTGCGTTTTGCATTGACGAAGAAAACAATTGTCAGGGTCGATTGGGTGACAGAGCACGCTTTTTTGTAGTATGCCAGCGCACGGGTACGATCAAAGGTATGCCACCTTGCCTTATTGATAATTGCAATAGGCTTGGATGGAACGTGGGTAAGGTGATTTGGTTAATGCAGAACTGGACATTACTGTTAGCAGAAAAATTTGTGTAAGTGCGCAAGGTCACCCTGTCGTAGTGAAATTGAATAAAAAGAGGTAGTGAACCAATGCTTGCAATTTACTTGGTTTTCTTGTAGGAGTTAAATAGACCAGGAAAAGCACCTTCTATGGGAGGTAGCAAAGATGGTTTGCAAGGTGGATGTAGGTGCAACAGGCCCTACATAAATATGTATACCAAGGAAGAACATGAAAAAGGTTCTTCCTCTAAATGTAGGTGATCAGCTGTAATGGTGCTTACAGGAACTCGTAGTGAGGAGTCGCAATGCCCTTGCTGTCGTGTAGCTGGAGGTAGGACAGAAGTCGGCCAGGTGGCCAGTTAAGGGGGCTATACCTGCTGATGAACACTTGGAAGCCCCGTGGAACAAGCTTCCTGTTACTGGAATGTGATGGAGAGTTGTCTTGAGGATAGGAGAAAAAACGTAGATAAATGCGTTAGTCAATCTCCATGCCATAAGGTGTAGGAAGCTATGAGCTGCATCCAGGAGAATTGGGTTGCGGATAGAAAGCCGTCGTAGGTAAACTGTACCATGGACATGTTGGCGCGATGATGAACAGATGCGCTTGTTTTTTATTTTATATATATATATATATATATATATATTTTTTTTTTTTTTTTTTTTAAATATATACATATATATATTTTAAAAAAACACAAAAAAAAACCCAAGCGCATCTGTTCATCGTCGCGCCAACATGTCCATGGTAGTTTACCTATGACGGCTTTCGATCCGCAATCCAATTCTCCTGGACGCAGCTCATAGTTTTTCCCCTAGGACGAGAAATCATCCTCTCCACGCCTTATGGCATGGAGATTGACGAACGCATTTATCTACGTTTTTTCTCCTATCCTCACACATATCCGTGATAAGGCTGATTCACTCGGCCTTCTATGCATCTCTGGAGTTCAAGAGATGAATGGCATAGGAGGGAATGCATACATATGCATTGTGACCAATCGATGAGAAAGGTGCCTGAAGTCCGAGCGAGCTCAGAGAAAAGGAATAAAGTTCTTCCTTTTTCTGTTGGACAGTGCTGCAAGAGATGCACTTTAGTGAGACGCCTTAGTGAGAGCATGCCTTGAGTAACCTTTGCAATTAGTTTTCCCTTATGGGAGCGAAGTGATATGGAGTTTGTCCGGCCTGTAGTCAGTACTGGGCAGGTAATCGAATGAAGTGAGATGGGTATTCGATGAGCGTGATCCAGACTCTGAACTGCCTTTTCGTAGAGGATCCAGGAGCCGGAAACTCTCTTTTTTTTTTTTTTTTTTTTTTTTTTTAAACAATGGAAGTCTGACTCCGTTTGAATCAGGACAATTTTTTTTTTTGTAGGGAATCCTGAAGGCTTACATGCAGTGTGTGTATGTAGGAAGTTGATAGAACTTCTGCCTGAAAATCGTTCAGATGCTGTGGTAAGCACTATTTGATGTCACAGGGAAGGTAGGGGCGAGCTTCGGTGAAATGTCAAAGGGAGTAGAACCCGTGTGAGTTCATCCCTTTTTTTTTTCAGGCCAAGGAATGTGAGTGGCCAATGAATGTAGAGAAAACGGGTCTATTCGTGTTCGAGTCCGCACTGCAAGTTGCGGATATGCAAGTGCGTATGCGGAACCATGGAGGTGGCTGCCGTAAATGTCCCAGAACAGTTATGGTCTGGCGGGTTGCCAGTGTAACACTGAAGTAGAGTTGAAAAATCTGTTGAGAGTGTTAATGCTGTTAGACGAGGTAGAAACACCTTGTTGTGAAGGTTGCGATGTAGGCTCTTATGAATTGCAGTTTGAATTGATTGCAATGTTGATTTCTTTTCACCTTTTTTTTTTTTTTTTTTTAAGTGGATTAGAAGTCCCAGATTGCCTAGGCAAGTATTGCCTGCAAAGTCTGCCGCTTGGTAGCATTGAAATGGATGGCACCAGGAAACTATCATCTAGATAGGGAAAACAATACTTCCTCTGTCGACGAATGGTGCGGCAACATCAGGTCCCAGCATCTGGTGAAAATTTGTGGGAAAAAGTAAGGCTGCATGGAGGAATTTTTGTATGGCCGAATGGTTACCTTCCTGGAAAAATGAGATAGCATCAGGTACTGGGGTGTTTCGATATGGAAGTATATGCCTGCTGCATAGGTAGTGTGATTCCCGGATGAAGGACTGAAGAATGGTTCTGAGAGAAGCAGTCCGTATCTATTATTTATTTTTTTTTTTTTTTAAACACATTGAATCAATGTAATGCGAATTCACATTGGGAAATAAGTGGGTAACTTTGTCCCCCCCAAAGGCAATGAGGGTAACTTTATGATGTTTAAAGACCCGACTGGGGCTTTGGAGGCTAAGGATCCGTAGGATGCCGCGGATGGCGTGGCATGCTAGTACACGGATGAGGTGTGTGTGTAGATGTTCAGCTTACTCCCTCTATGGTCGATAAGACGGTGCTCACAAGCGAAGTAAGGTTGAAGGTTATTTACCTTTTTTTTTTTTAATCCTCGGTAGAGGGCAGAGGTTGAATATTAATGTAACGAGAGATGGACGTTTGACCGTATCTGTGAAGTGTAATAATTTGACTGGATGACCTGGGAATATGTCCAGTTGTCGTTGCACCTTGTCCGTTATGGCGCTAAATTTTAAACATGGAAGGTGGTTAGCTGCCAAGGTATTTGCTGAAGTCTTAACGAGACTTTCAAGCTACGGAAAAAAGAACAAATGGAATTCAGGAAGTGCTTCCACCTTTACTCGAGGTTAAGGTCTAGAGGCAAGGCTTGTTAGAAAATGTGAGCCTGTCGAGTATCAAGACACGATGCACAAGTTTGTGTTAGCATGGGGGTTGGGTGTTAGCATGGGAGTTGTGAGCCTTATCGAAGAAAGACTCTACTCTTTTTGTTTGTATGTATGTATATATACATACACATACAAATACACATATTTGTTTGCAATTAAGGTCGGGGCTTGTCAAATTGCATTCAAATGTATTTTTCTTCATGCTATAGTTAAGGATCGTTTTCAGTTCTGATGTTTTTGTGAAGATTTTATAGTTTCCCTCGTCACAGTTACTTGTTATTCCCTGTTCCTTGTATCGCCCCTGAGTGAATTTACAGTTTCATTGTAAACCGGTGTGATATGTATTTTATACAGGAACGTTGGTATAAAAAAAAGTTAAAAATAAATAAATATACATATATATATAACTCACAATATATATTTATATAAGGCTCACAAATATTTATATATATATAAATTTATTCTCAGTTTGTGATATATATATAAATTTATTCTCAGTTTGTGATTTATTGGAACGGATCCTGTAGCACGCAACGTTTGCATCGTCTATCCAACCACCAAGGAGCGAGGTGGAAGGTGAACGTTAGTGTGGGAAAAAAAAAAAGAATTTTCCAGTCGAACCTCTAGTCCATGCTAGAAAAATGTTGGAGAATCCAACAAGGGAGTCTTTCTGCAATGCTGTGCACTGGGAGTTGTGATAGGTTATTGGTTCAGCAGGAACCTCCCAATCTGTAAGATGCCCAGCAGCCACGTGCGTGGAAGTGGAATGCAAACGGTGTTTATAATAGTCAGTGCCCAACCTATATTGACTGTATAGGTGGTATACGTGCTCAAGGACAAACTTGGGTTCAGTTTGCCCATCTACGTTGGAATTTTATTTTATATTTTATTTTTGAATGCCTATTAGTAGGCTACGCACTGGTTTGAGGGGCCGTCATTCCTCCTTTTATTTTATTTATTTTTTATTTTGCAAACGCCTTGGTGTTAGAAGGCGTTGGTGGGCATAAGTGCGTGTGCACAATCGGCACTTGCATTTTAATTTTGGCGCAACCTGTGTCCGCACCCATAGTCAGAAGTGCTCTGTAAGCCCTGTGCTCACAATCCGGTTGTGTGTTGCCCTTTTTTTTTTTTTTTTTTTTTTTTTTAAACACATACATACCTTGGTGTTAGGAGGCGCTTGAGAAACACAATAGTATTTTTACACTCTGCGCCCACGCCCATGTTGTGGCGTGTCTGGTGCACGTGCCAATGCTCTGGCACGCTCGTTGAGTCCTGCGGTCATCTTCCTGCTTGTACTGTGCCCTTCTGTTGACATGGATGTACCGAAGTCAACAGCGAGGTCAAGGCTTATCAGCGTGGATGCTTCGGCGCGCTCGGCACCCACATGGATGCATCAGCATGCTCGCTCTTGCGTCTGCCTGAAATTTTTGCTTTTGCGCTGAAATTTCCACGCCGCAACTTGCAAAATTTCAGTCAGACAGCCGACTGTTGAACACGGGCGCCGGTGCATCGATGTCTCGGCACGCCGGTGCCCGCGTCGATGCACCTGTGCCCATGTTCAACAGTCGGCTGTCTGACTGAAATTTTGCAAGTTGCAGCGTGGAAATTTCAGCACGCCGGATTTGGCAGTATTTACAGTCGGGAGGCTGGCATAGATATGCCCTAGCTTCCATTAGCAGCCTACAATCATATTCCTGTGCCCTTCCCCTAGCCTCTACTCTGTGCCAGCCCGCAGAATCAAGGGGTTAACAGAGGAGGCTTGCTGAGGTAATCATCGTCCGAGAGGGGGAAGGGGGTGCCCAGAGATGTTACAAACTATCTCGTATGGGCAGGCTGCTGAGAATTTTTATTTTTTTTTTTTTTAATTTTCTTTGCTCGTTTCCTTTCTTCTTGTATAAATAGATATAAATTTATAGATGGTTTTCATTGTTTTTAAGTTGAAGAGAGGAGAAGTAGAGAGCTCCGCGCACACTGTTGCGTGGAAAAATTCAGACTGAGGAGCCTGAGATAATCCTATCAGGATACAGGAGAGAGGGAGTACCTAGCTAAAAGTCTTTAATAGACTTTTAGAGCTCTGCCACCTAGTGGCACGGAGGACGTACCCATACAGCATGGCTAAATCAGCTGCTTATCTATGTGAAAATTCCTATTAGGATGAGGTATGAGGGTACAATTTGAAAACATTCCATTACTTGCTCATCTTTTGTAGAAATTTTAGTCTTGTGCACAATTCACACTGCACCACAAACAGCTGAAAACTGCCAATTCTGCTGGATCAGAAAGGGGATTAGCATAAGGTTTTAATATGCCCTTCTTTTCAAATTATACTGCTTTTGCCTTTTTAAGGTGGTAACCTTAGACTATATATATTTAGATTCTTATCACTAGTTTTTACAATCCATTGTTTGCAATTGAAATATGGGACACAGTCAGATGGCATTATGGGGCACTTCTCTGGCATGCAGTCCAAGTCATGGGGGCCCATCTATTCAATGTATCAGCTCTAGATGCCTAACCCAAATATGCCAATGAGAGAAGAGACACATGTAAGTTAATAGGTGGACTAATCTAGTTCTTGATACTCTAGTTTTCAGGATATCCACAACATATATGCATAAAAGATTCTCATATAATGGAGGCAGTGATTGCAAATCTCATATATATTCATTGTAGCTATGAAAATCAGACTGGCTGGGTGTATCCATGAGGACTATGTTGAGAACCACTGCCACTTATTTAAAAGTCAATTGGGCCGATTCTGTAAGGTGTGCTCAGCTGTGCACACTGTTTAACATGTATTTGGCCGTGTGTTTTTGATGTACGCCTATTACCCTTTATACTGTAAGGGGTTTAGCGCATTGAAAATGCATGGCCAAACCTCCAAGAAACTAACAGCACTCATTCTTCTCCCAGGACAAGCAGGATGGTAGTCCTCACAGACGGGTGACATCATCAGATGGAGCCCTGCCACGGAACACTTAAAGTTTCTAGAACTTTGACTGGCACAATGAGCATGCCCAGCATGCCACTAACCCTGTGGCCACATGGGGTCCCTCTTCAGTCTCTCTTTTTTTTTTTTTTTTAGCGCAGCAGTTGCCTCACAGGTCTAGGAGCTCAGAGATTTCTCTCACACTTTCCTCACGGAAAATTCAAAATTTTTCTTCACCGTTCCCCCGTCACCAGGTGTCCCCCAACACGCACCGAACTCCTCCATCGGTTCCCGGCGTACTTTTCGGTGCCTGACGGCCATTGACTGCGCACCACCCATCTTTTCAGTAATGAAGGTCTGAACGCTTCAACCTGACAAAGGACTTCATGTACCAGAATTCCCTGCTTCATGACGGGTTTACTTACAGTCTGCAATACAGCTGTAATTAGGACATTGAGAAACTCTCTGTCAGCACATTGCACATTTTCATTTTTTTGGCTTCGCTGTTCTTATTCTCTGATAAGCTTTCACTGCTGTAACCTAGATTAGAACAATGGATGTATTATGTGATGGGCTGTATTACTGCAGACTCGCGAATTCCTTTCCAGAACTGCAAGTCCCAGCAGCCTCTCCTGCAGAACATGGGAGAAGTTTCACGAAAGTTCCAGGGTGTCTAGGGAGGGGGTCAGTAGCCCCTTCAGCCGGAATATGCTTGCTCAGCAATGCTTAGAACGCATGTGTAAAAGATAAGAACTGTAAAGTGCATAAGAGTCTGCTCCTGGAGGGGAGGGGCATGCAGTTGTACTGAGCCTTTGTCTTAGCTGCATCTTGCTGGCAATAAAAGTCTATCTTTACGGATCAGTTGTCTGGACCTCCTTACTGACTAAAAAGAGACGGTTACAGTAAGGCGACCGGTTTCCGCAAGTGCCCCAACTGTTCCAAGATTATGTCCATAACGGACCCGTATGAAGTTTGTGTATTATGTCTTGGGGCTTCCCACGACGTCCAGTGTCCAAGTTGTGTGCAGATGACCCCCAAAGGCCGGTGCACCCGACTGAAGAAAATGGAGTACTTGTCTACCTCCAAGCGCTTGTCTCCATCAACCTCAGGTAAGGCCGCGCCGAGGGGACCCATCTTCTTCAGACCCCTCTCCATTGACGCCTCACCACAAGGAAAAGGAGCGGGTGACTGCCCGTCACCAATGTCGACCCATTCCAAAACTTCTGCATCATTGTCCTCGGCGCTGGAGAAGGACTCGGCCAAATTCCGAGGGACACCACCATCGACACCGACGGGAATCTCCGTCTGATGCTGGCACTGACACCGGAATGGCATCAGCCTCCAACGAGCCGCCTCAGAAGAGGGCCCAGGGAGAGGAGCCCCCATCCTCTTCTGGAACCTGGACCCCGAGGCTTTCCCCACTGATACCGGTGCCAGGCACCGAGCCTCCACATACCCCTGTGGACGCTCCAGTGAAGCCTACCCTGCCTCCTACCCCAGGCACCGTGCCAACCACGACAGCCTTTCAGGAGGAATTGGGTCGGATGGTCCAAGAGGCAATGCTGAATGCTCTTTGGGGCTTCCAGTCACCACTGGCGCCGGCTCCCATGCTACCACCGGAGCTGACGCCTTTGATGCTGGCTCCGCTCCTCGAATGCTTAGACACCCTCATCGGTGCCTTGCCATCGATACCCGGCACCACCTTGCCACCAAGCCAACTGCCAATCCCTACTCTGATCTCAATACCGATACAGGTATCTTCGGAAGAAAAGGATGCAGGCCCATTTCCTCAAGAACCACCGATGCCAGAGCCGGTGCCAGGACCATCAGGTCTCTCAGTCCATCGGCGCTCAGGCAATCGGTGCCAGCGCCTCTGGCTTAGATACCCGGTGCCACCTATTTCTGTGCCTCACCGTCCATCGGTGCGACCTTCCCGTCCTCTTGGGTTTGGGTTTCTTCCTCCATCTGGAGGTCCGGTAGGTGACTGAGAGCCTACCTAAGACCCATGGGATGATGCTTCGTCCAAATGCTCCTCACAAACTTCTGAGGAGCTTCTGTCGAGCCTTCTCCCTTGGAGGAAAGGCGCCATGCTCCCCTCCGTTAAGGAGATATCGGAAACTATCCCATTCCAACTGGAAACAGAGGAAGACGCTAGGCACAAAATGTTGGAAGTCTTACAATTTGTGGACACTCCGAAGAAGTAATGGCAATTCCTGTGCACAAGGTTCTTTTAGACCTCTTGCACCACCTCTGGGAGCACCCAGGAACTGTGCCTCCAGGTAACAGAAAGACTAATGACACATACCTGGTACAGCAAGCCCCAGATTTTCAAAAAAGCCAATTACCCCACCAATTTGTAGTGGTAGAATCAGCTCGAAAGAAAGCCAAAAGGTCCTGCCTCACTCCTCTGCCCCACCTGGAAAGGAGCAAAAGGCATTGGACGCCTTAGGCAGCAGGGTGTTTCAAGGGTCAATGCTAACAGCTTGTATAGTGGCCTATCAGCTTTACATGACCCAATATAATAGGACTCTCTGGAAGCAAGTCCAGGAATTCTTGGAAACCCTGCCTGAACAATTCAGGGAGGGCTTGACCTCCATCCTGCAAAAAGGATTGGAGGCTAGAAAACATGAGGTCAGAGCAGCGTATGATGTTTTTGAAACTACATCTAGAGCCTCAGTAGCTGGAATCCGTGCCAGGCGTTGGGCTTGGCTTAAAGCCTCTGACCTCCACCCAGAGATGCAGGACAAATTGGCTGATCAACCCTGCACAAGAGACAATTTGGGGACAAGATCCAAGAAGCAGTGACGCAGCTCAAGGATCATCACGAAACCCTGCGCCAACTGTCCACTGCCACCTCAGATGCCCCTACTGCAGCCCGAAGGGTCTGCAAAGGGACACCAGGAAACAAATTTAAAGGCCACGCAGGTATTACCCTCCTGCACCCCATGCTCGGCCATCTCATAGAGGCCAACCTCATCAGCACAGAACCCCTAGAACGCAGCCAGCCCCCCCAGACTCGACCTGCAGCGGGATTTTGATTCCTATCTAGAAAGCAGAAGTCACCCCCTCCCTTGTACCCCCAACCAGTTTACCAGTAGGAGGCCGCCTGTGCCACTTTGCCAACAAATGGCACTCAGTCACCACTGACCGATGAGTGCTGTCTTTCATAACCTACAGTTATCTTAACTTCCTTACTGTGCCCCCAAACTCCCCGCCCGTTCCGGCGTAGTGTCTCAGCGATCAAACAGTACTCCGCGAGGCAGAGCTCTCTACCCTACTGCAGTCCAGAGCCGTAGAACCTGTTCCCCGGACGCAGCGGGGAAGAGGGTTCTACTCTTGGTACTTTCTAATCCCAAAAAAACCCGGCAGCCTACGTCCTATCATGGACCTCCGAGCCTTAAACAAATTCTTCCGCAAGGAGCGGTTCAGAATGGTTTCCTTGGGCATCATGCTCCCGCTTCTACAGCAAGGAGATTGGCTCTGCTCTCTAGATATTCAAGACGCTTACGCCCATATAGTAATCTTTCCTCCTCCTCGCACATACCTGCAATTTGTAGTGGGACACAAACACTTTCAGTACAGAGTGCTACCGTTCGGCCTTGCCTCAGCACCCCAAGTGTTCACAAAGTGTCTGGAAGTCGTGGCAGCACAGTTGAGATGTGAAAGCGTCCATGTCTACCCGTATCTAGGCGATTCGCTCCTCAGAAGTCGATCCAGAGAAGGAGCACGCCACTCCCTCCCATCTTACCATACAGCTGCTCCAGTCGTTGGGATTTCTGATAAATTACCCGAAATCCCATCTGACTCCATCACGCCAGCTATCTTTTATCGGAGCAGACCTGAACACCACCACGGCCAGAGTGTTCCTCCTCAAAAAACGCACAAAGACACTATCCAACATGGCCAGTGCAATCCAACGTAGTCAGACAGCCTCGGCTCATCTGCTCCTCACCTTGCTGGGAATATACGGCATCAACAGTCCACGTCACCCCAATGGCTCGTCTTGCCATGAGAATGACACAATGGGCCCTGACATACCAGTGGTCCCAAGTCACTCAACAACTCTCAGAGGTCGTCCAGATAACCAGCCAGCTTCGACAATCCCTGGCTTGGTGGTCACGGGAGTCCAATTTACGCAAGGGACTACACTTCCAACCACCAGAACCTCAAATAACGTTAATCCGGATGCCTCCAGCCTGAGCTGGGGAGCCCATGTCGGCGAACTGCAAACACAGGCCAAGGCCCAAGTGGACCACCAGATCAATTTCCTGGAACTCCGGGCGATACAGTATGCCTTCTTCGCATTCCAGGATTGCCTATCCAACAAGGTAGTCTTGATACAGACAGACAACCAGGTAGCCATGTGGTATCTAAACAAACAGGGGGGCATAGGCTCTTACCTGCTCTGCCAGGAGGCAGTGCAGATCTGGGCCTGGGCTCTGTTGCATTCCATACTACTGCGAGCCACCTACCTGGCGGGCACAAAGAATGTGATGGCAGACATCTCAGCCGGACTTTTCATCCCCACGAGTGGTCCCTGGATCCCTCTATCGCGAACAGAATCTTCCATCAATGGGGTCAGCCAGACAATGACCTTTTTGAGTCCTTTCACAACCGCAAAGTGGACAGATTCTACTCTCTGCACAGCAGCTGCAAGACACCAACTATGGATGCCTTCGCCCACTCATGGAGTACGGGTCTGCTGTATGCGTACCCTCCTATTCCGCTCATCAGCAAGATTCTCGTGAAGTTACGTCAGGACATGATCATCATAGCCCCGTATTGGCCGCAACAAGTCTGGTTTCCCATTCTTCGCAACTTCTCTGTCCAGCAGCCTCTTTGCCTGGGCATGGCACCAAATCTCATAACATAGGACCAGGGCACATTACGCCATCCGAACTTCCAGTCTCTGTCTCTTGACAGCTGGATGTTGAAAGGTTGATTTTACAATCCCTTGACCTTTCTACTGATGTCTCCCAGGTCCTCGTAACTTCACAAAAGCCTTCTACTCAGAAGTCTTACCGGTCAAAGTGGAAGAGATTCTCCTTGTGGTACATGCCAAAAGGTCTAGATCCTCTCCTGCCCCACGGCAAGGCTCCTGGACCATCTCTGGAACCTCTCTCAGGTGTACCCGGAAGGAGGAAGTCTGGAGGCCAAAGTGCCACAGCCAATTACCATAAGGGGATAGGGGATGCTCCAATTTCGGCGTAACCCCTTATAGGACGCTTTATGAGAGCTTACTACAGCTGACTCCTCCACTATGTCCCCCAATTGCAGCCTGGGACTTCAATGTTTTGCTAGCACAGCTCATGCAGCCCCCAGTTTGAGTCCCTTCATTCCTGCGAGTTACGACATCTCACTTGGAAAGCTATTTTCCTAGTGGCGATAACATCGGCTCGCAGAGTCAGTGAGCTACAGGCACTGGTATCCTTCCCGCCTTATAAAAGATTTCTCCATGACCAGGTAGTGCTCTGCACTCACCCTAAATTCTTTCCAAAGGTAGTGACTGATTTCCACTTGAATCAGTCCATAGTATTGCCCACCTTTTTTCCCCCCGAGGCCTCACTCACACCCAGGTGAGCAGGCTCTGCACACCTTGGACTATAAACATGTGCTCGCCTTTTATTTAGACCGCACCATAGCCCACAGGCAGTCCACTCAACTCTGTCTCCTTTGACAAAAATATACTTGGAGTTGTGGTGGACAAGCAGACCCTGTCTACCTAGTTGGTGGACTGTATTGCTTTCTGCTACCAGCAGCAGGCCTTCCGCTAGAGGAATGTGTGAAAGTGCATTCAGTCAGGGCCATGGCAATGACAGTAGCACACTTACATTCAGTACCCATTGCTGACATCTTCAGGGCTACAACTTGGAGCTCTCTCCACACCTTTGCAGCTCATTACTGTCTGGACAAAGCTGGTAGGCATTATAACATCTTTGGCCAGTCTGTCCTGCGTAATTTGTTTCCGGTTTAGGAACCCAACTCTTCCTACCTACTGCCCACTGTGAATTTCAGGCTGCCCTTCGTTACCAACAGCACCCCTGCTGTTGTGCCTGTTGCACATTTTTGGGTGCTGGCTGGTCCATATGTGAGGACTACCATCCTACTTGTCTTGGGAGAAAGCAGAGTTTCTTACCTGTAAAGGAAAATTGGTTCTTACCTGCTAATTTTCGCTCCTGAAATACCACAGTTCAGTCCAGACCAGTGGGGTTATGCACTGCCACCAGCAGATAGAGAGCAAAGCTTCGAAGCGCTGGTATCCCAAAGTACGCCACCTGTAGCTCATCAGTATTTATCGATACCCAAGGAAAGCATAATTGACAAAAAACCATCCAATTCCCGAAACAAGGGCGAACAGGAAAAGACTCTCTCAAGGGTCCGAAACAAATGACCTCAATACTTGAAAATCAGGTTTGAACCACGGTTCATAACAAAAACCAAAGTATTATAGAATCATTCTGATAGATTTCCTATGTACAGCAGCTGTTAGGTAAATCAGTCTTTCGGCAGTATCACCCAGGCGGGATCCTGTACTGATCTGTGGTATTACAGGAACGAAAATTAGCAGGTAAGAACCAAATTTTCCTTTCCTGTACATGCCCAGATCAGTCCAGACCAGTGGGATGTACGAAAGCCACATTACACCAGGCGGGAACCCAAAAGACCTGCTCGCAAGACGCTCTCCCCAAAAAGCGCTTGGTCCGGATCCCTGACATCCAGACGATAATGCCTTGTGAAGGTATGCAGGGAAACCAGACTGCGGCTCTACAAATCTCCTCAGGCGACAACTGACACTCCGCTCAAGAAGCCACTTGCGCTCTCGAGTGAGATTTCAAACCAGTTGGGACGAGGTAACCCTTCCCGATGTAGGCCAAGTAAATTGTTTCCTTCAGCCAGCGAGCCAAGGATGCTTTAGATGCCTTTTCACCCTTCTTCAGACCTTCAAAGAGCACAAAAAGGTGATACGATTTTCAAAATGAGTTAGTGACCTTCAAATACTAAAGGAGAACCCGGCGGACATCTAACAGATGAAGATCTCTTCCCATAGCGGGGTCACAAGCGCAATCAAGGAATCCGGTTAACTCCACGGACTGATTAACATGAAAGGCAGACACCACATTCGGCAAAAAGGAAGGGACTGTGCGCAGGGACACCCTATCAGCCGAGATGCGAAGGAAGGGATCCCTACAGGAAAGAGCCTGCAATTCTGAACAGATGGCCACCAAGAACACCGCCTTCAAGGTGAGGTCCTTTAAGGAAGCGCGTCTCAGAGGCTCAAAAGGGGGATCACGAAGCGCCCTCAACACCAGATTGAGATTACACTCCGGGCATAACTTACGAAGAGGAATACAAAGGTGCTTCACCGCTTTCAGGAAACGGACAATGGCCAAGTGGTTGGCTAGAAGCCTGCCACCTACCCACCCTAGGAGACATCCCAGGGCCGAAACCTTAACACGCAGAGAACTATAAGCCAAACCTTTAGATAATCCCTGCTGCAAAAATCCCAAGATCTGAGGAATGGTCACCGACAAAGGCACTACAACCTGCTGGTCACACCAGACTTCAAACACCTTCGACACTCGAGAGTATGCCATAGGCGTAGCAGGCCGTCTGTCGCCAACTGTACCAGGTCCGCAAACCACAGCTGCCGTGACCACTCCGGAGCCACCAGAATTACCGAACCGGAATGGTCCTCTATGCGCTGGAGAACGCGTCGGATCAGGGGCCATGGAGGAAAGGCATATAGAAGTATTCCGGTTGGCCACTTGCAGGCTAGGGCGTCTACTCCTACCGCCCCGATTTCCTTCTTTCGGCTGAAGAACTGGTCCCTTCTGTTGTGGGAACTCCCCATTGGGCATAAATGTGATTCCAACCCTCCAGGGATAGTTCCCACTCCCCGGGGTCCAGCTGTTGACGACTGAGGAAGTCCGCCTGCATGTTGTCCACGCCTACCATGAGAGAGGCTGCAATGCCTTCCAGATGAAGCTTGGCCCAAGCGAAGAGGAGGTGTACTTCCTGTGCCACGGCCGTACTCCTGGTTCCTCTCTGGCGATTGAGATATGCCGCCGTGGTGGCGTTGTCCGAGAAGACTCGAAGTATTCTCCCCTGCACCAGGGACTGGAATGCCAACGATGCTTTGTGGACTGCCCTTGTCTCTAGGCGATTTGATAGACTGTTTGGGTAAGGACCAGGTTCCCTGCGCTGCATGACAGATGCACACAGCTCCCCAGCCTTGAAGGCTCGCATCCACTGTCACGATCACCCAATCCAGGACTTTTAGGGGTATCCCCTTCTGTAAATTGTCTTTCGACAGCCACCATTGCAGGTTGGACCTGATTCACTGCGACAAAGGCAGGGGCAACTGGTATTGCTCCGACACTGGGCCCCACCGTGACAGTAGATCTATCTGCAACGGTCTCAGGTAAGCGAAGGCCAAAGGCACCAATTCCAATGTTGAAGCCATGAACCCCAGAACTTGTAGGCAATCCCACACTCTGAGGACTGGAAGCTGTAACAAGAGACGCACTTGTTGCTGCAATTTGTACATCCTGTCGATTGTGAGAAACACCCTCCCCTGGAGGGTGTCGAAATGAGCTCCCAAATACACCAGACACTGTGACGGAGTCAGATGACTTTTCGCTTTGTTGATTACCCAGCCTAGGGACTGGAGACAATGGAACACACGAAGAACCATCCGCTCGCCTTCCTCTTTCGACTTGGCTCGAATTAGCCAATCGTCAAGGTAAGAAACATAGAAACACAAACATAGAAATGACAGCAGAAGAAGACCAAACGGCCCATCCAGTCTGCCCAGCAAGCCATGTATTTTTTTTTCCCTCTCTCATATATACTTGTTACGCTTGGCTTCTAGTACTCTCTAGTTTTATTTCCCCTCCACCCCACTATCAATGTAGACAGCAGCGCTGGAACTGCATCAAGTGAATATCCGGCTCAATTAGGGGTAGTAACCGCCGCAATAAGCAGGCCACACCCCTGCCCCTGTCCACCCAGACTATGCAATCCACATACAGATCCTCCCTTCCTCATTCCCCCTGCCGTTGAAGCAGAGAGCTACGCTGGACATGCATTGAAAGTTAAGTATCTGCCCAGCTACACCTCACTTCCCTGTGAATACAATTTTTTTTTCCCCTTCCACATTACCTCTTGCCCTTGAAGCCCAGAGCAATGATGGAGTCACAACTGTGTGCATGTACACTGAACAAGGATATTATCTCCAGGTAGTAGCCCCCATTTCCGCGAGCCACATTAACAAACAAATATTGAACAAGCTTAGTAATTGGCAATACCTATAGCCTATGACCTCACCGGTAATTTTACATGCTCTTACCCACCCCTGTTTTTTGGTTTTTTGGTTTTTTTTTTATTATTTGAGAGATGGCAACCCTCCATCCTTCCGATCCGTGAAGGTGGTATACCATTGGCATCCCGCTCCTTGAATGCCACTCCATCCTTCAACACCGACCATTGACCACTGGCATCCCGCTCCGTGAATGCCTCTGTGGCTACTGCCGCTCCGTGCAGTGTTCTGCCGCCTCCTTCCACCCTTGGGCTTGCGGGCCCCGGTTGTTGATCCCTGTGTCTGCTATTTTTCGTGGTTGTGACAACTCCCCCCCCCCCCCCCTCAACAAGACCTTTAATTAGGGCTTCAAGGGCTGATGTTTCTCCCTTTTACTGCAACAGGTCTGAGGCGATCTCTAGCTCAGCCTTTCTGCGCACTTCGGTGGCGGCTGTGGCAGCAGTGGCTTCCTGTTCTTCTATTTTGAGCCCTATCTTGAGGGCTGTTGCTTGTTCAGCATTCTGTATTCTCTTTATTCACGTCCTCTAGACTTGATGGATCCACAGTGTTTATCCCATGCCCCTTTGAAGTCCTTCACAGTTTTTGACTTCACCACTTCCTCCGGAAGGGCATTCCAGGCATCCACCACTCTCTCCGTGAAGAAGTACTTCCTGACACTGGTTCTTAGTCTTCCCCCCTGGAGCCTCAGCTCGTGACTTCTGGTTTCTGCTGATTTTTTTCTGATGGAAAAGGTTTGTCGTTGTCTTAGGATCGTTTAAAGACATTCAAGTATCTGAAAGTCTGAATCATATCACCCCTGCTCCTCCTTTCCTCCAGGGTGTACATATTTAGATTCTCAATCTCTCTTTGTATGTCATTCGATGAAGACCCTCCACCCTTTCTGGTCGCCCTTCTCTGTACCGCTTCCATCTTGTCTCTGTCTCTTTGTAGATACGGTCTCCAGAACTGAACACAGTACTCCAGGTGAGGCCTCACCAAGGACCTGTACAAGGGCATAATCACTTCCCTTTTCTTACTCAATATTCCTCTCTCTATGCAGCCCAGCATTCTTCTGGCTTTTGCTATTGCCTTGTCGCATTGTTTCGCAGACTTCATATCATTAGACCCTATCACCCCAAGATCTCTTTCCTGCTCTGTGCACATCAGCCTTTCCCCCCCCCATCGAATACAGTTCATTTGGATTTCCACTCCCCATATGCATGACTTTGCACTTCTTGGCATATCTTCGACCACTCTTCCAGTTTCCTTAAATCCCTTCTCATTCTCTCCACTCCTTCCGGCATGTCCACTCTGTTGCAGATCTTAGTGTCGTCCGCAAAAAGACAAATCTTACCTTCTATCCTGTCCGCAATGTCGCTCACAAAGATATTGAACAGGGACCGGTCCCAACTCCGATCCTTGCGGTACCACTGCTTAAAACCGCTCTCTCTTCAGAGAAAGTTCCATTTACCATCACACATTGTCTTCTGTCCGTCAACCAGTTTGCAATCCAGGCCACCACCTTGGCACTCACTCCTAGCTTCTCATTTATTCACCAGTCTCCTGTGCGGAACCGTATCAAAAGCTTTGCTGAAATCCAAGTAGATGACATCGAGCGCTCTTCCTTGATCCAATTCCTTGGTTACCCAGTCAAAAAAGTCAGATTTGTCTGACAGGATCTTCCCCTGGTGAATCCATACTGCCTCTCTATCCCTTCCTTCCGGAGGGTCGCCGCCACTACAAGCATCACCTTGGTAACGGTATGCAGGGCCGTCGCCAGTCCGAATGGCAGCACCCGGAACTGAAAATGCTGACCCAGGATCTTGAATCGTAGGAATCTCTGGTGAGTGCTGCAAATCGGGATGTGTAGATAAGCATCGGTGAGATCCAAGGAGGTGAGGAACTCTCCCTTTCAAACCGCTGCGATGACTGTACGAAGTGTTTCCATTCAAAAATGGGGCACCTTCAAGCAGCGATTCACCTTCTGTAGGTCCAGGATGGGTCGGGAAAGTACCCTCCTTTTTGGGAACCACGAAATAAATGGAGTACCGTCCCCTCCCCTGTTCCTCGGATGGCACGGGGACGATCGCCTTCAGGGCCAGCAATATTTGTGGAGTGTCTTCTACCGCGGCTCGCTTGTTGCGGGAAACGCATCACGATTCCACAAAGGCCGGCATGAGTGGCCGAGAAAATACGAAGGTGTAACCTTCTTTTACCACCTCCAACACCCAGCGATCGGAGGTGATCCTGGCCCACTCTTCATAAAACTGGGACAACCGGCCCCCGATCACCCCGTCCGAGGAGTGGGCAGGCCCGATTTCATTGGATAGGCTTCCCAGTTCTGGTTCCCTGACCGAAACCACCTCTGGCAGGATGACTGGAGCCGCAAAAGGACTGTGTACGGGAAGAGGTCTGTCTGGAACCAGAGGGTGGAACACTCCTCCCCGACCTGCTTTTTCGGAAATCCCAAAAACGGGATTGAGGACCGAATGATTTCCTGTAGGGCTTTCTAACTTCCTGCAGTTTATTGCCCTTGGAATCCCCCAGAGATTTTATCAGCTGATCCCAAATCCTCTCCAAACAGCAACTTCCCTCGAAAAGGCAGACTGCACAGTTATGACTTGGAGGAAGCATTTGCTGCCCAATTGCGGAGCCATAGCAGTCGCAGAGCCGCCACCGAGGAGCCCATAGTCCGGGCCACCGAACACACCAAGTCATAAGATATCTGCCACATACGCTACCGCCGCCTCCAGACAAGCTGACAAAATCCCAGAAGACAATCGGTCCTGCGGTTTTTGAATCCAACATAAACACGCTCTTTGCATCATGCTGTCACAAACAGCTGCCCGAAGTCCTAAGGAGGAGACCTCGAACAGCAGCTTCAGATGCAACTCCAGCTTGCGGTCCTGCACACCTCTGGGAACAGCTGCTCCCGCCACTGGAATGGTCGTCTTCTTGGTCACCGCTGATACAGCCGCATCCACCTTAGGTATCTTGAGGCGTTCTAAATGTTCCTCCATTAGTGGGTACAGTTTTTGCATCACCCGGCCGACCTTAAGCCCTGCCTCCGGGGATTCCCACTCCCGGCTGATGAGCTTTTGAATCTTCTTGGAATGGGAAAACACCTAGGTAGACCCCAGAGACCGCCCAGGACTGGGATCACTCCCTCGCTGTCAGAATCTTCCAGTGAGGGTCTCACCCCCAATTCCTCAAGCACATAGGGAAATAAGGGGGCACAATTCCTCCCTTTTAAACAGTCTGACAACGCGGGGGTCGTCCACCTCCACACTAGGTTCTACCGGATCCTGATTGTTGTTGCCCGTATCTACGTCTGGAGGGACATCACCCAGATCTGCAGCGGTTTGTCCCTCGGGGACGGAGTGGAGTCGTTCCCCCTACTGGTCGACTGCACCCGCTAGATCCTCCTGAGCCAAAGTTGCTCGGGACAGACGACAGTCAGTTCACACATGGGGAGGCTTATACACTGGACTGTGAGTACTTTGTCAGGACTTAAATTCTTGACTGCACCTATGTATTCTGCGATTTTGCTATAGTGCAGTTTCTGCTCACCATGTACTTTTGAGGCTTAAGAACTCCCATACTCCCATACTCCCATCCTGGGCTCTGTGCTTCGCGAGCTTCCAAGCCAGAAATGCTTCATGCATGAGCAGCACAAATTCTGGTGAAAATTCCCCCGGTCCCGTCTCTGCTAGAATCAGTGTCCGTGTCTCTCGATTCCTCCGGTCTCGGAGTCCGCGCAGTGGGGGAGGGTCATCCTGGGAGGCCTTTTCCACAGGGTGTGCAGTGGGGGTTGGGCTCCTTCAGTTAGACCCAGCCGCCGAGCCTCACCTGCGTGCAGAGTTTTTAGTTTTGGTCCTCTTGTCTGAGGCTTCTTCCCCACCCAGTGCACAGTCCGTGGTCTAAATAAGCTGACCATACCCCACAAGCCTTACAGGGTTCCACCAGAGGAGTTTCTGCCATGTTCCAAGGGGCATATAACTCCCCCCCTGGAAGAAAACAAGTGCTGCCACCAAGCCCTGGTGACTCCCACCAAAAAGGCCACAAGAATCGGCCACAGGAATGCTGGGGAGCCACGTGGGAGGTCGAAAAAGAAAAAAACAAATGGCCGCCGCAATGAAAATAGCTCCGAAGCCGGCAAGTAAAAATGAGGCAGGGAGCCTAAAAATGTCTTCAGATGTTCTTACCAGGGCTGAACACTCTCCGCTCCTCTTCGGGGGTCTGCCTGGCTCTGCACCACCGGGCAGACTGATTTACCCTGGGAGCCGCGGTGAACAGGGAACTTGGAGCTGGGGTGTTTTTTTTTTGTTTTGTTTTTGTTTTTTTACACAAAAACTTAAACTTCTAATAACAGAAAAAATAAAGCCTAAGCTAAGAATAATAGAAAAAAATCCCCAAAGGGGCTACTTCCCTGTATCGCAGACACTGAGGGGGGGGGGGGGGGGTGCCTTCGGGTTGCTGAGGGAGCCAGTTCCCTGGCTATCAGGGGACCCGGAACCACACGGGCTAGCACCTCCAGGGGTAACCACCCCCCCCGTTCGCCCGGCTCTACCTGAGGGATGGCCCAGACACTGAACCTAGCACTTCAGGGAGCAAGAAAAATCCATTTCACAAAGAGCTGCAGGTATACACGACCACCACCTGCTGGAGTCAGAGAAATACTAATGAGCTGCAGATGGTACACTTGAGATACCAGTGCCTCTAAGCTTTGCTCTTTTACTCCATCTGCTAGTGGGAGTACATAACCCCACTGAGTCTAGACTGATCTGGGTATGTACAGGAACAGGTGTTCTCCAGGAAAGCAGGGTGTTAGTCCTCACGAAACTCGCCCACCACCCCACAGAGTTGGGTTCACCTACAGTTTATTTTATTTGTTGCTCATACTTTTTGCTTTAAAACTAGACTGAAGGGGGACCCCTTCTGGCCACAGGGTTAGTGGCATGCTGGGCATGCTCAGTGTGCCAGTCAAAGTTTCTGGTAACTTTGACAAAAGTGCTCCATGACAGGGCTCCATCTGATGTCACCCATCTGTGAGGACTAACATCCTGCTGTCCTGGGAGAACACCTGTTACAGGTAAGCAACTCTGCTTTATATGCAAATGCTATTAGTTACTCACCCAGGATACTGAAAGTAAAATGTGCGGCCAATCTGCACATTTTATGCTCAAGGGCAGGCGTTAATTTATGAGCAGCCTGTAAAAGTGTATAGAAAAGCAGAAAATACTGCCTTTCTGTACACTCTCCAACTTAATATTCTAGCGATATTAAGTTGGAAGAACTAAAAATTGAAAAAAAACCCAAAACCCCCAAAACAAAATATACACTTTTACAGGCTGCTCATAAATTAACGCCTGCCCTTGGGCAGGCGTTAATTTATGAGCTTAAAATGTGTGGATTGACCACACATAAAAAGTTCCGGCCAGTCCAGTTAGAAGAACAGACGCTCAATTTTAACGTCGCCAATTTTCCTGATGGCTGTCAGCGGGTTCAGAAAACCAACGCTCGTAAGATTGAGTGTCGGTTTCCTGAACCTGCTGACAGGGCCACCTCTTCTGGGCCAAGGAGGTGCTAGGGGTACATAAACGTCCCTAGCGCCTCCTTTTAGCATGACCCCCCTCATTTAAATATAAGATCGCACACCCAAGAGAGGTTGCTGGGCTCGCATTGGGAGAGCTCCCATTCTCCCGCAGTTCTTACTGAATCGGCCTGAATGTGGGTAGAGCAGCAACTTTGTTTCTCAGTCTTCATAAAAAAAGTCCATATAACTTTCTGAAAAAAGCAAGCTTGCTTATTGTAAATATTTATTTTCCGCAGATAGGATGAATTAGCCATTGCATGTGGAGTGACATCTAGTGGAACGAATCGGACTTGTCTCTCCAAGCTAGTAGAGCTTTGAGCTCTACTGAGCATATGCGGGAATTTCTATGCAGGTATTGTCTCATGAACCTCCTCAGTCTCTATTCAAAGCAAAAATCTAGCTATGTAGTCGATCAACAGGAAGACGTGCAAGTGTTCAGTCCTGCTATCTACGAAAAAAAAAAAACATTTATGGAAAGCAAACCTGTTTTTTCCATCAATAAGCAGGCTGAATTAGCCATTATATGCAGGGAGCCCCAAGCTGCAGGTTGCAGCAGAGCATTTACAAGGTAAATAAACTAGATTCCACCATGGAGAGTAGACTAGTGAGAGCACAGACTATGCAAAACAGCCTATCTAAATTTACAATTCTGGTCGCCGCATCTCAAAAAAGATATAGTTGCGATGGAGAAGGTACAGAGAAGGGCAACCAAAATGATAAAGGGATGGAACAGCTCCCCTATGAGGAAAGGCTGAAGAGGTTAGGGCTGTTCAGCTTGGAGAAGAGATGGCTGAGGGGGGGTATGAGAGAGGTCTAAGTTCATGAGAGGTCTTGAATGAGTAGATGTGAATAGGTTATTTACACTTTCGGATAATAGTATTAGGGGGCATTCCATGAAGTTAGCAAGTAGCACATTTAAGACTAATCGGAGAAAATTCTTTTTCA
Organism: Rhinatrema bivittatum; assembly: GCF_901001135.1. NCBI lineage: Eukaryota > Metazoa > Chordata > Amphibia > Gymnophiona > Rhinatrematidae > Rhinatrema > Rhinatrema bivittatum. The sequence continues at coordinate 415,729,710 of NC_042615.1, forward strand.
CTCAATGCACAATTAAGCTCTGGAATTTGTTGCCAGAGGATGTGGTTAGTGCAGTTAGTGTAGCTGGGTTCAAAAAAGATTTGGATAAGTTCTTGGAAGAGAAGTCCATTAATTAAATTTACTTAGTCTGCTGGGTCAGACTATTTCTTATGTTCTTACTGTCAGTCCTTGAGAGGTTGTTGAGACAGCAATGGGATGTAAAAGTGTTAAATGATGACCAGGTTGCAGCTTTACATATGTCTTTGAGAAGCACTATAGCGCTCACTTGATGAATTTCAACAGAGTCTGATCTGTAAACCTGGTAAGATGTAGCAGTGTTTAATATATTCTGCTATCAGTTAGACAACGTACTCTTGGTGAATGGCATGCCTGGTCTGATACAGTTGCAAGACAAGACTAAGTGAGAAGAATGACAATGAGACAGTTTTTCTTGTAATGAGCCAAGACTCTTTTGCAGTATGAAGGGTTTTCTTCATGGACATGAGGGTCTTGGAAAGCAGATAAGTAATCAAAGGATTGATTGAAACATGGAGGATCACCCTAATGTGGAAGAATTGCAAGTACAGTGGATAACGATTGAGAGATTGGAATTTGCTGCTTCTTCTAGCTGATGTAACTGATACTAGGAATCGTACTTTCCATGTCAAGAATTTAATGCCAATGGTTCAAAAAGAGGCTTCATGCGTTGAGAAGACAACATTCAAGTCCCATGGAACAGACAGTTTTTACACCAGAGGCTTGATATGCTACAGCCCCTTGATGAATTGATACGAGTGGATGAGTAGAAAGTACTTTCAGTACACTTGGTCATGACCCACTTCTCTAAAAATTATTTTGTCTAATGATATATTGTAACCGAACCTTTGACGGCACCTGTTAGAATATACTATAGTACACTTTTACCTACATTAAATTCGTGCCTACATGTAAACCGTTGCGATGGTATATAACTTAGCGACGGTACAGAAAAGATTTTAAATAAATAAATAAATTAGTTTATTGCTCATGAGAACAAAATATGCCTCTATGGCACTAAGATGTACATGCACTGAAGATGTGGCGAGACCTGAATCAGAAAAGCAGAGCAAGTAATTTAGCAAATGCTTAGGTTTATTTATTTATTTAAAATCTTTTCTGTACCATCACCAAGTTAAATACTATCGCAACAGTTTACATGAAAGCACATAATTTAATGTAGGTGGATGTGTACTATAGTACATTTTAATAGGTGCCACAAAAGGTTCGGTTACAATATATCGTTAGACAATCAATTTGTTTAGTGAAGTAGGTCATGACCAGGTGTACCTCTAGGGTAACATTCACGGTTAAAATTCATATTCACAGTGTTTACAAGCTAGTAGAGCTTTGAGCTCTACTGAGCATATGCGGGAATTTCTATGCAGGTATTGTCTCATGAACCGCCTCAGTCTCTATCAAAGCAAAAACCTAGCTATGTAGTCGATCAACAGGAAGGCCAAAGCGTTTTGTTGGCACCATTTGGAATATCTGTTCTATTTGAAGGCATAATTTCTTCTACTTGATGCCATTCTGGATGAGTCTAGTATGTCTAGTATTTCTCTGGGTAGATTGATATCTGCAATTACTGAGCACACAATATCCAAGCCATTAGGTTGAGTGCCACAAGGTTTGGATTAGAAAGCATTCTTTTGTCTTTAGTTAATTCCTTAGATGTATGGGAAGATTGCTGGAAAGCTGAACTAGATGTACAAACCATATCCGTCTGAAGCTATGAGGATCAGACAAGTGCAATTCTGGAGAAGCTTCTATACTGTTTTGGCCATCAATGGTATCGATGGAAAAGCATACCGAAGGTTCCCAGTTGAGCAGGAAAGCATACTGAGCTAGCCTGAAATTACTGGGTAGAACTGAGAAAAATTGATTAATTTTCTGTTTTGTTCTGAGGTGAACAGATCCACTGACAGCTGATCCCATAATTCGAACAGTCTGATGGCTACAGATTACTGTAGTAACCACGGGTATGAATGAAAGACTTTGCTGAGGTAATCTACCAGCGATTTCAAAATTTCTGGCAGATAGGTGGCTTGTAATCAGCTTGATTCTTAGCTGCCCAATCCCATATCTTCAGGATTTCCTGGTAAAGAGGCCATGACCCTGTGCTTCCCTGTTTGTTGACATAAAACATGGCAATTTGGTTGTTGGTCTGCATCAGGATGCATCTTCCCTGATGATGTGAACACTAAAAGAATGTATCTTATTGCTCTTAACTCTAGTAGGTTGATCTGAAAGACTTTTTATGAGAAACCAAGTAACTAGGGTTTGAAAGAATCCTGTGTGAGCCACCGCCCCCCCCCCCCCTCCCCATTTTTTGGTGGAGGCATCTGTTGCTAGCGCTATTTAAGAACATAAGAAATTGCCATACTGGGTCAGACCAAGGGTCCATCAAGCCCAGCATGCTGTTTCCAACAGTGGCCAATACAGGCTACAAGTACCTGGCAAGTACCAAAACACTAAGTAGATCTCATGCTACTGATGCCAGTAATAGCAGTGGCTATTCTCTAAGACAACTTGATTAATAGCAGTTAATGGACTTCTCCTCCAAGAACTTATTTGATGAGGGAGCACTCAAAGAGAGGGTTCTTCCTTGAGAATTGGGGGAGTGTAACCACCACTGAAACTCATTTCATGACCCCTGTGTCATGTACTACAGCCAATAACTAATCCCACTGAGAATGCAGGCCCCACTGAAGATGACAGAGGCGGGTGAGGGGAACTGTATGGATGGCTGCCATCATATGATCTAGGACAACTAAAAACGGTCTGTTGAGCATGGAGAGGCGAGTAGCTTGTGGATAAGTGATGTCATGATGTTTGCTCTTTCCAAAGGCAAGAATGCTTTCTCCCGAAAGTGACTTTACCCACACTCGATGGACTTGAGTCTGAGTGGGGACAAGGTTTGATTTCTCAAAATTGACTAGGAAGCCCAATCATTGTAAGAGAAATAGCTTTGTGCAGGGAATGGAGTACTTCCTCCCAAGAACTTGCAGTGACTAACCAGTTGTCCAGGAATGGGAAAACTTGTATTCCTTGGCGATGTAGATGTGCTGTTACTGTTGAGAGGCATTTCATAAAAGACTCTTGGAGATGCTTCTAGGCCAATGGAAGAATTCACTTGAAAGTGGAAGTAGCGCCAATGAGAAGGTTGGATTAGCATGTGAGCCTACACATCCTTTAAGTCCAGGGCACACATCCCTTCATCTTTCTGTATATAAGGGAGAACTATGCTGAGAGAATTCATCTTTAATTTCTTTTGAAGCAAATGTTTATTCATGTATCTTGTTCAGAATGGGCCTGAATCCTCCTGACTTCTTGGGGATGAGGAAATATTGAGATTAGAAGCCCTGCTCATGATGTGAATGCAGAGATTGGTTCTATCGCTCTTGCTGAACAAGCGATTGGACTTCTAGGCTAAGTTGCAGCAGGTAAGCCGAAAGTGGACTGACAGAGTGCGGGAGCAATAGCAGCTGAGAGAAACACATTGGTAACTAGACTGCATGATTTTGAGGACCCAGAAGTCCTTGGCTATCTTAATGCCACAGGTCAAAGTCTGGATACATCCCCCTTCCCCCACCTGAATGGAGAGATGAGAATTGCTAGGAGGGTTAAGAAAACTGGGTCCAGCTTTGGGTTGGGCCTGCTGCGTGGTTTTTGGTTGGTGACATTCCCACTATCTGACCGGAAATGGCTGACGACACTGGGCCAGAAGAGGTGGCAGACAGTACTGCTGAAAAGACCGTTTAAAGCCACCTGTGAAAGTATGGTCACTTGTATGTGTAGAAGATGCATCACAAGATTTAGGGCTGTACGGAAACATTGAGAGAGATTGCACTGCTTTGTTCTGAACTTTAAATCTGAACAACCATTTCGCTGATCTTCCCACCAAACAGGCCGTCACAAACAAGGTAGATCAGCCAACTTATCGCAGACATCTTCATACATGCTGCTTACTCTAAGCCATGCCATATGGCGAGCACCGATTGAGACTAAGGAAATATGTGAAACAGGAAATGATTCAAACACAGTTCTGAAAGGGTGACAAATGCCCTCTTCCACATTAAAAAGCAGTTGGGAATAATAAGTATCATCTTCCACAGGCTACAGAAAAGGCTTCAATGTCTGGATGCAGTTAGAAACAGAAGCATGATGGCAGAAAAAGACCATATGGCCCATCTAGTTTGCCAATCCATTCAATTTATCTAGCCCTTACAAGTCCCTTTACAACTTAACAGATCCCCTAGATTTATACCATGCTTTCTTGAATTTGGATACCATTTTTTGCCTCAACCTCCTCTACAGGGAGGCTGTTCTATACATCCACCTCCTTCTTTGTAAAGAAATTTCCCAAGATTACTCCTGAGTCTATCTTCTTTCATCCTTATCCCATGACCCCTTGTTCTAGAGCTTCCTTCGCATAGAAAGAGGCTAGTCTCCTGTGTATGGAAAGTTTTGAGATAGTTAAATGACTATTATACCTCCCCTATCTCGCCCTTCCTCTAGATAGTACATGTTAAGAACTAAGTCTATCCCTATATGTTTTTAGAACGAAGACCACTGATCATTTTAGTAGCCACCCTCTGGACCAACTCCAACCGGTTTATATACTTTTGAAGGTGAGGTCTCCAGAACTGTACACAGTATTCTAAATGAGGTCTCACCAGGGACCTCTATATGGGGCAATATCACCTCCCTATGCGGCCAAGCCTCTTTCTGGTTTTTGATGTTGCTTTATCCACCTGTTTGGCCAACTTAAGATCATCAGATATGATCATCCCAGATCTTGCTCTTCTTTGGTGTTTAGAAGAATTTTGCCACCAATACCGTCTCTCTCCAGTCCCCCGGAATTACTTCCAACTCTATAAAAGGTCAGCCAGGACTTTTCTAATACCCTTGGATTGCGGGAATGTATCCCTATCCAACCACATTGCCTTTAAGTTTAATTAGCTCCACTTGAACACACTGTTCTGAAAATTGATTGAGTTTTACTGCACTTCTAATCTTGTGTTTATTTTATGTGGTCCAGCTCCAGGCCCTTCCACCAGTGAACACTGAACAGAAATATCTGCTAAGCAATTTTGCTTCCTCCCCCCCCCATCAGTCTCTAAAAATATTGCTCCCCTTCACCTTTGAGTCTTACAATACCACTTTTGTACTTCCTATCATTAACATATCTATTAAAAAAAAATCTTGCAGCCACCCCCCATTTTTCTGTATTTGCAGTTGTAAACCTATTGCACTATATAAAATTGGTGGTTAGTGATAAAAGCTAAAAGCATAGAGTTTTGAAAGACTTTCTTGCTGAAATTTTCAAGTAGTCTATGATCTTTCCTTGGAGAAGAGTGAGTGAATTCTGGTCTTTTTTTTTTTTTCATAGCGGACTCAACCACTACAGTCTAATGTGTCAGCTGGATGCTGCTAAATCCTAGAGACTCCTGAACTCTGTATTTAAGATAATTTCCTTACTGTAGGAATTCCAAAAAATAGGAGATTCCCACATTCTTATATGCTGAGGATGCTGTAAAACTGGGAAAGCAGCTGGTTCTGGTGGCGTGTCTAGTATTTGAAGAAGACTGAATAATTCCGAGCAGGGATCTTTATATTTATGACATGGATGCCAAGCATTGCTCCCATCTTTTCCACAAAAGAGTATGCAAGGTCTTCTAGGGGTGAAGTGTGGGTCGGGAGGATCCAGAAGTGGGTCGGAAGATATACCTGTAGCATACTCTTCCAAACCTACTACTAGAGGCTCACTTGTCCAGGACTCTAATGACAAAGATGTTGAACCAGAAGTTATTCTAGTTGCCTCTGAAGCTGGTCAATGGCCTCCATCCTTGGGCCCCCGCAAGAAATTAATACCAACATGAGGAAAAAAAAAAAGGAAACGAACATCAGGAGGTGAGGGGAAATAGTGAGATGTGTGACAGAGGAACCCGACCGGGAGACCACCCCCCCCCCCCCCCCCCAATCACTGAGAGCTCCGTCGGCAGTTGTAAAGCGCCTCACCACCAGGCACCGCGCGTTGCACGCCGAAGGGGCACAACAAAGGGGCTCTCCCCTTTGTGCAACCCTTTGCGCTTCTTTTAAAATTCTCTCATTTATTTATTTTTTCTGTTAATTAACCTTTTATCCAAGTTCTTACCTTATGGCTTGTTAACAATTTTTGTTATAAATGTTCATTGTATTTGACTATGGAAATATATTTCCTGCTTTTCTGTTTTAATGTAAACCGGTATGATTTGCATTTGATGTAAGAAAGCAAATGTTGCTTACCTGATGTAACAGGTGTTCTCACAGGACAGCAGGATGTTAGTCCTCACAAATGGGTGACATCGAGGATGGAGCCCACCACGGAAAACTTCTGTCAAAGTTTAACAGAACTTTGACTGGCCCCTACTGGGCATGCCCAGCACGGCACTGACCCTGCAGCCAGCTGGGGTCTCCCTTCAGTCTGATTTTCAAAGCTACAGGCAGTGCCTAAAAAGTAAAATAAAACGAACCCCAACACCGCGGGGTGGCGGGCGGGTTTCGTGAGGACTAACATCCTGCTGTCCTGTGAGAACACCTGTTACATCAGGTAAGCAACATTTGCTTTCTCACAGGACAAGCAGGATGGTTGTCCTCACAAATGGGTGAGTACCGAGCTGAGGATGTCCTGACTTGCACCAAAGGCACCCAACGGCGTGCAAAAGGCACAACAACTGGGGTGTAATTTGGGTAAGGGCATCCGCACCCTACCGGGCAGGTGGAAGGGTGTTGGTACATCACGTTGGAAAAAGGTTACGCAAGACAGATTGGCCGAAGATGGAGTCCTGTCTTCCAGCTTTGTCCAAACAATAGTGGGCTGCAAAGGTATGGAGAGAACTCCAGGTTGCAGCTTTACAGATGTCAGGAAGCGGCACCGATCGAAGGTGTGCTACTGAAGTCGCCATGGCCCTCACAGAGTGTCTTTAACACGGTCTTGAAAAGGAATGCCAGCTTGCTGATAGCAAAAAGAAATGCAGTCCGCCAACCAGGAGGAAAGAACCTGCTTACCCACAGGTTGTCCTAACTTGTTAGGATGGAAAGAGACAAATAATTGAGTGCTCTTCCTGTGAGCAACTGTACGGTCTAGATAAAAAGCTAGAGCTCGTTTACAGTCTAGGGTATGCAGAGTCTGTTCCCCGGAGTTGGAGTGGGGCCTGGGAAAAAAGATAGGTAGTATTATGGATTGATTGATATGAAACTCAGAAACTACCTTAGGTAAAAATTTAGGGTGAGTGCGGAGTACCGCCCGGTCCTGCAGGAGTTTAGTGTAAGGCGGATAGGTAACTAGGGCCTGTAATTCACTAACCCTGCGAGCTGAAGTGATATCCAAAAGGAATAACACTTTCCAAGTGAGGTATTTCAAGTCACAGGAGTGCAGAGGTTCAAAAGGTGGTTTCATTAGATGACCAAGAACCAGATTAAGGTCCCAAGATGGGGCCGGAGGACGTAAGGGTGGCTTCAGATGGAGCAAGCCTTTACGAAAGCGTGTTACCAGGGGTTGTACTGAAATAGGGACACCCTCTATACCTTTATGGAAGGCGGCTACCGCACTGACATGCATCCTTATGGAAGAGGTTTTAAGACCTGATTCTGATAGATGCCATAAATAGTCCAAGAATTTAGAGATTGGACAGGAAAGGGGATCAAGGGACTGAGAAGTGCACCATGATGTGTACCTTTTCCATTTATATGAATAGGATCTTCTGGTGGAGGCTTTCGCGAAGCTATCAGGACACGAGAAACCGAATCCGAAAGATTAAAGGCTGCAGGACTAACCTTTCAACATCCATGCCGTCAGGGACAAGGCCTGGAGGTTGGGATGGAGGAGGAATCCGTCGTTTTGAGTGAGTAAGATGTGGGTCCTTTCCCAAGGGAATGTGCCTGCAGATGGAGAGATCCTGGAGTATGGGAAACCACACTTGAACGTGGCCAGTGCGGTGCTATCAGGATCATGGTTCCTCCGTCCTGCGTAGCTTCACGAGAGTCCTCGACAGAAGAGGGAAGTGGAAGGGAATGCATAAAGCAGACCGGTCCGCCCCACTTGAGGGAGAAGGCATCCCTCGGGCCCGCGAATGCTGGCTCCGAAGGACGAGAGCAGTAATTGTCCACTTTGTGGTTCTGAGGAGACGCAAAGAGGTCTATGTCGGATAACCCCACTTGTGAAACAGAGAGGTCGCTACGAGAGGATTGAGTGACCACTCGTGTGGTTGGAAGACACGGCTCAGCTGGTCTGCCAATACATTGTCTACTCCCGGCAGGTAGGTGGCCCTGAGGTACATGGAGTGGGAGAGGGCTTCTGCCCAAATCTGCGCAGCTTCCTGACACAGAAGGAAGGAGCCTGTGCCTCCCTGCTTGTTTATGTACCACATGGCCACCTGGTTGTCTGTCTGGATCAAGATTATCTGATTCGATAGGTGAGCTTGGAAAGTTCTGAGTGCGTAGCGGATTGCTCGCAGTTCCAAGAAATTTATCTGGTGCTCGGCTTCTTCTCGAGACCAGAGTCCCTGAGTTTGTAACTTGTCCACATGGGCCCCCCAACCGGTGTGGGAAGCATCGGTGGTTAGGATTACTTGGGGATCTGGTAGAAGAAAAGGTAAGCCCTGCAGGAGGTTGACTTGAGTCGTCCACCAGGTTAAGGACAGGCGTAGCGCTTGTGTAATTGTGACAATGGTGGACAGAGGCTGAAGAGCCTGAATCCATTGATGTCGCAGAGTCCATTGGGTAACTCTCATGGCTAGTCGCGTCATGGGAGTGACTTGAACCGAGGATGCCATGTGTCCTAGGAGAACGAGGAATTGGCGAGCCGTGGCCGTGTTTTGAGACTGGAGCTGGCGAGCTAAGGATATTAGAGTCTGGACCCTTTGATGAGGAAGGTAGGCTTTTGCCTGTAAGGTGTCCAAGTCCGCCCCAATGAAAGATAAGGTTTGAGATGGGACTAAGCAAGATTTCTCGTAATTGACAAGAAACCCTAAGGAAAGGAGTGTTTGAATTGTCAATTTTAGGGAGGATTGAGCAATCTGTTGGGTGGAGGCCCTGATTAACCAATCGTCCAGATAGGGGTAGACGGTGGACACCTTCCTTTCTGAGGAATGCTGCTACCCACGACGAGACATTTGGTAAAGACCCGTGGTGCAGACGCCAGGCCGAAAGGTAGTACTCGATATTGGTAATGGTTTCGGCCCACCAGAAAACGCAGGTACTTGCGATGGGATTGGGTTATCGCAATGTGGGTATAAGCGTCTTTGAGGTCGAGAGAGCATAGCCAATACCCTCTTTGCAGCAGAGGGAGAAGCGGCCCAGGGTTACCATCTTGAACTTCTCTTTTTGAAGGTACTTGTGAGGGCTCGAAGGTCTAAGATGGGACGAAGCCCCCCTGATTTCTTTGGTATCAGGAAGTACCTGGAGTAGAATCCCTTTCCTTGCTGAGAGGGAGGGACGGGTTCTATAGCATTTGATTGCAGAGAAGGAATACTTCTTGTTGTAAGTGAGCCAGTGGCTGGTCAGACTCCATGCTTGTAAGAGGCGGGGGAGTCTGCAGGGAGAGTAGTGAAATTGAGGTGGTAACCCTGTGCTATAATTCTTAGTACCCACTGATCTGAGGTGATCTGTAGCCAGCGGTCTAAAAAGTGGCACAGTCGACCTCCCACAGGGATGGCTGGAAGAGGGGTTTGGCAAGTGCTCTCTACAGGGAAGTCAAAGGCCCGCCGCAGGCCCAGGGGGTGGGGCTACTGTGGGTCTTTGCTTCCGAGGCTGGCGTGGCTGAGCTCTGTTGGAAGACCGTGTAGGTCGAGGCTTAGCCGGTGGAGGGTAATACCGACGTGGCCTAAAGAACGACTTTTTAGAGTCTTTCTTAGATGGTTGTTTGGAGGTCACATCAGAAGGCGTGGATGAGAGTTGTTTTAACGTCTCATGGTGATCTTTTAATTCGGCTACTATTTGCTGAATTTGTTCTCCAAACAAGTTGTCCCCTAGGCAGGGTAAATCAGATAGCCGGTCCTGGACCTCTGGGCGAAGGTCTGATGATTTTAGCCAAGCCCAACGTCTGGCTGAGATGGCTGTGGCTGAAACTTTTGTGGAAGCATCGAAGATGTCATATGCAGTCCTAATTTCATGCTTCCCGGCCTCAAACCCTTTGTTAAGGAGGGCTTGAAGCTGTGGTTGATATTGCACAGGCAAGGTGTCCGCATATTCTTGCATCTGTTTTAGGATAGCTCTGTTATATTGAGTCATATAAAGCTGATACGAAGCTATGCGTGAAATTAACATAGCTCCGTGATACACCTTCCTTCCTACACTATCTAGGAATTTGTTATCCTTGGTAGGTGGAGTTGAAGAGTGTGGCTTTAGACGCTTAGCTTTCTTTTGAGCTGACTCAACAACGACAGAGCGATGATCCAGTTGAGGCTTCTGAAATCCCGGTGCTGACTGGACAAGATATGTGGAGTCAGCTTTCTTATTGACTGGGGAGACAGATGAAGGAGATTCCCAGTTTTTCTTTAGAAGATCTAGAAACACCTGGTGAATAGGGATGGAAGCGATGATTTTGGGAGCATCCAGAAATTGGAGCAGTTCCATCATCTGGTGCCTGTCATCTTTTTCAGATTGTAGCTGAAAAGGGACTAACTCTGACATCTCCTTCACAAAATTGATGAAAGAGAGATCCTCAGGAGGAGAACGCTTTCTGCTCTCTGTAGGAGACGGTGGTGAAAGTAAATCCATGTCAGAAGAGGTATCATCACCCCAGGTATCATAGGGATCATGCGGGGCTTGAAGCCCTGAAGGTCCTGGTTGAGGGTCCGGGATATTAAGAGGAACCACCGAGGGTATCGAGTATAATCTCGATGGCATCGGTGCTGAAGGCGGAGCTGGAAACGGCATCGAGGGCTTCGGTGCTGTCGATGGAATCGGTGCCGGCCTTGGAATCGATGGAGCCGAAGGATATATCGGTGGCGAGGGATGAGAAGGCACCGATGGGACCACCCCTGAAGGGGGAATTACGAACAGTGTTTCCCCTCCCGATGATAATCCTGTCGGAGACGGTGGTGTTGTCGGTGCTACTTAAATCACGATGGAAGGGCCGTTAGAAGCGCTTCCATGCGGTGTAGTAGCGGTGCTAGTGCTCCCACCAGTGGCTCGGTGGTCGGTTCCTTCCTCGGTGCCAGAGTCGGTGCCGGGGTCGGTGCCGGTGGAGGTTGGAACTTCTGCATCGCCTTTTCGATGGCCTCCTGGACCAGCCGGTCCAGTTCTGCCCGGAGACCAGGGGTAACGAGACCCGGCTCGACGGGAGAGGGAGGCTGAGCCGGAGGGACCACCGTAACCGGTGGGATCACGGCTCCCACACCCCGAGGGGGTGAGGGTTTCCTCGGTGCCTGCGAACAAGACGTGGACGGTGCCAGGTCTGATCGAGGCTTTTTAGTCGGTGGCTCGGTCTGTACGGAGGTCGACGGTTCTGGATCCTCGACGGGCCGAGACTTGTGCCGTCGATGGCGATGTTTTTCTTTCCGATCCCCTCGCCCATCCGGGGAAGGGACGGGAGTCGACGGCCGGGAAGTCATCGATGGTGGACGGTCACCGGAGGGTTGACGATGATGGTGCAACTTCGATGGTGCCGGTTCCGATGACGTCGATGCTATCGATGGCGTTGGGGTGCGAGCATGGAAGAGGAGCCCATCTTCTCCATCCTGGCTTTGCGACCTTTGGGTGTCATTAAGGCACATTTGGTGCAAGTCAGGACATCATGCTCGCTGCCTAAACACAAAACGCAGACCCTATGGGGGTCTGTGATTGACATAGTCCGGGTACAATCAGGACATCGACAAAACCCCGTCGCCATGGCCTTGGGCCAAAAATTTAGTCGCGGGATTGGTGACTGTCGACAGGCCTCAAGGGCCAAACTCGACGTAAGTCGACAAAAAACGGCAAAAAACTTACCGGAGTTCCGCGAGATGTAAAAATTGGTCGAAGGGAGACCCCTGAGGGGCAAATTTTCTTCAGAATATAAAATTCCGATTTCCTGTCAGGAACGTGGTAAAGAGCTCCTTTCGCCGCGTGGCAACTGCTGCGCGGAAAAAAGAAGACTGAAGGGAGACCCCTGCTGGCTGCAGGGTCAGTGCCGTGCTGGGCATGCCCAGTAGGGGCCAGTCAAAGTTCTGTTAAACTTTGACAGAAGTTTTCCTTGGTGGGCTCCATCCTCGATGTCACCCATTTGTGAGGACAACCATCCTGCTTGTCCTGTGAGAAAATAATTTATACATTATCTATTAACATAGAAATGTACTTCTTTCTTAAGTCTACATTAAAAGGAATAAAAGACCAAAATAACTTCCATCGTAAAATGAGCTGGTTTATAGTTGCTTTAAGATTTTTACTTACTGGAGTGGGTACACTACAAACAGGTAGATGCTGTCCACTGAATACCACAGAGCATCCTGGAACTTGCTGTGTGTTGCAGGCTGGGATGTGCTGGCCTGTACAGAGAGGAATTCCATGTGGTGCAACCGTGGTTACTGTGTAAGATACGGGGACTGTACCCTGATGAATCTGCATTAAAAGATGGTATTTCTTAGCAATACTACTAGATATATAACATCACATTAATATGAAATTCCAGGAAATTAACAGCTCAGCATAAACTTCCCATAAATGTAGTCAAGGGTGGAAATTTTATTTTTCTGAAACAGGCACCAGCCAAAAATTTTAAATTAGCTTTCTTTTTTAATTCATTTTTTCTTTTTAGCTTTTTTTAGATTTACTTTTTTTTTTTTTTAATCAATCTTCCCCCCCTAGCCTTTTCTCCCCAGCTTTTGCTTTCTCTGCAGCAAAGAGGCTGATCCTGGCCTGGCCACAGCAGCTACCTTTGAATGTGCTCCACTACAACAGACACCTTGCCCAGTTTTCCAGCTCTAGATACACTATTAACATTTCCCAAAATTCTTAAAGTATAAAATTGTCTTTTTATTGTCAACAAATACAACCACTGGGGAAGCAGAACATGAAAGCATATAAAAGCCTGAGGACCATCTAGCATGCCCAATTCATATCCTATTCCAACAACCTATACCTTAGTGCAGCACTTCTCAACCAGTGTGTCGCAACACACCAGTGTGCGCCAAACACTGGCGGGTGTATTGTGTCTCCTGGTGCCCACTACCCCATTGTACTTTCCTTCTCCCTTTTTCCAGCCCCCATGGGCCAATTGGAAGCTTTGTTTCTTCCTACCCCCACTGCCCAATGGGAAGCCTCCTTCATTCTGCCTGCCCCATCACAGGCCAATCGGAATCCTCCTCCCTTCTACCTGCCAGTGGGAGTAGGAAGAAGGGAGGAAGCCTTTGATTGGCTGGTGAGGCAGGCATCGCATAGCCCGGGGATGGGGTGGGAGGAATGGCAATGTCGAACCCCAACGAAGCAAGGCCGCCATGGGAGCCCATCCCCATTGCGTCAAAGAGGAAGTCCGACCCCAACTGAAGCCACCATGGGAGCCCATCCCTGTGGTGGCGAAAAAAAGAAGGCCCACCGGAGTAAAGCCACGGCGGAACTGTAGCCCATCCCTGCAGTGAAGGAAGAAGTTTTTGGTGAGAGCTTGTGTGTGTGTGTGTCTGTGTGTGAATGGGTGCCTGGGTGAGAGCGTCTGTCTGTGGGTGTGAATGGAAGCCTGGGTGAGAGCTGGTGTGAATGGGTGCGAGAGCATTTGTGTGTGATTGAGAGCACGAGTATGATTGAGAGAGAGACTGGTTAGAGAGGTGACTAGTATGCGTATGTGAGAGAGAGAGAGCGAGGGTCAGGAAGATGACTAATGTGAGAGAGACAGAGACTGGTCATGGGGTCTAATTGTGTGTGTGTGTGTGTGTGTGGTTGTGGGTGCTGTGAGGACAGAGCTTCAGCAGCTCTTGCTGCTTCTGGTGAGTGCCATTGGCTTGGAAGGGAAAGGAGTAGGAGAGTTGCTGGAAAGGGTAAGAAAAGGTGGCTTTTAAAATTGAATTTTCTTGATTGACTGCCATTTTAATTATTGGGTATTATGAGATGTCAGCTGTTTTGAAATATTTTATTGATATTTGGACATGTTTTAATAATTTTTATGAGTTTTTAATTGTTGGATATTATTCTGTTCAGCAGCTGTTTTGTAACATTTTTAGTATAACTTAACAATTATTTCTGTGTGGGGCTCTACAGCAACTTGGTTTATGCTGTTTTCCCCAATAGGAAATGTATTAGTGTTTAGGGCCTAGTTTAATAGTTGTACTTCTTAGATAGGGTTGTTACTGTTTCAGTGTGTTCCATAATACAGGTGTAACTTTGTGCGGGTTAGTTTGTGTGCATTATTGCAAATCCTGAGAGTCTGTTAGGTGCTATATTTCTCTTTCCATTAATCCAGGTTCGCACTGCTTGCAGAGTGGTTTTTTTTGTTTTCCATTCCAGTTTGCCTTCATATTTATAATTTGTGGTTTTTCTGTACTTTATGTAGGTCAGTTCTCTGTGTGTGACAAATGTAGGCATTTGTATCAATCTTATTTGTTGTGTTTTCTCAATAGGATATGCATTAGTGATAAATTACTGTCTTTTCATAAGGAAGGTTATTTTGCCTGGTAGTAAAAGGAGTTTGTTTTGCTTTTACTGGGGATGTCATCAGAACCAGAATATCTTTTTTGTATGGCCAGTTGTACAGGGTAATGCCCTAGATCTGTTCTGCACTCATTGCTGGGGGTTGAGGGGATTCCTGTGTATGCAGAGTGCATGTCTACATTTAGCCCCGTGATGGTCACATGTTCAGTGTGTCACGCATGTGAGAACTATCTGACATGTGTCCCGGACAAAAAAAAAAAAAAGGTTGAGAACCACTGCCTTAGTGGATATCTGGCTTTCACTTCACTTCTCTATAATAAGGATCCTCTGTGCTTAATCCACAAATTCATGAATTTTGTTACTGCTTTTGCCTCTAGTAGGAGGCTATTCTGTGGATCACCATTTTTTCAGTGAAATTTTTTTAACCAGGCAATTTCCTCCTGTTCCATTTTTTGTTCTTCCAATACAATCAGAACCAGAGCAGGGATTTGGTACCATGAGTCTTCATTCCCAACTTACCTGAGGATTTTTTGTTTAAAAGCAATTTCAACTTGTTTTGGCTATTTTATTTAAAATTTATATATCACTTATTAACACTGCTAAGCGATTTACAAAACAATTTGTTTGCTTATATCTTTAACAGTCTTTTGTGATTAATTATGCTTCTCAGCTCTTCCTTTCTTGAATAAGAAATGTCTTCCTTTTGACCCCTATAGAAAAACTGTTGTTTTGCATTGACATTTTTGCATGTTGCATCTGCTTTTTAGAAACTGTTTTTTTTTTCTTTCTTTATGTAAAAAGCCTGCAGGGGGCTGGCCAGTGAATACAGATGGTATACAAACAGAAAACTCTAGTCATTCTGAGCACATTGGCAGTGAAACTTTCACAGAGCAAACGCTTTAAACTTAAGTTTTTATTTCTAGCTATAAATATTGAAAAAAATCTCATATTGCTTTGAACTTGCTCACCTATATTTGTGCTAATTTCAACCTGTTTCGTTTGCTTATAAACTACCTTTTGCTTATTAACTGAAGTTTGCTTACAGCTTTGATAATCTCTTGTGGTTTCTTAAGTTTCCCTGCTCTCTCTTTGGTAAAAGAGATTTGGGTAGGCCTAAAGCAAGTTAGACTGGTTTTAAAGTGCTCTTGACACTTTAAATCCTTTCTAGCTTACCCCATTTCCCACCTACCCCAGACCTTGCTTTTCTTATATAGTCCTAGGGTACAAGTAATAAAGTTAATTAAACTTGGGTGGTAAACAAGATATTTAAACTCATTATACAGATCTTCTATTTCAAAACAAACTAATATGATGACTATTATTCAATGTAACAACTGCATGACAAAGCACACCATCTAGGGACTCAAGGTTTGTCCCATTTAATTTCAACTAGCTGCAATAAAAAAAGGAGCTGACTCATCTGTCTACAATTAACATAACTTCCTCAACTACACAGCATCCAGAATATCTGTCTCCACTCCCACAGAGGATTCAGAAACCCTGGAAGAAATGGATTATAGTGGGCTCTATAAGGGTAAGACCTATAACAGACATCCACTTTCCCAAACGATACCCACACAAAATGCCTTTTCTACACTGGAAAATAAAGATTCTCCCGAAATGCAAATTGAAGTGGCATCTGAAAGGAAAAAGACACGAAAAGCACACAGACCCCAAAATACTATCAAACAACGTAAAAGAAAGCTCCTCCTCCTGGAAGAGCCTGTCAGAGACACTAACTTGGGCAATCATTTTGAGGAACGTACAATAGTAAAATGCCTTCCAGAATCCTCACCTACCAGAAAAGCAAACCAAATTTTCAATGCAATTAAAGAAGAAATGTAAAATTAAACCTTACCTTGAGACCTGCTAGACCAGTCTGATAGAGGATGCATCTCTTTTTTTTTTCCCTTGACACCTCAGTGGCTACAAGGGGGTGAGGGTCTTAGGCAGTTGCCAGTAGTCTTGTCAAACCAATGATATAACCACTCATCTCAATTTTAATAGAAAATTAATCACAAACTACAAAGAAAAAGGGGATACACCCTAATTCCCTCTCTATGCTAATGGCTGTTAAAAAAAATAAAATAAATAAAGTTTAGCTTTTTTTTTTTTAGGTTACAGAGTTTGAAGCCCCAATCCCTACTCTGCAGTGTGGGGGAGAAGACAAGAGAGAAGGCAAATGAGGCCTCTCTCAGAGGCCCTATGTTTCCAGGTTGTAATAGGACTCAATGAAAGGACATTCACAAGTAATGTAGAGATTACTTACCTGATAATCTCGTTTTCCTTAGTGTATGCAGATGGACTCAAAACAAGTGGGTATAGCGTGCTCGTGCTAGCAGTTGGAGACGGATCTGACGTCAGCACGGGTACATATACCCCCGCAGGAAGTGCAGCAATTCAGTAATCTTCCTTGCAAAAGCTTTATGGATATATGTGTAACTGACCGATCGATTAAAGGAACAGGATTACCCTGACCGATTGATAGTAGCTGGAGACCGCCAGTGTTCTCAACCGGAAGGCGTCGACACCCGGCAGGGTGGATGCCCTAGATAAGGAAACATGGCTTACCGTGAGTCGGTGAATCCCCATGTATGCCGGCAGCCGGGCAGGATACTGAGTCCATCTGCATACACTAAGGAAAACGAGATTATCAGGTAAGCAATCTCTACATTTCCTAGCGTGTAGCAGATGGACTCAAAACAAGTGGGACGTACAAAAGCTACTCCCGGACTGGGTGGGAGGCTGTCCGAGGTCCGTTCAGGATTGCCCTCGCAAATGCCGTGTCCTCCCTGAGAAGGTATGGAGGGAGGACCACGTTGCCGCTCTGCATATCTCTGCAGGCGACAGCATCCTAGTTTCTGCCCAAGAGGCCGCTTGCGCTCTGGTAGAGTGAGCCTTGACCCGTAGAGGTGTAGGTCTGCCTGCCTCTACATAGGCCGCCTTGATAACTTCTTTGATCCAACAGGCGATGGTTGCCCAGGAGGCCGCTTCCCCTTGCTTCTTCCCGCTGTGAAGGGCGAACAGATGGTCCGTCTTTCGTACTGCTTCTGACATTTCCAGGTATCTGGACAGTAGCCTGCCGATGTCGAGATGGCGTAGTATTCGACCTTCTTCCGACTTCTTCAAACCTTCCGTAGTAGGCAAGGCTATGGTTTGGTTGAGGTGGAAGTGTGAGACTACTTTGGGTAAGAAGGAAGGAACCGTGCGAAGATGGATAGCCTCTGGAGTGATTCTGAGAAACGGATCACGGCAGGACAGTGCTTGTAGCTCTGAGATGCGGCGTGTTGAGCATACGGCCAGCAGGAACACCATCTTCAAGGTTAACAAACGGAGGGACAGGCCTCGAAGGGGCCTGAAGGCGGGTCCCGCTAGAAAGTCCAAAACTACGTTGAGGTTCCATAGGGGCACTGGCCACTTCAGTGGCGGGCGAATGTGTTTGACTCCTTTCAGGAAACATGAAACGTCTGGGTGTGTGGCGATGCTGTCGCCGTCACTCCGGGAACCGTAGCAGGATAGCGTTGCCACTTGAACCTTGAGGGAACCTTGAGGGAATTGAGGGACAGACCCTTCTGAAGTCCATCTTGCAGGAAATCCAAAATGAGCGGGATTTTGGCGGCATGTGGATTGGCGCTGTGAATTTCGCACCAGGCTTCAAATACTCTCCAGATCCTTATATATGTTAGCGATGTGGAGAACTTGCGTGCTTGGAGGAGTGTATCTATTACCGGCCCCGAGTATCCTCTTTTCTTCAGCCTAGCCCTCTCAATGGCCAGACCGTAAGAGAGAATTGAGCTGGATCCTCGTGAAGGATGGGACCTAGCCGCAGCAGGTCCCTGTGTGGAGGCAGGGGTAGTGGATTCCCTGCCAGTAGTCTTCTCATTTCTGCGTACCAGGGTCTTCTTGGCCAGTCCGGGGCCACTAGAAGAACTAGGCCTCTGTGCCGCTGAATCTTGTGTATAATGTCTCCCAGCAGGGGCCATGGAGGAAAAGCATATAGCAGGATCCCCTGAAGCCATGGCTGTACCAGGGCGTCAATCCCGTGGGAGAGAGGATCTCGCCTGCGACTGAAGTATCTGGGTACTTGAGCGTTGGACCTGTCCGCTAGTAGGTCCATGCCCGGCGTCCCCCACTGATCCACAATCAAGTGGAAAGCTGTGGGCGACAGCTGCCATTCCCCGGGTTTAGGCTTTCTCTGCTGAGGAAGTCTGCCGTGGTGTTGTCCTTCCTGGTGATGTGGACGGCGGAGATGTCCTGGAGATTTGCTTCCGCCCAAGTCATCAGGGGGTCTATTTCTAGGGATACCTGTCGGCTTCTGGTTCCACCCTGTCGGTTGATGTATGCCACTGTGGTGGCGTTGTCCGACATCACTCTGACCGCTCTGTTTCGGAGTCTGTGGGCAAATCGCAGGCATGCAAACCTGACTGCCCGTGCCTCTAGTCGGTTGATGTTCCACCCCGACTCTTCCCTGTTCCACCGCCCTTGAGCGGTGAGTTCTTCGCAGTGTGCTCCCCATCCGTTCAGGCTGGCATCTGTCGTGAGCAGGGTCCAGGTTGGGGAGGACATTCTTGACCCCCAGCTCATATGGCTGGGCTGCAACCACCACCGTAGCTGATTCCGTACTCTATCTGGTGTAGTGCTGTGAACGTAGGCTCCATCGAGATAGGAGGGCGCGTTGTATGGTCTCATATGGGCCCGTGCCCATGGTATTACCTCCAGGGTGGATGCCATAAGACCGAGGACCTGTAAGTAATCCCAAGCTGTGGGTCGGGTGGTGCTCAGCAGTGCTAGCAGATGATTCCGGAGCTTTGATCTCCTCTTGGAGGTCAGACTGACCTTATCTTCCTGGGTGTCGGACTCCTAGATATTCCAGCGACTGAGAAGGCTGTAGGGAACTCTTGTTCAAGTTTACAACCCATCCTAGACTTTCCAGAAGAGCTATAACTCTGTTGGTTGCCTGGTGACTCTCCTCTGGTGACTTCGCCTGGATCAGCCAATCGTCCAGGTAGGGATGGACGAGGATTCCCTCCTTCCTGAGGGACACCGCCACTACTACTATGACCTTGGTAAAGGTCCGCGGCAAGGTGGCTAACCCGAAGGGTAAAGCTCGGAACTGGAAGTGTTGGTCCAGGACCTTGAAGCGTAAATAGCGCTGATGATCCCGATGGATTGGGATATGCAAGTAGGCTTCCGACAGATCTAGGGATGTGAGAAACTCCCCTGGCTGTACTGACTTTTTGACAGACCGCAGAGTTTCCATGCGAAAGCTGGGGACCCGTAGGTGCCGGTTGACTGACTTGAGGTCCAGAATGGGCCGGAAAGTGCCCTCCTTCTTGGGCACGATGAAATAAATGGAATAATGCCCAGAATTCATCTCCCTTGCTGGCACTGGGATTATGGCCTTTAGGGACAGGAACCTCCGCAAAGTAACTTCTAGGGCCGTCCTCTTGATGGGCGAACAAGGAGATTCCACAAACCTGTCCTGCGGGAGTCGAAGAAAATCCAGGTAATACCCTTCTCGGATGATGGCGAGGACCCACTGATCAGAGGTAATCTCGACCCACCTCGGTAGAAGAGGGACAGCCTGCCCCCTATGGCTGCTACCCCCGGATGGGTCGGCTGATTGTCATTGTGGGGTACGTCCGGGACCAGAACCCGAGCCTGTTCCCCTCTTGTTGTGCTTAGGCCGAAAGGACTGGTTCCTGGCCTGTATACGAGGTGCTTGGTAGCGAGTCCTGTAAGAGTTGAAGCGCTGAGAGGTTCTACCCCTGGATGGTCTAAGAAAGGGGCGCTGGTTTCTCCTTGACCGGTCTTCTGGTAGACGGGGTAATGGAGAGGCGCCCCATTTATTGGCCAGTTTCTCAAGGTCGCTGCCG